>NC_082725.1:43187648-43551815 GCF_030144855.1 Hypanus sabinus
ACAGGATGCTTCAAATTTTAATTTAAATTGAAGTAGAATATTAATGAGAAAATTAGTTGTCAAGGAGTCATAAGGATATTAGACATGTTAATAAGCTGATTTCAAAATATTCTGTTGGATAGATGTATTTTATGCTAGTTGGAACACTCAAATCTAAATGATCCAAACTGATGATTAGGATTTAATACACTTATTGAGAGTATGAGTTATTTAAAGATAGATTGGAAACCAGTTCTTTTAAAGCCCATGTTAACACAAGTCATTGTTGAATGAGAGAGATAATACTACAGACAACTAAAAATAAATAACATTTGATAAGCAAAATAATAGTGCTAACCATACAGTACACTGGGAATGGTGATTGCTAACATCTGAAAGAATAGAATAAGAACTGACTATGATTAAATGATTATTTTTATAAATTGTTTCTGGTTTTACCAGAACTAGACATTCATTGAAAACTCCTAGCTTCAAATACCTGTATGACTCTCATGGTCATCACTAAATGCTTCCTTCAATTATATTTTTGAGATAAATTTCCACCCTTTATAGGATTTTCAGACTGAAAGCCAGAAGTATTCACAAGGTTCTGTTAATGCATCTCATCATCAGTAAAATGCTCCAAAGAAAACCAACATTATTCACAGCAGGCAATAGATTAAGAGAATTGTGTACCACTCACTGCACATTCAAGGAACAAAATCCTTATTTGAATGAATACCTTCAAGGAAAATAAAATTAAATTTAGTTCTGGAGCTTTGGACAAATATACGAAAAGAGTAATTTTCCAGGAAAAGCAAATCTTTTTTTTGAAAACCTACAGCCACACATAATATACAAAAAATGGTAGGATCTTGTAACTTGTTGGTTACCACACTTCAGTTGCCATGTTGCATGTTCTCATGGGTTAAATGCTTTTAGATGCCTGGATTTTTCTTTTTCAACTTACAGTGCTTCCTTTGTAGTATGATACCTAATACAGTGTAGCCTTTATATTGTTTTTTTCTTGTAAAATTATATTTGTTTAAAATATGTAAAGACAAACTCCTAATAAAATTGTATTCTGAAAGTAGTTTTTGCTTTATAGCATCTTCTCTGAGACACATAATGTCTAAAGAATATATAATTTCAGTCACTTACACCCATTAGTCAATGGAAATACTATCCTAATTTGAAACACAATTGATCTGGGTAAATTTGGAAAAGATATGACCATGAGAAGATGCCCATAACATTTTATACACAGCATTTGACTGCAGCACCAATCAACTCCGCAGACATGTCAAAAGACCTTTGTCAGATCATTAATTATTTATGGAAATTGAATATGCACTCTAAAAATCTTGCTCAATTAGTCAGGCATTTTCTACTGAAGTACTCTTATAGCCTACTTTAAATGAAAGCATTCCCATTAGATTGCGAGTATAATGCATCTTCCATCAATTGTTTTGCAAAAGCCTTCAATGTTTCCCCTTTTTGCCCATTGACATCTATTTCCAATCTACAAAGAAAGACTGAGACAACATTGCCAGCCAATGCACTCAATTTAGAATAACAATGCCCAGATCATTCTCCAGTTTATGGGGACTAGATCATTTGCAGATCCAGGGTAACTGTACCATGGATAGCAGCAGGTTGTTAACTAAAATAAGTCTGGGGATAGGCTATCATTTCCACAAACTGGTAAATTCATCATTAAAAATCAGAAGCAATAAAAATCATCTCAGTGTGCCTCATGAGTCTTCTATACACCACAGTCCACTTTATTTGAAGTATGGCTATTCAGAGGAAGAAAGCTATTGAAACACAGTGTGCTACTGAGTTTGAGAATAAAACTGTCATAGTTTACTCAACAAATACCAACTAAACCCCGACCTGAGTTTACTTGGAATGAATCAGAATCTTTGCCCCTAAAGGAAAGGAGGTAGGAATATGTCAAATAAGAGGAAGGCTAAAGATGCTGGAAATCTGAGCAACACACACAAAATGCTGGAGGAACTCAGCAGGCCAGGCGGCATCAATGGGAAAAAGTACAGTCGAAGTTTTGGGTGGAAACCCTTCGGCAGGACTGGAGAAGAAAAGCTAAGAGTAGATTTGAAAGGTAGGTTTGGCGGGGGAGGGATGAAACAAAGAGTTAGGAAGTGGATTGGTGAAAGAGACAGAAGGCTGTGGAAGCAAGGGGGAGGGGAGGAACACCAGAGAGAGGCAATGGACAGGCAAGGAGAGAATGTGATAGTGGGGAAAAGGAGATGGGAAATGGTGAAGGGTTGGGTGGAGTAATATGTAGTGTTTTTTAAGTCACATTTTGGATCTCTCAGACTCCTTCACAGACAATGAAATCACAAATGTAATGTAAGAAGCACAACAGCCAATGTGTGCACAAGCTCCCCAAAAAAGCAATGTATCAGCAAGCAGGTCATCTGCTTTTCCAAATGCCCTTGAAGGGATAAGCATTGGCCATGATATGAGGACAGCTTCCAGATCTTCCTTGAAACACTTCCATCCATCTGAGAGAGCAGACTCAGTTTCACTCATCACCCACAGGGTGATGTCTCTACAATGTAGCACTCTGATGGCATGTTGTCCAGACACAGGGATTTGACCCGCAACATTATCCATCTGCTTGCCTCCACAGACATAGTTCCACCTGAGTTTTTCCTGTAGTTTATTTTTTTGCTTTGTGACAGTACATTACTAAAGTGCTAGTCAAGAATTGAAAAAAATTGGGACAACTTTCTGACTCAGCTGAGTGTGTTGTCAAGTGAGGCACAGGTGCAGAACTAAAACACTGCAACATCAACCCTTACAGAATATTGTCTCATCATCTGACTTGCCACAAAGGATGACATGGGGGAGCATCTACTGGTAGTTATTTTTAAATAGAACACAGAATTTAAGAGGAATTAAATAAGTATTTGTTAAGGGAGGGAAAGTCAATGCCTAATAGAAACAGTTACAGAATGCTCTCAAAATTCATTTGAAAGATGCAAAGGCCATAAAGAATACACACTTCATTTATGAACTCCAAAGTTCTTTGAGGCAGTCACTAATTTAACAGATAAATGCTGTGAAGCGGATACAATTTTCTTTGATTTTTGGGAAGTTCTTTCATAAAATCCTTGCATGTGATGGTTTTTAAGAAGATCAAGGCTCACAGAATTAATTGATTGAGGATTGGCTTTGCAACGTAAAGCTCAAAGTGGTGATAAATATTACAGTTTCTATCTTGAAGCTATGACACATCAGGCTCCAAAGGATTCCATTCTAATTGCATTATTCATTATTACAAAGAATGCAGTTTTCAGTAGTAAGTTTTCAAGTGGCCACACAGTCTAGATATTTGAGACCAAATGAGCAGAAAAATTGATTTTGTGAAAAAATTAAGCATTCCGCAATGTGATATAATATATAAAGTAATAGGAAGAATATTCAAAAACTTTCAGTGTCGTTCTACAAGTCCGAGTACTTGACACATCCATTGGGAAAGGACACTAGGATTTTGGAAGTACATTGCCTACGATCAAGGCATTCTATTTTTAAGCACTGGTATGAAATATGGCATTTTCTGCAAATTGGACAACAACGTAAATAATATTCTCATGGAAAATGGAAGTATGCTTTAGTGAGGGAATGCCTGTTTCTAATTGCAGTTTTTTAAACCCACACAAGATCAACGACAAGTCAATCCCTAATTGTCACTGGGTCAATTGCGGCTGCTAAACATGCAGTTCTAGGATTCTGTCACAATAGCTGAAGGCTCAAAGAATATTTCCAGGTGATGCTGCATGTATCCTAGAGGGTTTTTTAAGGCATTCATGTTCCCATGTTCATGTTTTTTAAGGCACCTAAAGGCCTTTTTATCCCAAATGATGGGAGTTCAGACTTGGAGCAGCTGTGGTAGTTGGTACACAATCCAGGGGTGCCCATTGTGGAGTCTGAGATTGACAAATACAGTGGATAGGGTTCCAATCATGTAACCTACTTCATCTTGGATGACTCAGACGTTATTGAAGGTTTTGGAGTCTCATTCATTCAGGAAAGTGAATAATATTCAGTCAAAATTCTGATGTGCTTAGATGCTAAAATTATTTCTGGAAGCTAGAAAGCACAAAATAAAACCCAAACTCTGATCTGCTTTTGTAAATACAACATTTATGTGGCTGGGGTAGTTCAGTTTTTGATATCTATGTTAATAGTGGGTGTTATTAGTGCCATTCAATGACAAAGATATTTGATTGGACTCACCCTTACTAGAAATAATCATTGTCCTTGTGTCAATTGCCATTTCTGAACCCAAGTTTTAAAAATTTCCATTTCCTACTCACTTCAAAGATATTAACATAACTGAATATGCTACTCGTCATTTCGACAAATCAATAAGCTGCAAAAACTGGAAATCTGAAATAAAAACAGAAAGTTTTGAAAGTACTGGAAACATTTGTGGAAACAAAAGTCAAATTGACATTTCATGTCAAAGGTGAAGACCTGTGGTCTGACCCAGAGATATTATAGTGTTTTCTAATCCTAATTTCAATATCTTGGTATGACAATTTACTAATCCCTTAACTGGTACCGATATATAAATAGTTAGATTACAAGTGAATTTTAGAGGCTATGCAAGTCATTATCCAACTCCTCAAAGCCTTTCTCACCATTGAAAAGAACATTGTGAAGATGTGAATGGATTGTCAGCTTCATTGGCGACGCCCACATTTCAGGTAAAAGACCCTATAAATATCCACCTACCTCTCACAAGAGTTTTGCCATCAACCTGTTTTCAAGTGCCTGCACCATTTTTGTATGAAAACAAACATCACATGATTCAGGGCATTACTGCAGCACTGTAAAAGTATATTTAACAAATATCCTATCTTTTAACCCTATAATGGAGGAATACTCATTAGGATTCAGTGACTGAGCCAGGTCAAATGGAAGAAATACTCCGTTTGGGGTTGAAATTATTGGGCTCTTTATTTACAACTAATTATCTTTCTGATAGGCTATTCTGGTTTCATACAATATGAAGTGTTGCCCCTGATTTCTACTGATGTTAATTTTAGTAGTATTCTTTAACAACCTACTCTGATAAATGTACATTATGCCCAGTTTCTCTATGTCAGATCTGGGACTCAGCACCTTTGTTTAAAGGTTTGAACCCAATCCATAATGAAATCAGGAAGCCAGCAGCCTTAGCAGCGACTAAACTGTACATTGGTCAAGAGGCCATTGAAAGAAACATCACCAAACTCAATTTGACATGCTCCATGAAATATTAAAAAATAGCTGTTTTTAACAATTACTTATCACTTTTTAAAGAGTAACTATCGTTGCACAGGAAACATGGCAGTTAATTGTTCACAGCAAGCACCCATAATAATGACAAGGTAATGTATCTGCAACATGAAGTGGCTGCAGCTATTCTGCCTTTGCAATAGTCAGATTTGCTTCTAGTCTTGAAAATAGATTAGAGTCAACCAAGCTCCACAACACACAGGTAACTAAAGACGACAATGAAGGCAGCCACATCGGTGATGTCCGGGAAAGAACGAGTACAAATCCGGATCTCTCACAAAAATGAATTTTTGTCATTATCAACCAAGTTTCAAGTGCCTGTACCACTTTATGTGAAGGAAAAACATTAGAAGCCATTGGGATCATTGATAAATGAAATAAATGGGTAAATTGTTTTACAAATCCTGCAATCTTTACTGCAGGAAATATGCAACAGGAGACTCAGCAGTTAAAGATGATAAAATGGTCTACATTTTGAGATTTCTGACAAAGGTGTAGATACAAAAACATTTTCATATTTCTACTTCCACCTGCTGCAACCTTATAACTGACACATTAAGATTATTTTTCTCTAGTAGACCAAGAGGAGATCTGAGAGACTTATGGAAACTTATGGAAGTTTCTAAATACAGAAAAAAAAGTTATTTTACTCTTGCACATCCAAACCCAGTAGCTATTAATTTGTATAACCTTCCCCTCAGCACATAATGAAAATATGTAATGCATTGTCACATAGAATTGTTGCAGTGGCCTTGATACATTCATAGAGAAAGCGATCCAAGTATATTTGTTGTTTAGGTGATGTGAATTAAGGTAAAAGACAGCTTCTATGAAGTATAAATATTGGCCTGGAACATTTGGGTCCAATTGGAGGATTCTGATGCCATAGCCAATAGGTTTCCATTTGAAGCACATATTGCGTGCAAAACTTGATCAAGTTTACAGGATTTTTTTTAAGTCTCTGCTCAAACTCATTTAATTGTGTTAAAAGTATAACCCTCAATGGGCCAATACCATTAAGCAGGGTTAGGAAGCAATTTAGAACATAATTTATGCATTAATAAACATGTCTTGATATAATTAATGGTAATATCCTGTAGCCATTTTATTAATGCATCTGGGAAAAAGTTAAAAAAGTTAAAGATAAGCATATAAGATCGGAAATCTTGCTACATCATCACATTTTTTACTTATCACATTCACTAGTCATATTGGCGTGCAGTAATCAAATTCCTAGTAAATTAAAACATTAATAAACAATTTCAAATAACGCTTAATGATATCCCTGATTTGAGATAACTAAACAAGTGTAATTATCATAAAACTTTCTATGATGGCTAAATTAATCAGTGTGTTGGCAAAGTTCAATTCCAAAAATCTTCAAACAGAAACAGCACAATAGAAAGTTTCCCCACACCGGACTTAATCTGGACATTACACTCCTCAATCTTCCTCACTAGTTTTGTTACTTCACCCCAACTGGAATGGCATTGCAACTGAGCAGAAATATGATATCTAGAAAACTGTCAAAGAGGAGATGTCGAATTGAACTCCTTTTAAAATTATTTCTCTAAAGGTTTTCTTTCATAATACTGATAATAAGATTATAACTTATAAAGAAAGTTCTTGTCAAAAATGCACCAGTATACTAAATACAAAAATTATACTAGTCCTGCATGAGGATGTTTCCAGGTTCTTGGCATTGAGTATGGTCAAAATGGAAGGGACATGATATTGCTCAATTATTTTTCTGATATAGGCTCTTTTTAAAATGCTTATGATACTCCCTGCCTAATTTCCCTCTATACGTTGAAGTTTGTTCAGAGGAAAGTGAAATCCGTCGGCTTGGAGTGGGTCTAAGTGCAGTCTGCTGATTACTTTGTCTCAGCAGAATAAACTGACCACTCCAGGTTCAGTTTGCAAGTGTGTAAACAAAAATCTGTTTCATTTCAGCATCTGAATTTATTGTTGTATGACAAGACTTTTACTGCACAAACTTTGGCACGACAAGTTCTTGTTAACAGAAACTGTACTTAGTCAGTAATTTGTACAAAAGAAAATAAATCAACTATGTTAATTGGAATGCAATTGATTCAATATTACAGTTTGCCTACATATTTATCATACTGCTTGTTGCTGGCTTTCACCTTCATCACATTGAAGCCTAAAATCTTGAGCATTATCAATTAATTATGCAGCAAAGTACCTTCTTGAACATTTTAACATTTTTTTTACAAGTTGTTTTGCATTGTTTGAGTTTAATAATGAATTAGTATGCATCTTTATTTAACTTGTTGCCTTTTATTTCAAAGAGCTATCCAACATGGAAATAAGGTCTTCCACTCACCAGCCACACTGGCAATTAAACCAATACATAGAATGTTACACCATAATACAGGCCCTTCGGCTGATGATCTTAAGATCAATCTAACCCTTCCATCCTGCATTATCCCCCATTTTTCTATCAACCATTTGCCTATCTAAGAGTTTCTTAAATGCCCCAAATGTATCTGTCTCTACCAATACCACTGGCAGAGTGTTTTACACATCCACCATTCTCTACACTTCCAATACTTTCACGTTAAAAATATGCCCCCTTGTATTAGCCATTTCCGCCCTGGAAAAATATCTCTGGCTATTCGCTCTATCTATGCTTCTTATTATCTTGGACACCCTCTGTCAAGCCAGCTCACATCCTCCTTCACTCCGAACAGTAAAGCCTTAGCTCAGTCAACCTATCTTCATAAGACATGCCCTTTAGTCTAGGCCACTCATCTGCACCCTCTATAAAACTTCCACATCCTTCCTATAATGAGGCAACTAGAACTAAACACTAAACTTATTCCAAGTGTGGTCAAACCAGGGTCTCCTGGAGTAATAACGTTATCTCACATCTCTTGAACTTAATCTTCCGACTAATAAAGGCCAACACACCATACCCCTTTTTAACAACCCTATTACCTGGCATGGCAACTTTGAGGGATCATGGACATGTGCCCCTAGGTTTCTTCTGTTCCTCCACACTACCAAAAATCCTGCCAATAACCCTGTATTCTGCCTTCAACTTTGATCTTCCAAAATGAATCACTTAACATTTTTCCGTGCTGAACTCCATCTGTCACTTCTCAGCCCAGCTTCATATCCTGTCAATGTCCCATTGCAACGTACAACAAACCACCATATTATCCACCACTCCACTAACCTTCAGTCATTTGCAAACTTACTGATCCATCATTCCACTTCCTCATCCAAATCGCTTTAAAAAATCACAAAGAGCAGGGGTCCCAGAACACATCTCCATGTTACACCACTGGTCACCGGCCTCCAGGCAAAATACACTCCATCTACTACCACCCTCTGCCTTCTATAGACAAGCCAATTCTGTATCCACACAGCCAAATTTCCTGGGATTCCATGCTCTCTGACTTTCAAAATGAGCCTACCATGGGGAACCTTATCAAACACCTTGCCAAAAGCCATACACACCTCCAGTGCTCTACCTTCATCAAAGTACTTTGTCACATCCTCAAAGAATTAAATCAAGCTCACAAGGTGTGACCTGCCCCTCACAAAGCCTTGCTGACTATCTGAAATCTTCTTCAAATACTAGTAATTTACACACAACTAAAGTAAAACATACTGATTTACTACTCCCTTTCTTGAAAAAAGGAGCAACATTTGCCACCCTCCATTCATCTAGCACTACTTCTGTAGCCAGTGAGGACACAAATATCATTGCCAATGGTGAAGTAATCTCTTTCATTGCTTCATTAATAATACATTTCTATTCCCATCAATTTTCACAGATTCCGTCATTCACCGACATATCAGAGGCAATTACTTGACCTAACTCAGGTCTTTGGGATGGTCGCAAAATCTGGAGTACCCAGAAGCAGCTCACATCAGCAGGAAGAGTATGCATATGCCACACATGGTGCTGGATGTCCGGATTGTTCCTAGTTCACTTGAGCTGAGAGACAGTAGCTCTACCAGCTGTGTTTCTGTACCAGGGCTTTAGAATCTCAACACTGCAGCATTTTGAAACCAGTTTTTTCTGGTTATTGAGCCAATAAAATCTAAAGTTGTCCCTTAGGTGACACGTCTGGAAATTAATATTATGAAGCAAGAATAAAAGGATAATCAAATGTCTGCAGTTATTGGAAATATGATGTAAAAGCCAAATGCTGGAAACACACTGCAGAAAGACCTGAAATATTTCACTTTTATTTCTCTTTCCATAGATTCAGCCAAATTGCTAACTGCTTACAATAAAAAACAAAAATGGTTTTTCACATAACAGAATACAATGAAAAAGCACCGACAATTGGTGAAAAAATCAAAGCTAGTAAGGAGATTGTAAACCATTTTAAGAAATCATTGGGGGAAAAGGTACTGGGAAACCAGTAGGACTGGAGCAGACTTGTTGGGCTGAAGGCCTAATTCTGCTCCCAGGTTTTGTTGCCTAAAAGCTGACAAGCCTTTGGATCCACTGGACTTCATTGTAGAGTTTCACATAAAGAGCTATGGTGATCCTCCAAAGGTCTCCAGATTCTGGACACCACCCAACACAACAGCAAAGGGTGAACTTACTGCACTTTCTCAATCAAGAAGTAATACAAAGTAGCCTGACACCTGTCTTTGGGAAAATGCTGGAATCCATTATTCATAAAGTTGAAGCAGGCCTTTTAAAAAGATTATAACACAATCAATCAAAAATTAACATAGCTTTACTATAATCATGTAACATGAAAGACAAATAAAGGGGAACTAATACTGCATGAACACGGATTCCCATAAGATAATCAATAAGGTCTTGCAAAAGACTGGAGCTCATGGTACGGACGGCCAGGTAGTACATTGACATGGATAGTTGACTGGTTCACCAACAGGAAACGATCAGGTTAAATGGGTCCTTTTTAAGTGGGTGAGCTAGAAGTAGTGGTCAGTGATCACACAGTGGTCAATGCTAGCACTCAGCTATTTCCAGTGCATATGTATGTTTAGGAGACTAACAGGTAATCTTATAAAACAAAATATTCTGAGTTGCATCACACAGGAAGTGCTGGAGGAACTCAGCAAATCAGGCAGCGTCTATTGAGGGGAACATATGCGTGAACCTAGAATGAGGGGATGATTTCAGAATGAGTCACTCATATAAAATGAGATAAAGAATTTGTTCCTCTCAAAAGGTTGAATGTCATTGGAGTTCCCTACTTCGATAAATAGATTTTTAATCCATGGAAGGGTTAGTAAGAATAGTAAGAAAAGTATCTACTGAAACCAACTGAGATCAGCTATATTCTTACTGACAGCAAAACAGGCATGAAGGATACAGCCTACAGCCTACTCCTGCTCCATTTGATTTAACATCCTGATATTCTTAAAGTGCATGCTTCCTTCAGAATGGTGAATTATCTGTGAAATAATATGGAATCTATTAACAATGGGCACTTCTAGAAATTCCTTCAATTCATTTCTTACTTGATTTCCATCTCCATTATCTATTATTATTAAAACAACTGTTACCTCCTCCATTTTGACCACTTTGCACTACAATGGACTACATTTTTGTTTTAATATATTCTTTCTTATCAATTTTCTATAATTATCATTGTAACTGTGCACGTGATTATAAACTCAATGTACTTGAGATGGTGTTTTCAAATCTGAGGAAAGTTTAAATAGATTGGGTTTATTTTTCTCGAAGTGGAAGAAGCAGGTATTCTCAACAACATTTAAACATCTGAATGAGCACTTGAGTTGCTGATGGATGAGCGGCTGTGGACCATGTGTGAGTAAACAAGATTTGCACATGAATATGGGGGGTGGGCGGGAGCCAAGGGCCTGTTTCTGTGCTCCATGTCTGATGCACCATCAATAACTCACTCTGAGACGTAAAGGCGAGATATCGGCTTTTATTGACTGGAAGAAGGAACAAGCAGTGGTTGACCACCATACTACATCCTGGAGACTGAGAGGCCGGGCTCAGGCCTCAATCGCCTTTATACCGGGGTCTGTGGGAAGAGCCACAGGAGAAGTCAGCAGGGGGTGTGTCCAGACAGGTTTATGTAGTTCACCACAATGTCTCTGAATGTAGTGGAAGGCTTCAGGCTGGAGTCATGCCTTAACGAAGAACATATAAATTTACAGCATATTACAGGCCTTTTGGCCCACAATGTTGTGCCTACCATGTAACCTACCCTAGAAACTGTTTAGAATTTCCCTATAGCTTAGCAAAACACTGTAGCAAGCAAGACCCTTGGTGCTGGCCGGATACCAGAGTTGCAGACTCAATGACGGGGACGGGTACATAATTGGTGGGAAAGGTTAGTGGAAAGGAGAAAGGGGATTAGAAGCTATTTGGTGGAAGGATTAGGTTTCATTGGTAGGGTACAGAGAGGTGTTGCCAGAACTTGTATAAGGGCCTTTCTGGGCTTCATGGATTAACGTCCAAGGATACACATCATATCAAAAGGACAGGCAGGAAGGCAGGGGGGGGCAGCATTTCTGTTTTCATAAAAAATGAAATTAAATCATTAGAAAGAGATGACATAGGGCCAGAAGGTGATGAATCATTGTGGATAGAGCTAAGGAACTGCAAGGGTAGAAGACCCTGACGGCAGTTTTATACAGAGCCCCAAACAGTAGTAAGGATGTGGTCCACAAATTACAATGGGAGATAGAAAATGCATGACAGAAGGGCAATGTTACAGGACATGGGATACTTCAATATGCAGGTAGATTGGGAAAATCAGGTTGATGCTGGATTCCAAGAGAGGGAATTTTCGGAATGCCTACAAGCTGGCTTTTCAGAGCAGCTCATGGTTGTGTCCACGAAGGATCAGCTATTCTGTGCAATGAACTGGAATTGATTAGAGAGCTTAAGGTACAAGAACCTTAAGGGGATGTGACCATCAAATGATCAAAATCACTATGAAATTTGAGAAGGAGAAGCGAAAATCAGATGTATCAATATTACAGTAGAGTAAAGGGAATTACGGAGGCATAAGATAAGAGATGGCCAGAATTGATTGAAAAGGAATACTTGCAGGGATGACAGCAGAACAACAATGGCTGAAATTTCCAATAGCAATTTGGAAGGCACATGATTATGTACATCCCAAAGAGGAAGAGGTATTCTAAAGGCAAGATGACACAAGTATGGCTAACAAGGAAAATGAAAGCAAACATAAAAGTGAAAGGGAAGGCATTTAATGGAGCAAAAACTAATGGGAAGTTAGAGATTCGGAAGATTTCAAATACCACCATACGGCAAAAAAGTGATTAAGAAGGCAAAGATGGAATATGAAAGTAAGATAGCCAATTAGGTTGAGTCTGCAGTGAGGAATGAAAGTGTGATGCTAGCGTTCATTTCAAGAGGACTAGAATATAAAAGCAAGGACGTAACGTTGAAACTTTATGGAACTATGGTGAGGTCTCACTTGGAGTGTTGTGAGCAGTTTCAAGCCCCTTATTTTAGAAAGGATATGCTGAAACTGGAGAGGTTCATGGAAATGATTCCAGGATTGAATTGCTTGTCATGTGAAGAGTGTTTGATGGCTCTGGTCCTGTATTCACAAGGATTCAGAAGAATGAGGAATGATCTAATTGAAACCTATCAAATGGTTAAAGGCCTCAATAGAGTGGATGTGGAGAGGATGTTTCCTATGGTGGGAGAGTCCAAGAATGAAGGACACAGCCATAATAAAGGGGCACCCTTTTAAAATGGAGATGAGGAGGAATTTCTTTAGTCAGAGTATGGTGAATCTGTGGAATTCTTTCCCACAGGCAGCTGTGGAGGCCAAGTCTTTATATGTACAGCAGAGGTTGATAGATTCTTGATTGTTCAGGGTATGAAGGGCTATATGGGAAAGCAGGAGACTAGAGCTGAGAGGAGAACTGGATCAGCCACAATGAAATGGTGGAACAGACTTGATGTATCAAATGGACTAATTCTGTTCCTATATCATACGGTCTTATGTTGCTGTGTCCTAATTAAGTTCAATTATTAAAAAATCATTTTTACAGGAATACCCACTTGTCCCAGTTGAATAACAGAGTGACAGTTGTCCCAGATGAATAATAGAATGTTATCCCAGCAGAATAACACAAAATGAGCTGCTTATGCATTTGATTTGTGAAAATCAATGTATCTGAAATAAAAGGGCATTATTTGAAACAATTTCTAGGCCATAGCTTTTTCGTAAAAATATATTTTTATTATAAATCCACATCTATGCCAAGAGGTTATCCCGAATAAAAGTCTTTGAGCTGAACTCAGTGCTGTGTAATAGACAAATTAACCACTTCAACTTAAAATTCATCATCAACATCTATGTTTTAATTACTTTTCACCTCATCAATTGGTAGTTGACTCTTTTTCAGCCTCAAAGCATAATATATCATGTTTTGGTCCTTTCTCTCAATACCTATCACCATAACCAAAAGCACTGACACGTGAGGCTGATGGCTGTTGAAAGCTCAGCCCAGGGTCATTAAACCAATTAGGTGGTTAGACAATATTACCTCCAGGTGAACTAATACTTTTCAATCTCTGCTGGTGGAGACTTTCTCAGACACAAAATCTGAGGATAGGGTATTCTGATATCTACCTATTAAAATTGTCATTCATTTGCCTTAGCACATATGCCTTGATTGAAAGCTCTCAGAGTCCAAAATCACAACAGCTATTTGTAGGAGTAGCTTGTAGTTGGAAGCAGGTGACATCCTGACTGGCAGTTTTCCATGACTGTCAGATATTGAACTACTCTGCTGTGGAAAGATATCTTCCCGCTTTGAAGTTACCTCAGTGGATTCAGCTGAGGCTCAGCAATGGCCTAGGAGAGACATACAGCTGGAATCTGACAAAATATATCATTTGGAGTGATTGTGTGCTGACTGAATCCAGCTAAATACTGGTTCAGTCTCATCAATCCACAATAAGCACACACAGGAAATTTGTTTGGAACAATGCCAGTGGTAGCGAGACGTTTTCACTAATGCCTTTGCAACCACATCCACTGATCAAAACAATGAAACAGCTTATTCCCATGGGATGAACACAATAAAAGATAACAAGATGAGAATACCAGTGCTGAAACCTTTCCATTACCCTGCTCTGAAGAACTTCACTAAGTTTGATGGTCAATCTCCTGTTGTGTCATGGCTTTGAACTTACATTGCAGCATGTCTTCCTGCCAGCACACCCACCAGTGAGGGGACTGAGTGTGAAAAAGGTTGGACATTAGAGGGTAGCACAGTGATGCACTAGCAGAGTGGCTGCCTCTTAACCTCAGTGACCCAGATTCAATCCTGCTGTCTGCTCCAAGTTCAAAAGATTTCCCGCTGAATGCATGGGTTTCTTCTCTTTTAAAAACTCATCTCATCGGTGCACAAGTTGTTAGATCAATTGGCCAAAGTAAATTGTCCTTTGTGTATAAATAAGTGCTGGAATGTGGAGGAGTTAATGAGGAAGGAGGGAGAATAGAATTGGTTGGATTAGAATAGGTACCCCTTGGTCTTGCAGACTTTGTGGGAGTGCCCTCACATTATACAACTCTAAGACTCTTTAGATTTGACTCTAAGAAAAAAATCACTAAAATATTTCCTCCAGGAACCCTCTAGAGGATATTTTTTTCTTATTACTAATTAACTATACCTACACATCTGCAAAATCTTCGAAGTTCAAAGTAAATTTATTGTTGAAGTATACATATGTCACCATAACTACCCTGAGATTTATTTTCTTGCAGACATTCTCAGTAGAACAAAGAAATACAATTCAATACTACACATCAACAATCAATGTGCAAAAGAAGACAAACTGTGCAAATGCAAATAAATAAACAGCACTAAGAACATGAGTTGCAGAGTATAATATTTGCTGAAATCACATTGGACAGATACTTCTGAGTATTTAATTATACTCTTTCAACTTGGATGAGCACTTGAGAGTAGAAGTAGGTATGAGTATAGGGAAGGTAGCAGAGCTATAGGATTAAGGTTGGATTCTCCAGAAAAGACCCAATGGATTGAATTGGCCCCTTTTATGTTCTGTTTCTGAAATCCTGTTGCTTTGCTGTGCAGTATGTCAAAGCCCACAATGTTTCGATTCCATGATACTCTGTGGACTTATGCCTTTGTGTTCAATTTACGTTCAAACAACAAATAGTATTTGTTGTCAGGCTACAATACTTCAGGGAATATCTGACTAAGCCAATACTTCACATTTCCTTGCTTTACCAAACCACTTCCAAGTGTAGCCTTAATTACAGTCACTTAAGCATTCCTTTCTTAGACGATCATGAACTGGCAGCAGACATCAATTCTGTTTTCATTTAAGTGTTCATTAATTTCCTAGAAAATTGATTGATAATAGAGCTCTGTCTTGACATCCAGTACAGAATTTTGCAGGTCTAACCTGAAGTAGCTCTATAGAATGGCTGACAACATTACCTGCTACTATCTCCTTCAAAAGGTGAAAAGATGCGGCTCAAACTTAAGGCAGTTACTTTTGTTCTGAGCAAGTTCACCATTAATTTTACCATTTACACCATTAGGCAGACTTTCAGGTTTTCTATATATATAAAAAATCAATTCAGTAAAATCAAAGAAGCAAGTTAATAACCTGCATTTTAAAATGAAGTACTGCAGGATTTAGATATACCAGTTAGGACATTTAAAGCTCTATACCATAGTAGTAATGTATTGGACTTATTGGAAATATAGTCAAGATTATTAAGACACCAGAAAAACAGAAACAAGATTTAAACTTTGTGACAACTTTTGTATGATACCTGCTTTTATTTGGTTTGATGCTCTAAAGTCCCCTATAACTTTTCATCTTGCAGTGACCATATCAAGTCACTTATGTTCACACCTGGAAAGAGATCAAAAGAAAGGCTGCATCAACTAAAGATTACACTAATGTCGTACTAGTACAAAGAAATTTCACTACACAAGTCCCTCAATAAACCTACTCTTAATCTTTAGGTAAAGGTGCCTGAAGATGAATTAAAAGTAATCAGAAGAAAACTAACTTCCAATTTACCCAGTGTGTTCTTGGCATCATTTTCCACCCTGAGTACTTCAAAGCCAATTAATAATTTAGCAGCAAATATACTGCTTTAATTTATGAACTGTGACACCCAATTCAAAGTTTCACACACAGCAAAGTACCAGATGATGCTTCAGTGTTTAATGTTGGTATCAGGGTAAGTTCCTCTTATCTTTTTGAAATAGTGCCTTGGGATGTTTTATCTTGACTTCAGAGGCCAGAGCTATCTTTGGTTTTACTTCTCAACCTAAAGTAGCTTCTCTGACAGCGCAACAATCTTCAGTTATGCATTATGATGACAGCCAAGATCAAAAGTTGCGTATGTTATGTTTGTGGCAATAGGAAGCCAGGTGGCCGTGTTTGTAAGACAGAGAGATGAGGAATAAAATTGCAGCTGTTTATTTTACTTTTAAGTCATCTACCCAGAACGCCCTCTCACATGATGTTCAGTACGTAACACACAGGCAAGCTTGACAGCAACCTGTAAGAGTCTTAACATGAATACATAACATTTCCCTCCCCACTCATATTTTAGAGTTTTCAGCCCCTTCCCATACACCGACCAGCTGCTGAACTATTAACATTCAATGGAGTAATTGTCAAATTCAGTCAACAACATTTTTTTCTAAACTAGGGAGAGAGGGTAGACTGCCTTTATTACCAGATTTAACCCTGGGGATTACTCTGCTCCATATGATAAGGGCTAGTCATTAAACTAGAGATTCAATCTGTCTCGAGGCTGCCTATTCCTGTGAAGGAACTGATGAACTAGGATTGATGCCTAAGTCATTTTATCTCTTGGTGTTGTATGTATAGATCTTGGCTTGGGTACTGTATTGCCAGAGGTGGACACCTCCGAAATCACAGGTGATGTAAGAGCACTGGCTGTGTCATTAGATCTTAACTGAAGTTCTGAAGTTGTATCAGAGTCCTGTCCGATTTCTACAATGGGATCTGGATTGGTCAGTTTGTATTGGTTTTCAGTAGCTTCAGAAGTGGAAACAGCTGAATAATACGCCTTCTCCAGATGTTGTGGTTACTAGTTTCCACTGCGTATAACACAGGACCAGCTTGTGCCACCACTGATACAGATATCCACTTTGTTCCAAAGATACGGTTTTGGGCAAGTACTCTCTCTCTTGCTGTCAAGCTTCTGTACTTTGCTTTGGTATGTCTCTCTGCTTGGAGTTTCCATCCATTTAGTATAATCTGTTCCGTGTTTGGGGGTCTAAGCAGATTAAGCCGGGTGTGAAAATGTCTTTTCATTAGTGCAGTGGCTGGAGCCATTTTGGTGATGATGAGATATGTTGTAGTATGTCAGCAAGAAAGTACTAAGACACTGGTTGAGGGATCCACTTTTAACTGAAGACTTGAGGGCTTGTTTCATTGTTTATACGAGTCATTCATCAAGGCCCTTAGTGGCTGAATGATATGGTGCTGACTTGATGTGATAAATATCGTAGATGTCAAAATATCATAAATTCCATAAATGTCTTTAACTCTTAAGACAGGATTTGTGGGCCCACTGTCACTTACAAGTTGTTGAGGAAGCCTAAAACTGCTAAAGATAGAACATAGCTCCTCAATCCATTTTTCAGATATAGTGCTCTTCAACCTTGGGCTATTTGTGGTATGGGTCCACTATGATCAAGAATATATGGCCTTCTACAGGTCCTGCAAAATCCTCTGCCATCATTCTTCAGGCCATTCCCGTGGATGCAAAAGAGCCACTTGAGGAACATTTTTCACACCCTGACAATGTGGGCATGTTTTGACGTTTTCTTCAATGGTTACATCCATTCCTGGCAGCGTGCAATTTCTTTCATGCACACTACGCCACAGCGTCTCGTATACAGCTCAGCAAGCACTTGCTTTCTTCATGGTGGAGGAATGACAACATGGTAGCCCCATAGTAAACATCCAGCTTGGACCATGAGCTCCCTCCATCAAACCTAGTAAGGTTTCAATTCTATAGTTAGGTTTCACGAGTTATTATGTCCATCTCTTTAGATAGAACAGGGTCAGTACATGTGTGCTTCTGGACTTGTGCAGTAGTTATCACAGCTGTACGTACTTGGTTGAAGTAAAACATCTCTTTCAGGGATGGCTTTGAAGCTGTAAGAGCTGAGGGAAGTCTGGAACGTCCATCAACATTTGAATGGTACTCGGAACACCCGTCCTTTATATAGTACTGATGTGCAGGGAGTAACAGAGGCAACGTTTTATTTGACAGCAACCAGGGAAGGAATGCTTGCATGCGGACCAAAAATTGATGTAAAGGACAATGATCTGCCAGTAGTGTCAATCGTCATCCAAAGAGGAATTGATGGAATTTCTTAACTCCAAAGACAATTGTGAGTGCTCCCTGGTCAATTTGGGTATAGTGGCTTTCTGCCTTGCTTAATATTCTCGAGATGAAAGCAATTGGATGCTCTTCACCAATGACATAATGTGTGAAATAACAGCCGCACTGTATGGGCAATGATGGATTGAAGTGTGTGAGTGCTTCAGATAGTGACAAAGCTGTTATGGCCTTTTTAACAGCCTCTTCACGGTGATCTGTCCACTGTCAGTACGTTCATTCATTTAAAAAGCTCATGAAGTGGTTACAGCACGCTAGCTACATTAGGAACAAACTTTATGCAGTTTGTTATTAGCCCTAAGAAAGATTGTAATAGACTTATATTCTCTGGTTTTGAAGCCTCCACAATTGTCTTCACCTTTGACAGTGCCTTGTGAAGCCCTGAGCTGTTGATCACTTGGCTCAAATATCCAACTAAAGGCCAAAAGAACTCACACTTGTCCTTCAGTATTCTTAGCCCATATTCCTGGAGTCACTGCAGCATATCATCCAGGTTTTGCAGGTGCTCATGCTGATTTTTCACAGGAATGAGTAAGTCATCCAAATAGCACTGCTCTCCTGTCAGGCTGCTCAGGATCTAGCCCATTGCGGGAGCCCAGATGATGCTAAATGTTCGGCAGCTGAACATTCTTCTATGAGTCACTATGGTCAATAGTTCCTGGCTCCACGTACATCTGCAATTACGCTTAAAACAAATCAAACTTATTACATGTCTGTCCTCTGGCCGATCCTGCAAAAATGTCTTCAGTGAAGGAAAGAGGGTATTGTTCAGTTGTAAGAACTTGGTCTATGTTTACTTTGAAGTCTCCACAAAGTCTTAAAGACCAATGCACTTTTAGGATAGGAAACACTGGTTTAACTTCCACATACTGGTTACTCTGTGCCAGTCTTTCTAATTCAGCCTCTACCTTTGGTTTGAGGGCACAAGGATCAGGTCTTTCCTTCAGGCATTTAGGAGTCTTGTCAGGCTCAGCAGTGATTCCTTTCATATAGCCCAGTTCACCGCTGAATACTTCTCTAAGTTTCCTCTAAATCTCTTGTAGACCTGTGCTTCTACAAATCAAATGCACTTCGTGCCAGTTGAGCTTGAGCTGCTCCAACCAGGAGATAACTACCTTTAACAATGTACAGTGGAAGGTTTCTTCATTCATTAATCTCCACTGTAACATATGCTACTCCCCTCACTGGAACAACCTGACCAGTGTAAGTCTTTAAAGTCAACCTTGGCCCTTCTTGGGTGAGATGCTGCTGCAATTTCTCCTTGTTAACCATCTCTGACACCAGCAATACTACAACACATGTGTCCAGCTGCATCTTCACTGTGGCCCCATACAATCTTGGGGTCACTCAATAGACGTCTTTGTGTCCTGAATCAGACAAAACATGCAAAGCTGCTTCAACCATTGAGTGAGAGTCACTCAGTCCATCCTCAGTATGCTCTATCAGGTTCACATGTTTCTTTTTGTTTTTCCAAAAGTCATTTTTCTTTATCAGTATTTTTGGCTGATAGTAACTTCTTACTTTTACAGGCGTGTTCAAAATGTCCCTTTTTTGTCACAGCTTTGGCAATCTAAATCCTTATACTTTTACCAAGTGCCCTCTTTTGCCACAGTGGTAACATTTACTGCTAATAGGTGTCTTATTCTTAAAGTCAGTAGAAACTTTATGAACTTGGGTAGATGTGCTTAATAGCTGTGCTTCTTTAGCTGCCATCTCCATAAATGTATGAAACTCAACTGCCTTCTGTAATGTTGGTCTGCCTTCTGAAAGCAAATGCTTCTGAATTGCCTCACTACACAGACCACATAAAACTCTATCATATAGTGTGCTATTCAGAGACGGCCCAAAATCAGAGAGTTCAGACAATTGCTTCAGCACTGCCACAAACTATGAATTAGGCTCTCCTTACTCTTGACTTCATTTATGAAATCTGAACCTTTCAGCAATAAAAGTTTAGGTGAAAAGTAGTCCTTGAAGACTTTAACTGTGACCTCATAAGGCTTATTGCTAGGGTTAGCAGGTTGTACTAGACTGTGTAATAAATTAAATATTTTTGCACCCATCACAGAAAAATTGGAACATGAATATCACCTGAAATTTAACTTGCCAGTGCAAAATATTCAAGTCGTTCAGTATATGAACTCAATTGTTCTGTCATTTCATCATATGCCCCCATACTTCCAAACACTGTTGCTATTTTCAAACACAATCACGTTCCAGAAATGTTAACTAGTCTTATGCATTTCCCTCACCCTCTCTTAACTGTTTTATTTAACCATTCCATTCTCGTTCTCTCCCCTCAGACTCTTCACTCACAATGCTTCCTGTGGCCATCTTTATCCTCTCACCCACATTACACAGTGGTATAATGCCAGCATTGCACGTGGACTTTTCTTACCAAAAGGGAGAAAACAATAAATACCCCGTGAGGACATGTCACCTTGTCATTAGTTGTTCTGTTTGTGGTACCGAGAAGCCAGGTGGCCGTGTACAACACACATATAAGAAAGTGAAATGAGGAATAAACATGCAGCTGTTTATATTGCCTGTAAGTCATCTACCCAGGATGCCCTCTCACATGATGTTCAGTATGTAACACACAAGGAAGCTTGACAGCAACTCGTACGGGTCAAAATATGCATGAATACATAACAGCATTAACACTGAATAATGCTCCAGTTGCAATGATTATTGCTCACTCTGGATTTTGGGCATATTTAGAAAAGGCCATTTTAATGTCATCAGCTTAACCATTTATGCTTATGTATTCTGCTCGATCAAAAAACCTGACATTCCTCTGTTCAAAAATAGTTTCTAAACATCACTCATACTTAAAGCCAAAGTTTGTTCCCCCTGCTTTTACTACAATGGATCTTCCGAGTAAAAGTCAATGTATTACATTAAATTCCCTCAACATAGCCTATTGATTCCAATTGTAAAGTCAAACTATGTGAATTGACTCAGTTGGAATTTTTACTCTGTTTTGCATATTTGTAATTTAGCTGATTTTTTTTTGGCTTGTGAAGGGCAGGCAGTGCTAGGAGGGGGTAAAGGGGATTAATAATTATTTGGTGAAAATATTAAATTGAACCTTCCTCTCTGTGCATTCAAGGTGAAACAGATTTGTTACTCAAGAGACTGTAAGTAGTAATTAGCACAACATAGTATATACAGATTATATTTTTCATTTCTAAATTGGCTCTCTCTGTAATTACTTCAGTACGCTTTACATGAAGTTACTGGCTGCTAATCCGTACCACATACTTCCTAGACTGAATATATTTTTCTCCATGATTAAACAGTGAAGAGACAATAGATTTATTATATTTCAGCAATTTTTTGTTTGTCTATTTCTTTTAGCCCAGCTCTTCCTTCCAGAAAAGACAACAGCATTCAGCATACTTAAAAGGACCTCCCAATAAAAGTTACCCAGGAATGAGGAGGACTGCGTGGTTGTCTGGTTTAGTCAAGTTTTTCTCAGTGCATCTGTAGGTATGAAATTCTACCCTCTTTTCCACAATGGAATATAGAAAAACTCTGACAACTAACTGTCTATGTCTTAAGAGGTCTATAATTTTCACTAAGGACTTCCTCAATGCATATATCCCTACTGTGATTAAAAATAATGAATGCCAGTTAGGGAAAAAGTGGTCATGAATAAGGAAGCAGAAAACACACATCTGCATCCTTGGCAATCCTCAAAGACAGCTGTTAGTGGACGACTTGCCACCAACCTCTTGAAATAACTCAGTAGAGTGGAAGAAAGGTCAAAATAGTGAGCAGAGCAGTGAGCCTCTCCATGGTGACTAGTGGCATTCTTGCCAAATCCTGAACCCATCTTCATCCTGAGCTCCCTCACATCAATTAATGCGCGAGCCTTTACTCAATTGCCCCATTCCATGACTATGGTAGATTCTCGCAGTCGTTAGTGAAATGCAGAATTTATTGTTATTTCAACCACCCCCACCCCAGCTTCGTGCTGTGGACTGTTTTGAGTTGGCCATTTTGTACACCCTTCAAGAGGTAATACTCAGGCATACACTCCTGTGTCCTTCTGTGCATGGCTGACACACGCTGAAGACAGCTTTTCTTATGCTCCCAACAGCTGGTACTTTAAACTGTTGCTGAGATTGTTCTGAGACAGTATATGAAGAATTCATTCAATCTCATTTCCTGATCGAAGCACTTTTCTACCCCTGAAGAATAGGCATGGGGCTGCAAGTCTGAGTGTCAATGCTTGCCTCATGCTCCAGAATCACAAGTCTTCCAATAGTAAATGGCTTTGCTCATTTTGATATCAAGTTGTCAAAGTGAGTTGATAAAGAATCAAGCCAAAGTAGAAAAAGTGGTCCATATTGTCCAGAGCCTCATTACTGATGTGATATTGGCAGAAACATTGTCACAATGCTGAAAGAATGACTTCAGAATTGATTGCTGTGCCCAACTGGTGTGTGGTGAGAAAACCTGTCCATCATGATCTGCAATTCATCAGATAATTTACAGAGAATCACTGCACAGCCTTTAAAGAGCAGAACTTGAATGCTGCACTCTATGCTCTACTGCTCTGAAATGATCTAAAGCTGAACAATCTGTCATCTAACCATGATTGAATTTGTTTGCCAGATTGATCGCTTCAAAAACATAATTAAGAAGAATGGAGAAGATGCCAAGTTTACAAGCATGAAGGCACAGTTTCACATCCTACTAATATTGATGCTGAATTTCGATATTTTATTTTCATACCGGGTGCCTTGGCCTCATTTGTCCTGCCATTTCCTGACTAGCGAGAGTTTTGGAAGCATTTAACCAATTTTCAACAGGATCTTGTAGATACCATTCCAGCTGGCTGCATCAATAGTATTTTGTGCATGAATGCACGCTAAACAGAAATACAGCGCATACACTTGTTGCAAATTGAAGTCAAGGACATCATGAAGCATATTTTGCTCACAAAGCATCCACCACTAATTTCCATAAACAGCCAACTCGGCCACTAGGTTTCATCAGTCTCTCGTGTCCTTCAATCTGTCAGTGACTTATTATCCTTTTCTCCTTTGGTTTCAGGCTTAATGTAGAGCACTGAACTTTGGCTTCATTGACAATTTAAATCTATTTCGGGAATGCATCACATTTTTCAAACCCAATGGCATTCCCCAAACAGTATGGGCTCATGAATGCTATCTGCAAACTTTTCCATAGCGCTCTGGCAAAACCACATATTTGACCATTTACAATCAATCTTCCAACCTACTTGAACGGTTCTGTAAATGTTACCCATTCTATTCAAACCATCTTCACTGGAAGGACCCACAGATTGAATTATCCTATCAAAAGTGTTAACAAATAACCTTCTCTTAAAATCTACAGCACCTCCCCTGTTGCACCACTCCAGGATACTCTGTTTAAGCTACCTCTTCTAAATGTGAGATCCCTTTCAAATAAGACTTATCTTAAATTACTTTATTATCTCTACAAACCTTGATTTTATGTTCTTAACTGAGATCAGGATAAATCAAAGTGTAACCAGCCAGATACTTGAACTGCATTCCCCTGACAGCGACAGTTCCAGTGTGCCAAGGCCCAGTGGCCAAAGTGGGGGGAGGGGGTGCTTGCCACCATGTTCAAAAAGCGTTTTAGGTGTAATCTATTGTCTGTCAACAATATTTCAAGTTATGAGGCACACGTTTAAAATTTGTATTACATATCCTGTTCTCTGAGTTACTATTTGTTACACTCCCAAAATCAATGCCTGCTTTCTCTATTTTACTGAACTACAACAGAATTGTCATCGCTGGTGGTTTCAATATTCGTATTAATGCAGACTCTATGGCAGCTGAATTCATGAACTTGCTATGCAGACTAGAACTTACCCAGCATGTCAAGAAGCCCATCCATCAAGTACACTTGACTTAGCAATGACAAAAGGGTCTCTGTCTGATACCACTATCTCTGATAGTTTTGTGTATTTTTTAGATTATAAGACATAGGAACAGAAATAGGCCACGGTCCATTCAATCTGCTCCATCATTCCATCATAACTGATTTATTATCCTCATCAACCCCATTCTCCTGTCGTGTTTTCTACATCTTCCGATTCTAAGTCACCTCTTTCTAAAGATTTGATTTCACGTTTTCCCCAACAGAGCCACCCCACCCTCTCTGCCTACCTGCCTGTCCTGTCGACACATTGTGTAACCTTGGATTTTAAGTTTCTATCTTCTTTTAGCCGCGTCTCAGTGATGCCCACAATGTCATACCTGCCAATCTTTAACTGTGCTACAAGATCATGCATCTTATTCTGTATACTGCGTGCATTCAAATATAACACCTTCAGTCCTGGATTCATCACCCTTCTCAATTCTGCCCCCATATTACACTTCACCTCATCCCACTGACTGAAACTTTATGATCTGCCTGTCTATCCTCACAGTCTCATTGCACACTACATCTGTTTGTATACCAACTGCCCCATCCTCAGTCCTATCACTCCTGTTCCCATCACCTTGCCTACTTAGTTTAAACCCTTCACAACAGCTCTAGCAAGCCAGCCTACAAGGATATTGGTCCCCTTCAGTCCAGCTGTAATCTGTCCTTTTTGTACAGGTCATACTTTCCCCAGAAGAGATCCCAATGATCCAGAAATCTGAAACCCTGCCCCTTACACCATTTCCTCAACCACTCATTTATTATTACTATCATCCTAATCCTGCCCTGACTAGCACGTGGCACTAGGAGTAATTCGGAGATTACTACCTTGAGGTCCTGTTCTTCAGCCTTTTCCCTAACTCCCTATACTCCTGTGCAGAACCTCTTCCCTCTTTTGTTTTTATTTATGTCATTGGTGTGAAAATGCACCATGACTTCTGGCTGCTCACCCTCCTTCTTGAGAATCTTCTGTGGCCGCTCTGAGACACCCTGGACCCTAGCAACTGGGAGGCAACACACCATTCTGGCTTCTCTTTCATGGCCATAGAATCTCCTGTCCATCCCCCTAACTACCAAGTCTTCTGTCACTATTGGGCCAAAGCCTGTTCACTCACACAATGGCAGCTCCAACAACAGCCTTTCCACTCAAACCCTGTTTCTTTTATTGGCCCTAGCTAATTAACCCAAGCAATCTCCCACTCCCAAAAGGCCCCACTCAATTTCTAAAACTGGTGCATAAAGTCCACAAGGTACCATCTTCAACTCACTCTGTGATCTCCTGCTCTGCATGATTTTTGATGCCCTCCTGTCTGTAACCAAGACCAAGAAAGAAATTACAATTACCATTACAATTACAGGGTGTACCTTATAAAGATAGGTTGAGAGAACTTAGCCATTTCTCCTTGGAGCGACAGAAGATGAGAGGTGAGCTGATAGACATGTTAAAGATGATGAGGGGCATTGATCATGTGGATAGCCAGAGGCTTTTTCCCCAGAGCTGAAATAGCTAACACGAGGGGGCATAGTTTTAAGGTGCTTGGAAGTAGATACAGAGGGGATGTCAGGGGTAAGTTTTTCACGCAGAGAGTGGTTGGTGCGTGGAATGCACTGCCGGCAGTGGTGGTGGAAGCGGATACAATAGGGTCTTTTAAAAGCCTCTTAGAAATGCACTAGGGAAATTCTAGGCAGTTTCTAGAGTAGGTTACATGACCAGCATAATATTGTGGGCCAAAGGGCCTGTAATGTGCTGTAGACTTCTATGTTCTATGCTCCAAACAATAGTTTCTCAATGCTGCAATGCAAGTTAAATTCTCTGAGCTAAATGGTTTATCTGACCCATATAACCTAAATTGCTCAGTAAATGAAATAGTTTGTACTTTCAAAAATAACTTGAATATATTAAACACATTCTTCCTAGTTAAGTAGGGTTAAAAAGAAATCACTCAGTAAATCATTGCCATGATTAAACAATTCTGGCTGCAAGCTTTAAGAGATCATTCAGTGCAGCTGAGAGAAAATGGAGGAAAACTGGGTTAGATGTCCACATTCATATTTCCAAAGAAAAACTAGCCTCCTTTAATGCTGCTATACACTCTGCAAGAAGAGCCTATTTTTTCCCAAGATTATTACTGAGAATAGCGGTGATTCAAGAATATTGTTTTCAACTATAAACTGACTGAACCCTGCCCCAACCTATAACGACCTCAGTAAAGCATCAGCAACAAAACATAATGAATTCGCAGTATGTTTTACCAACAAAATTACTTCCAGGAAGGAGAGTTCTGCTACAGATACTGGCAATCTCTATTGCCAACCTCATATAAAGATGACAAACATGTTAAAATTTACAAGTATTTCCAATGCAGAGCTTCCTAAGATTGTAATGAAGTGTAATTCGACTACTTTCTGTTTCGGCCCTGTCTGCCACACTTTCTGAGGACTCTTTTAATAATGTTTTCAATTCTGCTAGAAAATTTATTACCACATGCCTTGAAAATGGAGTTTTTCCAGAGGCCTTCAAAAATTGCTGCTGTCAAACCCCTACTTAAAAAGCCAAACCTTCATTGTGAGGTACTAGCTGACTACAGGCCTAGATCAAATATTTCCTTCTTGGGCAAGATTCTTGAGGAAGTCATTTTAAACCAATTCAACAACTTTCTGAGTGAGAATATTCTACAAAAGTTTCAATTAGGTTTTAGAACAAATCACAGGATGGAGACGGCCCTTAACAAAACTGTCAGCAACATTAGGTCCAGCACTGATGCCAACAGGGTGTCAATTCAGATTCTCCTAGATCTACAGTAAATGCTGCCTTCAATACAATCGACCACAACATTCTCCTAGACCACCTTGAGAGCTTAATTGGTTTCACTCATTTATCTTAGAGAGAAGCTGTATTTCTCTGTCTTGGAAACCAGTTTTCCAAGTGATGCAATGTACCATTTGGTGTTGCTCAGGGAAGCTATATTAGTCCCCTGCTCTCCTCCTTGTACATAATCTCCTTAGAAGACATCATTAGAGAGCATGAATTTGATTTCTACATTATGTATTTGAACCTAATGATGATTTCTCTGACTTCTGTATAGCTGCAGTAAACAAATGGATAAGCAATGATTTCCTAAAACTAAATGAAGATAAAACTGAATTTTTTTTTAGTTGGTCCAAAAGGGATAAACTTCTTGATAAACTTGGGAACTTGGCTCCCCTTGTAAAATCAGAAGTACCAAGAAACAAGCCTTAGCGTGACCCTTGTTTCAGATTTGAATTTTAAATCCCACACAAAAAAATGACCAGAGCAGCATTTCTAATTTAAGAAATATTGCAAAAGTATGTCATTTCTGTCATGTTACGATACTGAGAAACTAATGCACTCCATGAGATCAAAAAAACTAGATAAATGCAATTCACTTTCTACTTGCCTTCCAAAGCAAACTATTGACAAAGCTCAGTTCATTCAGAAGGTCACTGCTAGACTTTTAAATAAAACCAGGATGAGGGAGCCTATCACTCTTGTCCTAACTGGACTGCATTCGTTTCCTGTATCTTTTAGAATTGGTTTTTAAGTTCTTTTACTTGAATTTAAAGCTCTCAATGGTCTGGGACAAGAATACACTACAGAAACGCCTTTGCTTTACAAACCTGCTTGAGGAATCTAGCCCCCTTCTGCAAGTCTCTTAAATTTAAACTATCTCCATCAAAATAAATTGGTAGGTTAGCTTTTTAACCACGCTCCTAAACTGTGGAACTCAATAAATAAAACTATAAGGGATGCCGACTCAGTTGACACTTCTAAATGCCAGCTCAGAGTCTATCATGCCTTTAACTAACATCATTTTGTCATCTACTTTTATGGTTGAACTTTAATACTTCAGTGTAGATTAAAAGAATACCTAATTAGGCTAATTCCATAATTTAACTAGGAATGTAAGACTGAAGCTTGCTGAAGTAATAAGTATTTGCTTCACATTTTTCAATGATAAATTCATAGAATTATTTGATGCAGAAAGGGCTGTTCTGCCCATCACATTTTTACTGATCCTCTGAAAGATAACCCAATTTGTTCATAGCTGATGACAGAACCTCCAAGTAAGATGGCGGTGCACTTGGTTGCAGCAGCCTCTCTTGGGCCAACCAATGGTGTAATTGTTCATCCTTTAATACTTTCTTATGAACAGAAGATACTGCTGGATGTTAAGAACACTATGTATAACAAGTCTACCTCACTAGCGATTGGCTGGATAGCAAAGGACTTGCACAGTATAGACTTATGGCATACTGTTTCATCGCTTGCTAAGGTTTCCCAGGGAAGAAGGTGTCAGGAGTGGTGTGCAGTCCAACAAATGGTGGAAATATTTGTCTTAGACTTTTTTCTTGTGATTGTAGGATTGGACATTGCTAACATAAAATACTGCAAGTCTGGTTCATAGGTGAGACAGGCAATGGGGGAGCTGAGTGACCTCGGTCATTATGCGAGTAACAGGCCCGCCTGTCACGGTGTTGCCTGTTACAGCCACCCAGAGGAGGAGGTGTCAGAGGTGTGGGAGAGAACAAAGGCATGGCGGCCACACTGAAATCCAAACTGAGATGGGCACTGGTCCTTCCCATCAGTGCTGCTCTCCAGTGTTCACTCCTGGAAGGCAAGCTAGATCGTCTTTGTCCGTGGCTGCAGGAGATGAGGAACTGCTGTGTTCACCATCAATCTGCAGGACATGCCACTTGTGCTAATATTATATTTTGTGACTGCACTGTACCTGCTATTGTTACTATATGTCCTATGTGCAGCTGTAATGTACTGTGCTTGGCTCCATGGCCCCAAAAGAACATTGCTTCATTCAACTGTATTTATGTACATATTTGAATATTTGGTTTAGTTGTCATTAAACTTGAATTCTCCTTCCAATGGCTCAATTTTCTTTTTCAATAGCATTTATAATTCCTTTCTAGAATTTTTGTATGGAACCAGGTATCATTAACACTTCAGTCAAAGCATTCCAAATCATGACAATCAACAAAGTGGGGGGAAATACCCTCCCCTTTCTCCAGACTCTTTTGGTAACGATGTTTCATCTTGATATCTCTTCTGATTCTTGACCTATCAGTGGAACCAGTGTCTCATCTACTCAACTAAAATTAATTGCATTGCATGGCTGTGTCCCCTTAAAATTAATCCAATTCACATGCCTGATTTTTTTTTCCCCATTGCAGCAGCACTGATAGGAAGGACTGCAAAGCCAATCTAGTTCAATCCTGACTTCCCGGGCTGTCCACAGGGAGTTTCCACATTCTCCCTTTGACCAGGTCATCCCAATCATGTGCAGGTTGGTAGGCTTGTAATTTGCTCCCAATGTCTGGGCAACTGGTAGAAAGCAATCATCGATGTTTTGGGTCAATCTCTCACCCTCACAAGATGCTGTTTGATCTGTTGAGTTTGTTTGTTGCTACACTCATCCCACTATTTTTATTCCTTCTAATTTTCCCCTAAACTCCTAAGTTTCTACCAGTCACCTACACACTATAGGCAATATACAGTGGTAAATTAACCTACTACCAATCAGTTCTAGCAAAGGATCTTCAATCTGAAGAGTTGGCTCTGTTTCTCTTCTCATAAACACAGCCTGAAGTGCTGAGTATTCCCAACATTCTTTATTTTCATTTCAGATTCTTAGTATCTGCATCTTTAAAAAAAAAATTAACCCACAACTCACAGATCTTTGGGACCTGGGAAACCAGATTCCCTGGAGGAAACCCACACGGTCACAAAGAAAATGTGTACACTGCACACAGACCCCGCTCAAGGTCTGGGTTAAACCTGGATCTCTGACATTGCAAAACAGAGTTGAGGTTGACACTTGTATTTCAAACTCACAGTTGTGTATGCATGCAGTTCTATGCACTGCCATTAATAAGTATTCCCAAATTTTCAATATTCCTTGAAAATTATGTAGAATTAACCCGGCAGTTTTTCAGAGCTGGGCATCAGTCATTTAAAACGTAGGTCTTCATGCAGCAAAATGAAACATCAATAAAAGTTCCTGGTAATTGTTACTTCTGAGCAGCCTGAGATTTCTTCTAACACTAGAAAGCAGCTGGAGTTATTGGTGATTGCTTCATAATGTTGTCCTAATTATGCATACATGAAGCAGGGCCTCAATGGCCTTCAGAAATTAGATTGTGTTCAGCTAATTTTGCCTGTGTTATACAACTAATTGCTCTGAAAAAATAAATCACAAACAAAAACTGGGATCTTACAGCACAATTCCTTATGTCTACATTTATTGATTTTGGTTCCTCTTAATTTTTGCCATGCTTGATGAATCCTGGACACTGAAACAACATCTAATGCCATTTTCATAGACGTTGCCTGACCTACTGAGTTCATCTAGCATTTTGTATGTGTTACTTTAATAACATGTCATACACATCCAGATTTGGATATTCTGTCGGAATATTTTGGTGCCTCCTCAGTTATATTAATATTGATATTTTGTTATCAAGGGAACATGATGGGGGTTCTTGGGCTGCTTCAACTAACAGTCCCAATTCCTATAGCTTCCAGGATGTCTGCAATCAATTCATCAGGAACTTTCACTGTCTCAGTGAGACCTGCTTCTGCACAACTCAAAATAAACTTCTTGAGTATACAGTGGAAAACCAACCATTTATGTTTGTTCTTTCAGTAGGTCAACATTGCTCTGGAAGACAGATTTGGAATCAACATAATTCAACTCATATTTGGGCATTTCAGAAGATGGACTTGCAAAACAGGCAGTTCAGATCATTTACTGTACAATGTTGAGTCTGTAACCAAAGGGGGGAAATGTTGATTTCCCATTGTTTCTCATCTCCAGGTGAAGATTCCTTCTAATTTGCACAGTGACATCACCTTTTCTGTGATAGATTGCAGTGAGTCAGGGGGTGCAAATAACAGAAGATTTTTTTAAAACTGTCTTTTGTAACTTATAAATACATTTAGAGTTTGGCAACATGGCAAATTTCTTTTGCCAAACACCACTTTAATTTTGTTAAACTCATCTTTCATTACAGCTGGATTTTAAAATCTCTTTGTAAAAGTGCATGCATAAAGTTATTTTAAAAGTCTGTATTGTGTTAAAAGCTTTAGGTTTTATTATTTTTTTCTCTATTCATTTTCATCCTTGCAGCTCCTCACAGTCTCAGTTAGATTCTTATTCATTAGACCCACCCCTTCTTTTCCTCTGTTCTTCACTTCGACAATTATTTTAAAACTACCTGTAAAAGTCTTCCACGTGTGCATCAAGTCAGTACCAAAACATATGGCTCTCCAGCTACCACCAAGAGATCCAAGGGTGTGTGGTTTCATTCACAGACAATATGAAACACTATTAATACTGCTGTGGCAAATTTGTCAAACATAAAAATAATACTAACAAAGTAAATGTGCTTTTCCATTTTCCACCTCCCTCAGCCTTCTGACAAAAAAAACACAACCATAAACTTCCCATCATCTCCCTCAGCATTGTAGCATTGTACCTCTATGCTGCCAGCGCAGACTGGTTTGCCATTGTTTTTCATAACCACCCCATCACCCTCAAAACCCTTCTTGGAAACACTCTAATTTCTAAACACTAAGCTCCTGCCATCTTTCTCAGCACCCTCGTGCTACCCACCATGCCCCTCACTGACCATTTCATCCTCTGGATGATCTATTAGTGTCTGCTTTACACTTTCTCCTCTATTTATTTCAACAGTCACTTACACATCCAAAACCCTTTTGTTGCAGAACTGCCAAGCAGTATGAAGGAAAGTAAACCTGCCATTTTCACAGCCAAGCAAGGCCAAAGGAAGTTTGGTATGAATACAAGTGATTGCATGACACCAACAAAATCACATATAATTTGAGTTGATTCCATAGGTGGGCCACAGTAGGTCAAAGTATTGGAATGACACAGGAAAACTGTTGAGGGAGATATGTTGAATGGATGAGTGAGGCAGAAGCCCAATTCTTCTGTCGGCATCTTCCTGGTGCCACTTGCTTGGTGAGCATTGTAGCATGTAGTCTTTAAGGTGGATCAATTTTGCGCAGATGGAACAGGACCAACAAATTAATTTACTCTCAAGTTTGTCAATGCACTTTTTTGGATCACCATCGATTCTTTTCAGATAACATCAGAGCAAAATGTTTCATCAGCCTCCACAGAAAGTTGTAACTGCTGCCAAATAACAAGCTGTAACTCTTAAAGCTACTGAACCACTGTCACTGCAAGGGCATAAAAGGAAATGCTCTTCTGCGCGACAGTGGTTTGGCAAGACAAGTATACATAACAGACATTGTGAATTGAAGACTAGTGGGAGATGTGATTACAGATCAATGTGTATCTTCACAAAACTAAGATAGCAATGTCAGATAATGTCATCAGTGCATATCACGTTGTGGTAGTGGAAAGCCAGTTTTGATAGGTATCTAGCATTTTAATAGCTTAATTGCTGTGTCAACACTATTACAAACCAGCAGCACACTAGCTCAACACAAACACTGTTGATGCAAGCCTTGCATTGCTTAAAGGAGAAATTATAGTTGGCCTTTAGGGATGGTTCTTCACCACCCTTTTTTCCCCTCCAGACAGGTCAGAATTGATCCAGGATGAAGTGTGCATGATTAGTTTTGCATTCCTAGAGCACTCTTAAGGTAAGGAAACATTTCAAGAAACTGCAGAGAAGTGTTAATAGACCAAACACGACATAGTGTAATAATGTACATAGTAGGATCAGTGGCCAAAAGCTTCATCAAGGATGCCCGTTTTAAGGAACACTTTAAAGTAAATGAGAAGCATTGTTGGATTTAATGAGGAAGTTTCAATACACTTGCAAAGTAAAAGTTCACAAACCAATAGAGAGCCAAAGAAAATCAGTAATTGGAGGAATTGGTTTTAGAGGTAGAGAGGGCTGGGACAGTTGAAAGAAAACCCAGAGATGTTCCTTAAAGCTTTGATATATTGGTGATATTTTTACCCATCATCTACTGTCAGGCAAAGAGCCTCAATGACTGAAGTATTCCTTTTTGTAAGACTCTGAACAACTTCACTAGTTCAAAGGCAGCTGAGGACTCAGAAGTGGATAAGACAGTTTCAAGCATTAGACTGAAGAACCACTCATTTCAAATGTCACCAGGGTGCTAGAAACACATTCCCCTTTTTTAGTACTAGCTACAAGCACATAATTGCAAAAAAAAAAATACACTCACCAGCAAGAGGTACATTCTACAGCAAAATTCTGATGACCTATTATCCAATTATTTGGAAAATTCTATGGCTTAGCATCAAGGCCACAAGGTGATGTTGATCTTGTTTCCCTTTGAAATCCCCTTAAGCTCACCAGCCTGTTTCCAGCTACCTTTAACTGTATTCACTGAAATAAAAGTTGATTACCTTGTAACACTTTTCAAAAAGTGAATTTAGAACCTATTGAGGTTTTTATTGGAGTAATAACCAACAGTCCAGAAAATGTGCAAGTACAGAATTATCAAAGGACTGAAGACAGTAGATAATCAGAGTTTTACTACCATATTTAAGTTCATTCATAATTATCTGAGAATCAAGGAAGGAAGAGGGGTGAACTTTGCATCCATTCTAACCAATTCAGAGTACTAGCAGTGCAGAACAGGGGACTTTTATATGCTTGATGACCTTTAGAAGCCAGCACTATATGTTTCCTAACCCACTGAGAATGTCTCTCTGCAATACGTATTATATTCACTTGGAACTGATTTAACTGTAGCTAATGAAAAAGTGCTCATTCTTCATAGTCTTCAAGTGTTTATGGACTGTGGATTGCTCTAAACCAGTAGCAGTTAATTCAGACGTGATTTCAGATATTTAGGATGACATAGTCAGTTACACACCGAGGGGTCAAGATACCAGTATATATCATGAGAACGAATCAATGTCACCTGAAGTTTGAGATGCCTCAATAACTCAGGTTGTACCCAGTTATTATTCTACATGACAGATATCCATGCTGAATTTAACTTTATTTTGCTGCTCTAGTAAGGTCTAATTATGTTTAAAATGATCACCCCATTTACAGGCTAAATTGCGAGAAATAAAAAAATACTGGGCTCACTACAGATTATATACTGTTGTGTAATATGAACTAGCAGTTTGTATGTAATATGTAAGCTAAGGAATAAATCTTGGTTGCTGCAAAAGGAGATCTCTCACATTTTCTGTAAATAATTCCATGTAAACCTTTACCAGCCCATAAAAGAGGTAGAGTCTCAATTTATTAACTCATCTGCAGCTTATCATTATTCCTTCAGTAATGGCATTGAAAGGTTTTGTTTTCCATGTGAATGTGCTACTATTGAGCATGGGAGGTGTCTGTGTACAGATGGGTACTTAGGTGCAAAATTTTACATTCACTTGATTATTCCTTAAAAGGTAAGCATTCTGATATACCAAAGCTCACTCAGAGTTCACAATGATAAAGAGGTTATCAGCAGTACAGCAATATTGAACAGTTAACTGTGAAATTGAACATTAGTGTCAATATTTCTTCAAATTATCCACTATTTTGCAATCTACCCCACAGTAACTCCAGAAATAAATGAATTGACAAGAAGTACTTATGAACAATTCTTGCTGTTTAAAAGAAAAATCTTCAAAATGTTTTGGTTTTTTTTGGCTAAAATATAATTAAACTTCTAAGTTGCAGTGTCATTACTATTACCATTTAACCTGAGAAATCTTGTCCTGAGAAAATAATGTTATGCCATTCCCTCTTATACATTTTAAATTGCCATGGAGATCAGAACTTCTTTTAAGATTAGTTTATTCAGGAAATTTTAGTTTCCATCTTTTCTCACAGTTACACAAGATATAAAAGGATCAAAACAGAAGGTTTATAATGTTAATTTAAAATTGTACTTTTTAATTGATTAGTCTGAAAGAACTGTTCACTATGATTGATTTCTTCATTTCTTCTTCTTGGGGAGTCCACTGGTGCTGGATCTCTTAAAACCAAAAAGTGACAGCAACTGATGCTTAAAGGGCAAGTCCATAGTGCAGACATTGTTAAATGTGTATCAGCAGGTTCCTCTGAGGTCAATAGCTATTGTCATCATGTCATCTCAGATTTCAGAATGTAAACCATTTCAGAATGCAAGGTATAATTTTGACAATAATTCAGTTGCAGAAACTACCTAATTATCATCAAATTGTTTAAACTTTACTTCTAGCATAGTTGTTGATTTCAATTTTTGACATTATGAAACCTTCACTTTCAAAAAGTTTTGTATAAATGGGTTTCCTAGTTCATGCATATGCATATCTATATTAAGTGTAGTAATTATTCACCTGACCTGATAATTAGTGTTGGGGAGTGGGGGGGGGGTGTTAAAAATATAATGGAATAATCTAGATTAACAAATGTTTATTTGTTAGAATTTGAACTACAAGCAATTCTGCTATAATTCAAGGCATATTAATAAATTAAATCTTAAGAAAAGTAAATCAGAGTGCATTCTGACAAATGATTTATTGGTTTGAACTTAAGAGTATTGCAAGAGTTGTGTATATAATAATAATAAACTGAAATAAATGGAAGCATAAGAAATATTACAACAGAGACCAAGCTGTCCATAAACGAGCAAACTTAGCAGAATTAATTTCAAGTAGGACTAAATATATCCTAGGGGACTAAGACTCATGGATTAATCACAGAAAAGAGATGTGATTTCATTCCAGACATTGATGGAATAATGGGCATTTGGGAGGCCAAGGGTATCACAGTGATTTAAACAGGGAAATTGTATTTGAATGCACTAAGAGACAAAAAAAAACAATGCTGATGAAATGTCTATGTTCCAGGAAACAGCTCTGCCTTGGTATGCAAGAAACTATAGATTAAATCCTGTAACAAAAATTAAGAAAAATGATTAGCTTCTGCAGTCATTTAGAACATAGGTTGAAGATGCAAACATTTAACTAACACCTCAGTTGCATGCAATCTGTAAAACAGATATATAAAAAATATAGGGTCCACAGAAACTAGTGTCTACTGAATAATGGAGTGGCATTATTTGATGGACTCAAGCCGAACTCAAACTGAATATTGGCTAAAAAGACAGTAGATTTTATCACTGAGGAAAAAAAAAGGTATTGTTATCCTTCTATGCATCTACCTTGAAATCTATTTAATTCCTTCAATTCATTTTTGCTTTAACTTCATTGATAATTATGAGTTAAATTAAGACTAGGCAAATCTAGCTGGAGTTTACAGCTAAGGTATCTTAATTTTTTTCATAATGTTAGACACCTCAAGTTTGTTCTATCTTGTTTTCAGCACAATTCATGATAGAAGACATGATCTAAGAGAAATCCACTGCCATGGCATGGCTAACTTCTCCAAAAAGAGCTAGCATTTCAATAGGTATGAAACAGTGGGCATTCTCCATCACTTGAATGTGGTTTTGTGGCTCAAACATTTAACTTGCTTTATCATTTCTGTTTCTTGGTCTTATACTCATGAAGTGTTGAGGTGAATTTAAAAACTGTCCAATAGTTTCTTAAAATATTGTCATAGATTGTCCATTAATTGTATCAATATTGCTAAATTTACATCATATTTTAAATAATCTTTTCACAATTGAATGCTTCTGAACTCGCTTTTCAAAACTTTACCAAAGCAGGCAAAGCTGATCATGAGAAGTTGGTAAAAGGCCGTCTCAATGTCATATTGATGTAAAACAATGCCAAAAGGGAGGAAAATCAGCGTTTGTACTGTTAGTTCTATAACTAAAATCACTACACTGAAAGGTTCAAAGCTGATGTGTCTACAACAAAACCAGACATGCTGGAAGAACTCAGTCAGTGAAGCAGCATGTGTGAGGAGAGAAACCAGTTAATTTTTTACATCTTTTTGCAGAACTGGAAGGAGAATGGATGTTTACAGTGTTCTAAGCAGTGATGGGGAAAAGGGAGAAGCACAAGACAAATGGCTACATGGAGAAAAGGTTAACATAAATCAGACAGATGATTAGAATCATGTATGTTAACCATTGGCAAGACATTCCAGAAGCATTAATCTCTGGAGCATCTGGACAGTAAAGATACCCTCATCAGACTATTGTTTATTGACTATTGCTCCATCTTTAATACTGTAACTCCAAGCAAATGCACCTCCAAACTGCTAGATTTGGTACTCAACACCTCCCTTTGCAACTGGATCCTCAACTTCCTGACCAATAGACGACTACCAGCAAGGTTAGGCAGCAATACCTCCATGATGATTATTCTCAACACTGGTGTCCTATAAGGCTGTACCCTCAATTTCCTACTCTACTCCCTATACACTCTGTGTGGACAGATTTTTGCTCTAACTTCATCTACAAGTTTGTAATTAATTCCATTATAGTGTGCCATATCTCAAACAACAATGAGTCAGAGCACAGGAGGTAGTCTAGTGACATGGTGTCATGACAATATCCTTTCACTCATTGATAGCAGAACAAAATAAATGGTGATGAAACTCTTCTTAGGCTCCAGCCGGGTACAGGCATCAATTTTAACTGATGTTTCGGTAACAGACTCTGCCATTTTCATCAGGGATGATACCTGGGTATGTCTAGTTCAGTGGTATTTATACCCCTTTCGTCAGTCCCTCCTGATTGGTTACTCCTTCTCCAATCAAGTTTCCACTGTTTCACCTTGTTTACAATACCCAAGCATCACCCCTGATGAAAATGGCAGAGTTTGTCAATGAAACATTGGTTAAAAAAAAAATCGATAACTGTACCCATCTGGAAGCCCAAGAAGAGTTTATTCGTCATAAACGCCAGAAAAGCATTTGATCCTTTTTCAAAAGAGCTAATCATTGTCTTCAGGATGGGGCTGGGGGATGTGGGACACATGCTCTTTGCTTATATCAACAATACCAAGGTAGAAAGGGTTGAAAATAAACATTACCAATAGCCTGCCTTGGTCCAACAGCAGTGATGCTATGACCAAGGATGCTCATTAGAGTCTCTAATTCTTCAGAAGGCTGAAGAAATTTGGCATGACCCCTTTACCTTTACCAGATTTTTAGAGGCAACAGAGAACACATCCTATCCTAATGCATCAGGACTCGGTATGATAACTGCTTTGTCTGTGACTGAAACTGCACAGACTGCTGGAAACAGCTCAGAATATCACAATGACCAGCCTCTCCTCCAGGGACTTCATGTATGCTTCTTGCTGCCTCCTTAAAGCAGTCAGCATAATCAAAGAATCTCACCCACCTTGGATGTTTTCTCTTCTCCCTCTCTCACCAGACAGAAGATACAAAAGCCTGAAAGGGAGCTTTAACCCACTATTAGAAGACCATAGGACACAGAGCAGGTCATTTGGCCCTTTGAATTTACTCTGCCATTTTATTATGGCTTGTCCATTTTCCCTCTCAACCCCAATCTCCTGCCTATGTGTGGTTTCACAGTACAAGATGGACTTTTAATCTCACAATCTACCTTGTGTTTACCTGGCACCTTATTGTACACCTTAACCACACTTTCTCTTGCACTGCACCCCAGTACATGTGACAACGTTAATCCATTTATATTTTAAAGAAATGGAATGAAAAAGGGCATATGCATGGTAAACAATGTTCGAGTCCTTCGGATCTTTGGAAACTGAAGCTGACCCACAACCCCCAGAGACCCAATTCTCAAGGGCCAATGAAATGTTGACTGGTTTATTTTTCAACTGGCTGAACTCTTTCAGGATTTTCATTCTTGTTTCAGGCTTTCTTTTCAGATTTTAGAATTTACAGTTTGCATAAGGCAAGTGCAGGTATGATAGGAATACAGTTGGCAACTCCACATTGAGCCACTAAGATCTGCTCTACTGCTTTGGGTAACAATGGGCATGACTGGGGAAACAAGAAGAAAGAGGTCATGTCATGAAATATGTCCAGCCACCAGTATCCTCAATGCTTTGGCTTTTTAAATGGGGTGGGGGGTGGGATGTGGAGAAAAAGAGAGAAGGATCTCAAGACATTTAACATAATGGGTAGAACTAATCTGCAACTGTAAACTCAAGTAGGTTTGATTAAAAGCTTTTGTATTCGCAATCAATTTTAATTGCTGGAATTTATGGCAGGAACATGAGTCAAAGCAATTAAGAAGTGGTGATCATCACCAGTTTCACTTGCATGCTATTAAATAAGCAGCTGGAAGGGGTAAGGTGAGTATTACCAGATCATTCTAAAGCATTGCAAATAATGACAAAAAACCATGAGGATTTTCCTTGTTGCATTTCATAAACTAAATTCCCATTCAATGCTCTTCCTTCCCCAAAGGGGAAAAGGAACATGCAGTGGTTCACCAATAACGCTACACCATATTTCAAATGTCATGTCAATGTTGTGCTTTTTTAAAAAAAAGTCAAAACTCAGAATTAATGACTCAAACTCCTCTTGAATTATTTCAGAAAATGCAATAAAAAGTTATTGGATTCAGCTCACTCAAGGGATAAGGTATAATATAAAATCTCTCTCCAACTGTATATTTACTGAAAATCAGCTGAAAATCTATTTGTAAATGGATTCTCTCGAGTTAAATTACAATATCAGAGTGGAAATAATTGACTAGTAACCACAGAATTTTTATGATACAATGTGAATTACATAAATAAAATTATATTTGGAAAGATATTTCAGATTTAAACAAGGTTAGTGGGATTTCAGTCATTCAAGGGGCGTGTGTATTAAGCATATATGTATTAAGTAAGCAGGTTAGAGACTATTCGGTGTAATTGCTGAATTGTGGTATCTGATTATATTAGAAAGCATCACTGGGACATGGATGAGGAAGAGATCAGAGTGATTTATTGCTGCCCCACGCCACATACATTGTTACTCTGTGCTTTGTCAGTTTATACAGCAAAAATATCTCATTGCAGAAAAGGGCTTTGTTACAAGAAATGAAGGAAACAAAATTAAGATGAGCAAAATATGCAAAGGAAACTGAGAAATACTATATGTGAAACAAAATTGCACTGCTGGAATTTTCCTTGAACTGCCAACCCCTAATAAGTTTAATATGAATGAATCATAGAGATACTTACCAGTTACTATAACAGAATGAGGTTTATTATCACCGGCATGTGTCATGCAATTTGTTCACCTAGCATCAGCAGTTCGATGCAATACATAATATAAATGAAAAATAAATAAAATAATAATAATAAAAAATCAATTAGAGTATGCATGTATTGAATAGATTTAAAATTGTGCAAGAAACAGAAATAATACATATTAAAATGTGAGGTAGTGTTCAAGGGTTCAATGTCCATTTAGGAATCGGATGGCGGGGGAAGAAGCTGTTCCTGAATTGCTGAGTGTGTGCCTTCAGGCTTCTGTACTTCCTACCTGATGGTAGCAGTGAGAAAAGGGCATGCCCTGTGTGCTGGAGTCCTTAATAATAGACGCTGACTTTCTTAGGTACTGCTCCTTGAAGATATCCTGAGTACTTTGTAGGCCAGTACCCAAGATGTAGCTGACTAAATTTATAAACCTCTGCAGCTTCTTTTGGTCCTGTGCAGTATACCACACCACCCTCCCCCCGCCCCCACCACCATACAGCCTGTCAGAATGCTCTCCATGGTACATCTATAGAAGTGTTTGATTGTATTTGTTGACATACCAAATCTCTTCAAACTCCTAATGAAGTATAGTCGCTGCCTTGCCTTCTTTATAGCTGCATCAATATGAGGGGTGATTGACAAATTCGTGGCCTAAGTTAGGAGTCAATTTGAGGAAAATCTAGCACATTTATTTTTCAACATAGTCCCCTCCTACATGTACACACTTAGTCCAGTTGTTGTGAAGCATACAGATCCCTTCTTTGTAGAAGTGGTCCACAGCAGGGGTGATTGATAAGTTCATGGCCTAAGGTAGAAGGAGATGAGTTATTAACCAAACTTTCTGCATTATCACTCAAAGAGTTGAATTGCACATGTATGTAACAACAGCATCTTGGCCCTCTTATATAGCTCTCGTTACATGCACGTGCAAGTCAACTCTTTGAGTGAAAATGCAGAAAGTTTGAAGTTAATAACACATCTCCTTCTACCTTAGGCCATGAACTTATCAATCACCCCATGCTGTAGACCACTTCTAGAGGTCCAAGACGCTGACTTCTACATAGAAGGGATCTGTATGCTCCACCACTGCTGGACTAAGTGTGTGAATGTTGGAAAAATAAATGTGCTAAGTTTTCTAAAATTGATTCCTTCTACCTTAGGCCACGAACTTATCAATTATCCCTCGTATGTTGGGACCGGGTTAGGTCCTCAGAGATCTTGACACCCAGGAAGTTGAAGCTGCTCACTCTCTCCACTTCTGATCCTTCTATGAGGATTGGTATGTGCTCCTTCATCTTACCCTTCCTGAAGTCCACAATCATCTCTTTCGTTTTACTGACATTGAATGGCAGGTTGTTGCTGGACACCACTCCACTCATTGACACTCCAGTACGTACATACAAACATCCACTTTACAAATGCTACAAATGTATTGTGATTTGGTGATCAAAGCATTGCTGTTCACAGGTCCATTTCCAAAATTATTCAATGAATACTTGTGTGAAATTTAAGTGCCAGGGATATTCTTAAAAGTACCTCTCAATGAAACTGCAGTCAATATTCTAAAGAATACAAAGATTTAAGTGAAATTTATCAATATTTAACAATGATTTTTTGGTGAATAAACAGGTAGTGAGATTGTATACATAAATGATCCATCTGTGTAATTGGTTAACTAGTAATTCTTAGCTCAAAGCTGCAGTCAAAACCAAATACATTATTCACTGAAGTAAAAAGATAATGTTTATGTCTTTTCGTTCTTTCAAGAAACCATTTGATCCAATGCTATATTTTAACTTGCTCAAAACAAAACAACACATCCAAGCCTTGTATTAAAAAAAAGCAATGTCTGATCAAACTATATTGTACAGATTCCTCTGCTTTCCAGAGCAAACACTGATATAAAAACAATGCCTGGAGCAAACCAAAATAAATCCGTTTCTCTGAAATGTCAAGGTATATATTTGACAAGCCTGCAATGATCATGGGTGATGTCAGGGGTCAAAAATATTTCCACAAAGCACTGTTGGTCTTAATAGATTGAAATTTCTTTTCAAATAGCAGGATGTTGCAGGTGCATTTGGCAAAATATCTATCAGTTTTTCCCCCCTAGCCATATATAAGTAACAAATGAACAAACTGACCCTACCTGACATCAATTCAACAGTTATGCATTAGTACAATGAAGATATTTTAATAGTAAGAAGCAAATTGAAGAGGGAGCTTGTTCTGCTGCACCAGGAGGGACTGCAGATGCTCTCAGAGAACCCACTAGGTGGCCATTCTGAGGTTAACTTTCAATTTATTTTGAAGCTCTGTGTTATGTACACAGTGCCCATCAAAGGGTGTTATCTTGTCTAATGGATGACAATAGGACAAATACTCTCCCAGATTCATTAACTTCCAAGCTAGCTCAGGACTTGAGTTGGTTTACAAACTGAAGAAATAAAACTACATGGGAGATGTGCAGCACAGTAGTGCAGCTGAGAAGAGTTGCTGTCTTGGAACTCCAGTAACTTCTGTTTCAACAACATCCCATGTCATCTAAATGGAGTTTGCACATTCTCTCTGTGATGTGTGGGCATCCTCTGGGTGCCTGTATTTCCTCCCATGTGACAGGGCTAAAATGGTGGGTTAATTGGATACCTTAAGTTGTTAAGAGGTGTGCACGAGTGCAGTAGTGGTGTCACAACACCAACATCACACTCAACGTCAGCAAGACCAAGGGATTGATTGTGGACATCAGTAAGGGGAAGTTGGGAGAACATACACCAACACTAACTGAGGGATCTAACGGTGGGAGGGTTGAGCAGCTTCAAGTTGCTGGGTGTCAACATCTTAGAGGATCTGTCCTGGGCCCAACACATTGACACCATCACAAAGAAGGCATGCCAGCAGCTTTCCTTCTTCCAGAGTTTGAGGACGTATGGTTTGTCACCAAAGACTGTGCAATTGCTACATATGTATGGTGGAGAACATTCCAATTGGTTGTATCACAGACTAGCACAGTAGCTCCGATGCACGGCAACCAAAAGGGGCCACAGAGGGTTGTGGTCTCAGCCAACTCTATCACCACACAACCCTTCCCACCACTGAGGTCGCACCATTTTTTAAAGACCCAAACCATCCCAGGCATGCCCTCTTCTCATTACTACCATCAAGGAGGAGGTACAGGAGCCTGAAGACCAACACTCAATGATCCAGGAACAATTTATTTGCTTCTGCCATTAGACTTCTGAATGGTCCATGAGCCCAAATCCTTCACTATTCCTACTTTATGCACTATTTTGTAAATGATCATGATTTGTCTTTGTGCTATACCACTGCAACAAAACAAATAATTTCATGATATACAAGCCAGTGATAACAAACCTGATTCTGATCCAGAGTCTTGTATCAAATGTAAGGCTACTGGAATTCTGATTTTTATCCCTCCCTCCTCTTCATTAATGTTCTTCCCTCCTACGCCCTTTTGTTAGGGTCATTAGGAATGTAAAGGTAATTTTATCATTCAGATTTGGAACTGATTAACTTAATATGTCAATAATGATGGGTGGTAGGGCAGAGATATGTCTCTACCAAAGAAGAGCTCCCTCCCTCTGTGAGCCTGCGGGTTACCCCTGGACAAGTTGTAGCACCTCTTTGGTCCCCCAGTCAGGGTCATGTGAAGCCATGGGAGCATGTGGTGAATGGTTGTATGAGTAGCTAGTGCATATCACAAGTCGTGGTTTTGTTACCACAGACACCAGGCAGACAATCTCTCGAGAGTACCGATAATGGCTAGGGTCACCCCTCTTGTAAAGACCCTGCCTGGTACAAGGCAATGCAAACCACTTGTGTAGAAAAATTTGGCAAGAACAATCCTGATTGCTCAAGTCATGCAACATGGCACATAATGAATGAATGTGAAGAATGTGTACGTAAGGTGGGGTGGAGCTACGACAGCACTTCTGAGCTCAACTGTGGAAATAGCTTGACGCCTACATCTAATGTCTCTCCTTTTCCCTTTTCAGGTTGGATGGGGTTCTGTCAGAGATCCTGAGCGAGAGTTATACTCAGACTTCAGTTGCTTGCGGTGGTAGGATCTGCTCCTGGAGGCTCAAAACCGGCTGCTTTTTGACATCCCAAGGACACGGCCTAGAAGATGGGGGTGCATTCAGGGCGCAAAACCTTCACGACCGTGTGGATGAGCCGACTCTACGCTGGTGCCAACGACTGAAGGGTCACGGGGGAAAACTGAACATTTGTAACAGCGGATCGGCTATCGGGTGCTCTGTACTTGGCGAATCACATTTGTTCTCTCTCTCTCTCCCTCTCCCCCCCCCTTCCCCTCGTCGCTCTCAAAAAAATTGATTTCTGGGATATTGTATATAATTTTCAGGCATCAGGGAGTTGTTATCAATATGCGGGAGACTCCTGGAACTTCCGGGAGAGGTGGGATATTATTGGAAGAAAAATTTAAGATAATCCAAATTACTTTCTTCATTGTTAATTCTCCTTTTTCCACAAATTGTGTATAGGAACTTCTTAATAGATGCAAGTTTCATTTTAGTCTACAGGCACCAGTAGCTCAGCAATAGAGACACAAGAGGCTGCAGATACTGCAATCTGGAGTAACAAACAATCTGCTGGATGAATTCAGTCAGTCAAACAGTACCAATGGGAGGAAAGGAACAGTCAACTTTTTGGGTCAAACTCCTGCATCTGGGCTCAGCAAATTTTCCTTGTAAGATCAGAGGTCTGGCAGTATTTGAAGCTACTTCAACTCTTCTAGAGGATGAAGAGCCCATCTTTTAACTTGGGCTTCTTTTCACTTCAGAATGGATATGTTGCAGGATACATTTATTTTATTTCTTATTGTAACTTAGTCATTTTTTTTTAAAGCCTTGCACTGTTCTGCTGCCTCAAAGCAACAAATTTCATGACATATGTCAGTGAAATAAGCCTGATTCTGATTTCAATGTTAGACATATTAAGGGAGATTGCAAGCATATCTACATTTACCTGTTAGAGTTCTTTAACATTTGAACATCTTTAAAGGCAACAAGCTGATGTAATTCCAAAGGAAGATACCTCTACATTGCTTTGGAGGTTGAGACATTATCTAGCTTTCCCAGTTGATTCCAAATAAAGGCAACACATTCTTCCTTTTGCTCCTGCAATAGTGGTAAGATTACACAGGGTTTGATACTCCAAAAACTTACAAAAAGAAAGGCTAATTTCCTTTGCACGTAACTTCTGGATGATGGCTGGTTCTTCACTTGTGAAGATCCTGAATGTGTGGATACTACAACTTTATATTGTTAGTTATTTAAAAAGCAAAGAAAAAACACTCAGCAGGTCAGGTCGTACCTGTTGGAAGAAAAACAAAATTATTGTTTCAGCTACACGAGGTTTCTAAAGAATGAAGCTGAAGCATTAACTGTTACCCCTCTCGCAGCTGTGCTTGACCCACTGAGTTTCCAGTTGATATTTTCCATATAGGGCATGCAAGTATGCTTTGCAAACAATGAATACTTTTGTTTCAAATACTGGAATGCAGAATGCACAGTGATTGTACCACAGAGACCCTTCCAGTAGTGTAGTTCTCACCATTTTATGTATTATCTGAGTTTAATTGCAGACACCAATAATGTTCTCATCCCTTGACCCCTTTTGGCATCTGTACAATCCACCAGAGACAGACAGGCTCTTGATACAAACTCACTCACTCCTGCACAGTTATCCACCATGTCAATAGTACAAACACAGTGCTAGGACTGACATCTTAGAACTGTGAACTACCAATGGCAAAATGAGCTAATGTTTCTACATTCACCATTAAGTCCAATAAACTTCATAAGAGTGTGGCAACATTGCACTGAAATCATTAAGAGAAAGTAATGTTTTAAGCATAGATATGCAATCAAACACGATTCCAACATTATAACTGCAGCACTTCATAAGAAAAGGTATCGTGGCAGAGGGGATGGAAACCTAGAGCTGAGATCACAATCAGATTAACTAGAGACTGTATTGAATGGTGGACCAGGCTCAAGGGAGTAAGTGACCTACTTTTAAAGGGCCATAAAAAGCACAAAGCAACATTGAGGACATGAAAATGCAAGCTTAGTAGAATTTCTTTATCATATTTTTATACCAATGTTCTCTCTGAACTTGCAACCAGGCCATTAAAAATACCCTCACAAAGTAAACACACAAGCTCAACGTATACACTCAGTGGCCACTTTATTAAGTACAGCAGGTACCTAATGAGGTGGCCACTGAGCATATTTCGTATGTTCGTGGTATTCTGCTGCAGTAGCACATCCACTTCAACATCCAACATTTTCTGCATTCGGAGATGCTCTTCTGCACACCACTGTTGTGATTATTTAAATTACTCTTGATTTCCTGTCAGCTTGAACCAGTCTGGCCATTCTCCTCTGACCTCATTAACAAGGTGCTTTCTCTCACAGAACTACCACTCACAGATTTTTTTTTGTTTTTCGCATCATTCGGTGTAACCTCTAGGGACTATTGTAAGACCATAAAACACAGGAGCAGAATTTGGCCATTTGGCCCATCAAGTCTGCACTCCATTCCATCAAGGCTGATATATGATCCCCCTCAACCAGATTGTCCTGCCTTCTCCCTGTAACCTTTGGAGCCCTGGCTAATCAAGAATGTATCAACCTACACTTTAAATATACTCAATAACATGGCTTCCACAGCCGTCTCCGGCTAAAGAAATTCCTCTTCATGTCTCTTCTAAATGGACGTCCCTCTATTTTGAGGCTGTACTCTCTGGCCCTACACTCACCTATGACAGGAAACATCTTCTCCACATCCATTCTTACTAGGTCTTCAACATTCGATAGGTGTAAGTGACATCTGCCCTCATTCTTCTAAATTCCAGCAAGGGTCCTCATTCAATAACCCTTTCATTCCTAGAATCATTCTCCCCGGACCTTTCCAAGGCCAGCACGTCTTTTCTTAGATAAGGGTTACAAAAAATGTTCACGATACTCCAAGTACATCTTACCAATGTCTTATAAAACTTCAGCATTACATCCTTGCTCTTATTTTGTAATCCTCTCAAAATGTATGCTAACATGGCATTGGCCTTCCTTACCAACTGAACCTGCACAAGGACTGCGAAGTTCCTTTGTGCCTGGTTTTTAAAAATTTTCTCCAAGTTTAGAAAATAGTCTACACTTCATTACTTATACCAAAGTGCATGACCATTCTATAATCTACCTGCCACTTCTTTGCCCATCCCCCCCAATCTGTCTAAGTTCTTCTGCACAATCTATGCTTCCTCTACACTACCTGCCCCTCCACCTATCTTTGTATCATCCACAAACTTAGTCAGAAAGCCATCAATTCCATCATCCAAATCATTGACTTATAATGTGCAAGGAAATGGACCCTACACCAACCCCGGCGGAACATCCATAGTCACTGGCGGCTAACCAGAAAAGGCTCCCTTTATTCCTATTCTTTGTCTCCTGTCAGTCAGCCAATCTTCTATCCATGCTAGTATCTTTCCTGAACCAACATGGGTTCTTATCTTGTTAAGCAGCCTCACATGCAGCACCTTATCAAAAGCTTTCTGAAAGTCCACAACATTTACCTACTCTTTGTCTATTCCACCAGTTATCTCCTCAAAGAATTTCAACAGGTTTGTCAGGCAAGATTTCCCTTTAAGGAAAGCCTGGTGACTTTGGCCTATTTTATCACATGCTCCAAGTACCCCAAAACCACATCCTACTCCAACATCTTGCCAACCAAGTGATTCAGATTCAGTTTATTGTCATTTAGAAACCACAAATGCAATGCAGTTAAAAAATGAGACAACGTTCCTCCAGAATGATATCAGAAAAGCACACGACAAAACAGACTACACCAGAAAATCCACATAACATTTGGCAATCCCCAAATCCAGAGTCCGGAGAGGCTGCTGTGTATTAATATCGCGCTACCAAAGGAGCTCCAAACCCACAAGACAAAACAAGACCAAAAACTAAAGCTATAAGACCCGCACAAAACCACACAGTTACAACATATAATTACAACAGTGCAAACAACAGCATAATTGATAAAAAAAAACAGACCATGGGCACAGTAAAAATAGTCCAAAGATGTTAAAAGACTATAAGTTAGAAAGAAACCACCACACAGTTTCCACAAGTCCTCAGGGTCATGATAGACTCGTTATCCCACGCAGGCGGCAGAAGGGAATACCCCTGCTTTGGACTTCCACTGTGCTGCCGGACTCAGCCTCGCAGACACAGCACACAATGATAGCTCTGTTTAACCCAGCCTCACAGACACAGCACACAGTGAAGGCGCCCCGACCGCAGAGGACTCCGAGTTCGTCGAACCTCCAACCATCCCCTCCTGCACAGCTTCTCCGAGCACCATCCTCTGCCGAGTGTATTAAGATGCCCCCGCCAACGGAATTTTCCAGGCCTCTGGAACCATTCCAGAATCTAGTGATTCATGAAAGATCATTACTAACACCTCCACAATCTCTTCAGATCTTTCAGTTTCCCAAGCACCTTCTCCTTATTAATAGCAACTACACTTCTACCCGATTCTAATTTCTGGCATTCTGCCATCGTCATCCACAGTAAAAACTGATGCAAAGTACTTATTAAGTGTACTGCTATTCCTTTGTCCCTCATAGCTATCTCCCCAGTGTCATTTTCTAGTGGTTAGTTATCCACTCTCACCTCTCTCTTTATATGTCTGAAAAAACATTTGTGACCCGGTCCGAGCTCTGTGCCGAACTGAGGCTGTGGCTGCAGCCTACTCCTGCTGCTCCGCGCTTAATGTCTACAGACTTATCTTCTGAATGCTATTTGCTTACTTTTATTGCTTGCACAATTTGTTTTTTCTCTCTGCACATTGGCTGCTTGATGATTTTTTACAGGTTCTTTTGGGTTTCTTTGTTTTGTGGCTGCCTGTAAGGAGACGAATCTCAAGGTTGTGTAATGTGTACAGACTTGGATAATAAATATATTTTGAACTTCTATAATATTGTCTAAGTAACCTTTATATTTAATCACTTCTCTCCTTATGGTTTTTTAGTTGCCTTCTATTTTTTTTTCACAAGTTTCCCAATCCTCTAACTTCCCACCAATTTTTGCTATAATATATGCCCTCTCTTTTGCTTTTGTGCTGTCTCTCATCCACTTCAGTTGCCTCATCCTCCCTTTAGAATACTTCATCTTTGTGATGTATCTGTCTTGTGCCTTCAACATTGCTCCCAGAAACTCCAGCCATTGATGTTCTACAGTCTAGTGTCCCCTTCCAATCACCTTAGCCAACTCCTCTCTCATGCCTCTCTAATTCCCCTTCCTCCAATGTACATCTGACCTCATCTTCTCCCTCTCAAACAGCAGGGTGAATTCTATCATATTGTGATTACTGTCTCCTCAGGGATTCCTTAGTCTTAAGCTCCTAATCAAATGTGTTTCATTACAAAACACCCAATCCAGTCCTGATGAAGGGTCTCAGCCTGAAACAACGACTATATTCTTTTCTATAGATGCTGCCTGCCCTATTGAGTTTCTCCAGCTTTTTGTGTGTTGCTTAAAGTTTCCAGCATCTACAGATTTTTTCTTGTTTATGATTGGGCCCAAAGCAGAATTTTCTTTCCCCTCATGGGCTCAATCACAAACTGCTCTAAAAAGCAATCTCATAGGCATTCTACAAATTCCCTCTCTTGGGATCCAGCACCAACCTAATTTTCCCAATATACCTGCATATTGAAATCACCCATGACTACCACAACATTGCCCTTTTTACATGCCTTTTCTATATAACCATATAACAATTACAGCACGGAAACAGGCCATCTCGGCCCTTCTAGCCCATGCCGAACACTTACTCTCAACCTAGTTCCACCGACCTGTACTCAGTCCATAACCATCCATTCCTTTCCTGTCCATATACCTATCCAATTTTACTTTAAATGACAATACTGAACCTGCCTCTACCACTTCTACTGGAAGCTCATTCCACACAGCTACCTCTCTCTGAGTAAAGAAATTCCCTCTTGCGTTACCCATAAACTTTTTCCCCCTAACTCTCAACTCATGTCCTCCCACTGTAATTTATATCCCACATCCTGTCTACTGTTCAGAGGCATGTTGTTACCCTCGCGGTTTCTTAACTATGTCCACATGTATTCCACATCGTCTGATCCAATATCACTTTTTTCCAAGCATTTAGTTTCATTTTTTTGCCAATAGAGCCACCCCTCCCTCTCTGCCTACTTGCCTGTCCTTTCAATGAATTGGGCATCCTTGGATATTAAAGTATACAACTATGATCTTCTTTCAGCCACCACTCAGTGATGCCCACAACGTCATACCTTTGAATCTCAATCTTGATTGTATTTTTTCAGTTTCACTACATCTATTTGTATTCCAACTGCCCATCACTCTGGCTCCCATCCCCCTGCCATATTAGATTAAATCACCCCCAGAAGAGATGAATGGTCCAGAAATCTGGAATTCCACTCCTTGCACCAAATCCGCAGCCACACACTTATCTGCCATATCATCCCACTTTTACCCTCACTGGCACATGGCACAGGGCACAGGCAGCAGTCCAGAGATTTCTGCTCTGCAGGTCTTGCTTTTCAACTTCATGCCTAACTTCCTATCTTCTCTCTTCAGGTGCCCCTTCCCTTTTCCTACCTACTTAGTTGGTACCAATATGTACCACAACTTCTGGTTGTTCACCTTCCGCTTTAGAATGCCGTGGACCCAATCCGAGACATCTATGACTCTGGCACCGGGGAGGCAACATGCGATCTAGACGTCTCTTTCACGTCCACATGTCTTCAGTCTGCTCCTCGAACCATGAAATCCTCTATCACTATTGCACTCCTCTTCTCCCTCCCTCCCTCCTTTCTGAGCCACAGAGCCAGACTCAATGCCAAAGAACTGATCACCACCAATGCTTCCCCTTGGCACTCTCCCCCAAAGTATCCAAAAAGTGAGATGCAGCCACAAGGGTACTCCACACTGGGCATGAAAATCCCAGGAAGCCAGCAGTTTCTGAGATACTCAAACTACTGCATCTGCCACCAACATTCATTCACCAGCCAAATTCACCTGGATCACACTTCTTCCCCACTCTGATGTTTGATATGAACAGCAGCTGAGCCCACTGACCACACCTGCATGATTTTATGCATTGAGTTACTGCCACATGACTGGGTGAGTAAATATTGCATTAACAATTAACAACAGCTCTAGCATGTTGGAAGCACTGGGCTTTTCACATTTTAAAAGAGTTCTCCAAAAATCATTATTCTGATTTTTTTTCTACCATCCTTGTAATTCCATAAGGTAAATATTTAATTTTCTTTTGCAAGTTACCCTGAATCTGCAAGCTTCATCTATTCATGAGACACTGTTGTTACTAAATTAAGATGGCACAGTAGGCCTACTTGTTCAATTGCTAACATAATAATACATATTAATTTAGCAACAAGTGGCAAGGTACCAAATTGGCACATTTCCACATCCTATCTATATTCTCAGAAGCAAAAAATGCTGCTGAATTCTAGTCTGTTCATTTTTCCAACCCAGTAATACCCTCTAATCTGTTCTACTATTTAATTACCATTGTTTTCTAAAGGTGATTTTCAGCATAGGGCAGGTGTTCTTTGCCTTATCTCAACAATAGCACACATATGATGTGGTGGAATGAACACCACTAACAGCTCACTTACAATTGGTTAATGTGACATGCTGTAGAAAAGTAGAACATCGATGAATAAGAGACATCTGGTAATTGTCAAAATATATTTTATTGATAAGTAATTTGCCAAATTAAAATAAAGTATCAGGTTATCAATGTACATAACCAATTTAATACCATGGACACTACAGCTAGCAACCTGCTCTTTGGGACCTGCTTAAAAAATATTTTGATTCTGTTACCTGTAAATACTTTCAAGTTTCTGTTCGATTTATCTGAACATTTAAATCGCTGCAATGGTGGATATATCAAGATCTAGAATTATAATAAAAGCTGTCCCCAACCAGAGATTTCTCAAACAAGTAGTTACTAGTTTTTGAACTTGTTCTGCAAACAACATGAATTGGGAGCAAGCAGGGATAGCAGTGGCATTGGAACAGTATATGTTGTACCCAAAGAAAATTGTTGAGAGAGAGAATGGGTGCCGGACTATCTGTGAACACATGAAGAATCCACCCATTTCTAGCAATTGCACACACTCGTTCAGGATGCAGCTCAGTGACGGTACAGCTCTGAGCCCTAACCCTCAGTCTAACAACATGAACTCATTCTACTGCTCATGGCACAGCTTCAGTCTGAGCAGTCACAGAATTCTCCTGAACTCATCCAACAACAGCTTTCATCATCAGTCTCTGCACTAAGCTGTGGGGTGTTTCATTGTTCTGTGAGCACCAGTGGAGCAGAGCGATTCATGCCGAGCTCTCAGAGCAGCCATGAGAGTGTTTATGTTTGCACTTGGTTCCTGGAACAACAGCATTCATCTGAAGCTGTGTTTTTCTTAATGTACAAGGGAATACGCAACTTTCCAGTCCAATATTCAGCTAAGTGTGTGATAAGCAATCAGTACTTGGTCACGTTGCACTGAACAATCTCATGTACACTGGTTTACTGATCTGCATGCACCCAGGAGGGCTTACTGTTGAGAACGGACAAGAAAATGCTTCTCTTCTCTAACACTGATGTCTCTCATTCTTGTAGGAAGAAATATTAAACCTGGCACAACAACTTCAAACAAGTGTTCATAAACTCCCCTGGATCTTCTGTAACATCCTTCCTTAGGTATAGAGCTGAAAACTGCTCACAATACTCCAAGTGTGGTCTGACCAATCCCTTATAAAGGCTTAGCATTACATCCTTGCCTTTATATTCTAGTCCTTTCAAAATGAACTTTGCAGTTCTTACTACAGTCTGAACCTGCAAGTTCATTTTTAGAGAATCTTGCACTAGGACTCTAAAACCATTTGCACCTCTGTTTTCTGAATTCTCTCACCATTTAGAAAAAGGCCTTTCGAGAATCCAAGTAACCAACATGCACTGGCTCTCCTTTGACTATCCTGCCTGCTACTTCTTCAAAGAATTCCAAAAGATTTGTTAGGCAAGATTTTCCCTTAAGCAACCCATGCTGACTTTGGCCTATTTTCTCATGTGCCTACAAGTACCCTGAAACAACACACACAAAATGCTGGTGAAACACAGCAGGCCAGGCAGCATCTATAAGGAGAAGCACGGTCGACGTTTCAGGCCGAGACCCTTCATCAGGACCCTGAAACTTCATTCTCATTATTGGCTCTAAAATCATACCAACCACTGGAGTCAGACTAACCAGCCTATAACTTCCTCACTTTTGCCTCACTCCCTTCTTAAAGGGTAATAATGACTTTATTATAGAGTACATATGTAGTTCAAAGTGGAATAATGGGATAAAAGCAAAATATGAACATACAATAAAAAATAAAAATAGACATGAAAATAAAAAACAAAAGGATGTTAGTTAGAAGCTAGCTTAAATAAATACGTTTTGAGCTGGTGTTTAAAAATGTCAACTGATTCTGCACCCTTTTATAGTTTTAGGTATTGAATTCCACAGTTTAGGAGCACAGTCCAGAAAAGCTGACCTTCAATTACATTTTGAAGGACATTGCTTAAAGTTAAGAGACTGGCAGAAGACCTGAGAGCGCCAGTAGGATTACAAAGACAAACGATTCTATGATGTACTCTGGTCCCAGACCATTTATAGCTTTACAAACAAGTCAGAACTTCAAAATCATTTCTAAAAGATACAGGAAGCCAATACAGAGTAGCGAGTGCAGGAGCGATATGTTCCCTTATCCTGGTTTTGGTAAAAAGTCTAGCAGCAGTGTTCTGAATAAGTGGAGTGATAATTCAATTACCATTACGTGATCAAACACTACACTGCCAGGAAACCCAGAAACCATGGCTGACTGTGACCACGGTTCATGCACTGCCTTCAGATCAGGGCGACAGGACTTCTTTAAGGTCGGCAAGAGCCATGGCCACTTGTGCCATTAGGAAGGCAAAGTGTGATTACGCACAGAAACATTTGGGACAACAGGGATACACTGCACACGTCAGGGTATTTAAATCATAACAGATAACAAGTCCACCCTGTGCACTAATGACAGCAACGCCTCCCTTCCTGTCAGGCTGAATGACTTCTGTGCACAATTTGACGTTTTGAACAATGTGACATCTCCGCCTGAGGAACAGGTGCCCTCTCTGGCCGCAGCCAAGGTGAGGAGGATCCCAGCCAGGGTAAACCCACACAAAGCTGCAGGGCCAGACAACATGTCTGGTCAGGTGCTGAAGGACTGTGCAGTCAGCTAACAGAGGTCTTAACAGACATCTTTAACATCGCTTTGAAACAGACCACTGTCCCTGCAGGCTTCAAGGCAGCCACCTTCACTCCAGTGCCCAAGAGAACAATGGGAACTGGCCTAAACAATTACCGCCCTGTGGCACTGACTTCATCAATCATGAAGTCCTTTGAGTGGCTGATAATGGATCATATAAAGTGCCACCCTCCAGCTACATTGGACCCTTGCCAGTTCAGCTAGCACTCAAGCCGGTGCACTGATGATGCCACAGTCTAGGCCCTCCACTCTGTCATGTCCCACGTACAAAACAATGCCTCATATATCAGGATGTCGTTCATTGACTTCAGCTCGGTGTTTAACACAACCATTCCACGGAGGCTAGTGAGTAACCTGTCCTCTTTGGGACCCAGCACCTCTCCCTGTCACTAGATCTTGGACTTCTTAAGGGAACAACCGCAGTCAGTCTGATTTGGCAGCAACACCTCAAGCTCCATCTCGCTGAGCACTGGTGCCCCCAGGGCTGTGTGCTCAGCCCACTACTGTCTCAAACTGCCCTGTCAGATTCAGCTCAAATTGCATCAGCTTTGCTGATGATTCCACAGCGGTTGGCCCCATCAGCACCAATGAAGAGTCGACTTACAGAAAGGCTCGTCAAATGGTGTGAGAACAATGTGGACAAGACAAAAGAGATTATTGTGGACTTCAGGCCCACTCTCCACTGCTCATCAATGGCTCTATTGTGGTGACAGTGAAGAGCACAAAATCCCTTGGTGTGCACATAACAGACGATTTCACCTAGACGCACAACACTTACTCACTATTCAAAGCAGCACAACAGCAGGAAGGCACACTTTCTGAGGAGATCAAGCGAGCAAGGCTCCCTGCTCCCATCCTAACAACTTTCTACAGGAGGGCCATTGAGAGTGTCCTGTCTGGCTGCATCATTGTGTGGTATGGAAGCTGCAAAGCATTAGACCACAAGGTCCTTCAGAGGATAGTTAAAATCACTGAGAGGATTACTGGGGTCTCCCTCCTCTCCCCCCTTTTTAATATTTACCCAGGAGCATTGCAGGTGAAGGGCCAAAGCACTGTTGAGGATCCCACCAAATCTCTTTGACCCACCATCAGGAAGGAAGTACAGAACCATCAGTACTAGGACTGCCAGACTGGGTAACAACTTCTCTCAGGCTGTGAGACTAATGAATACCCTGACACCAGGCTCATCATCACTAGGACAATGTGATCTTCACTGTTTACCTGTACTGCATGTATTTTGAATTATATTTTATTAACTTATTTATGGAAATATTTTGATTTATGTTTTTGTGGTGTTATATGTTTTACACTGGTTTATTTGGGGGGTGGTGTGTGTGTGTGTGAGTGTGAGTGTGAGTATATATATATGTATATCCACACACACACACACACACACACATACATAGTAAGCTAACAATAAACTTGAACTTGATTTTCCATTCCTGTAGAACCATTCCTGGCATGAGTGATTCTTGAAAAATCAGTACTAATGCCTCTAAATCTCTTCCGAATCATGGGGTGTAGTTCATCTTATCCAAATGACTTCGGACCTTTCGGCTTCCCAACACCTTCTCTACAGTAAATGCAACTAAGCTCCCTCTGCCTCCTTGACTGTCTCAAATTTCTAGCATGCTGCTGGTGAATTTCATGGCAAAATGCTTAAGTACACCCATCATTTCTTTGTTGCTCATTACTACTTCTCCAGTGTCATTTTCCAGCCATCCAATATACACTCATGCCTCTCCTTTACTCTCTATATAAATCTGTAAACCTTTTGGTATCCTGTTTTGTATTTTAGCTTACCTTCATAATTCATCTTTTCCTTCTTTATTACTTCTTCAGTTGCCTTCTGTTGAATTTTTAAAATGCTTCCCAATCCTCCAGCTTCCTACCAGTTGTTGCAAAACTGTAACCTTACTCTCTCACTTTTATGCTAATTCTCCTTTGTGAATGCTTCTCCTTGTGAGGGATGAAATGATCACGTGTCTTCTGAATTACTCCCAGGAACTCCTGCTATTGTTGCTCCACTGTCATCCCTGCTTGGGTCCTCCTTCAATCAAAGTTGGCCAACTCTTCTCTCTTGCTTCTGTGTGATGATGATCCTTCATGTAGCTCTGGTTAAGTCGCAACTAGATTATCTTATCCAGTTCTGGACTTACAGACTGTACAGAGGAGATTAACCCAATTGGTATCAGCTACAATGTTGGGCTGGATAAGCTGCAGCTGTTCTCCTTGGTGCACAGTTGGTTGAAGGAACATTGATAATGGAGCACATGATTTCTCCAAAGAGAACCAGCAAGAGCACAACTATTAAAATAACTTCCTCCAGTCTGGACTGTGATTGTACATAAAGAAAGTTGCCCTAGACTCAGGCTTAAATTGATAAAATATTATTCTGAGTACATGTCCTCCATTCTAGATTTTAGTTTCTGGATGAAACCAACAAGATTGCACTGTACTAATTCTAGGAAGTACACTCTTATGGAGACCAAATCTGACTGTCATCCTGATTTGAACCTACACCTTTTGGTGTTTGTATGTTCTAGAGGTGGCAAGTATTCCTTGCTGAATGAAAATGCTTAAATAGCCTCTTCCAAGAATAGCCAATTTATAACCCAGTAAGAATTTTGTCCTCTCCTAGTACTATGATGCCCTCTGTTGGTCAGGGTTGACCATGGATATCTTGTCCTAGCTGTCTACGTGATATGCAAGCCAGGGCAGTAGGACATGGAGAGCAAGCTGTTGCCCATGCAGCAGGCTCTCCCTCTCCACTCAGCTGATGGATCCAAAGGAACAGCACAGACTGATAGTTTGGCACCCACAGGAGTTGCCAGTCAGTGTTGAGCTCAACATTGGACTGCTTTCGGGGCTCCAGCTCCGACTTTTCCTCAGGGTTTACTTCTGAAGCCTTCCCCATGAGTGGGTATAGACGCAAGACAGCAGAGGTTTGAGAATAGGTTTCCTTCCCCTAGATAATCAGCTAACTATGGCTGACAAGTCCTATGACTGCTTTTAAGGCACCAGCAACCCACGTTTGCACCTTCTCCTATCAGTAGAAATGGTTCCACCAGGCTTAGTAGCTAAGCCACACATGAAGGCCAGGAGCTAGCCTTGGTTGTCAGAGGCTATTTGAGACACACACCATTGGGAGCATTCAATAGGTAGTGGGAGTTTATCCCCACTGCCACTCTGGTTATGACAATATTAAGCCAATTAATTGATCTGAACATTGCTGCTGTAATATATGAGAATCATTGTTGTCAATTTGCACTTTAAACTCCCATAAACAACAATGAATAAATAAACTGTTTTATGTGATGGTGTTTAACTGATGCAAGCATCTGCTGTCAAAATTCCACTATTCAGCAACTGCACTGTCAGATGTTCAGCTCAGAGGACAGATTGGGTTTAAAATCTCATCCAAACTATGGCGCCTCTATGTGTCTAGCATTCCAAAAGACCAGAAGACATAGTAGAATAAGGCTCCCAACTATAATCTTCTTTTAGCCACAACTCAGTGATACCTACAGCATCATACCTGCCAATCTCTCATTGCACTATGAGATCATCTACTTTATTCCATATACTGCATTCAGTGCTGTATCCGTCACCCTTTTTGATTTTGTCCCCCACTTTACACTGCAACTCATCCCACTAACTGCAATTTTGCCCCATCATTTGCCTGTCCTTGCTGACAGTCTCACTACACACTGCCTCTGCTTGGAAACCAACAACCCTAACCACAGCCCAATTAATCCCCTTGCCAAATTAGTCTGAGCTTTTGCCAACAGCTCTAGTAAAACTGACCGCAAGGATATTGGTTCTTTTTGGGTTCAGGTGTAAACCGTCTCATTTATACAGGTCATATCTTCCCAAGAAGAGATCCCAATAGTTCTGAAATCTGAAACCCTGCACCCTGCACCAGTTTCTCAACCACGCATGGCACAAGCAACAATCCAGACATTGCTACCTGGGAGGTGCTGCTTTTCAGCTTTCTACCTAGCTCCCTAAATTCTCTCTTCAGGAGCTCCTTGCTTTTCCTACTTATATTATTGGTCCAACATGTACCAAGACTTCTGGCTGCTCACCCTCTCCCTTTAGAAAGTCGTGGACCTGATCAGAGACGTCCCTGACCCTAGCATGTGATCGCATTCTTCATGACTTCAGGATTGAAGGAAGTCCATTTAGAACAGAGATGCGGAGAAATTACTTTAGACAGAGTGTGGTAAATCTGTTGAATTTGTTGCCATGAGCAGCTGTGAAGGCCAAGTCATGGGGTGTATTTAAGGCAGAGATAGATAGGTTCTTGATTAGTCAAGGGCATCAAGGAATATCGGGAGAAGGCAGGGGAGTGGGGATGACTGGAAGAATTGGATCAGCACATGATTGAAAAGCGGAGCAGACTCGATAGGCCAAATGGCCTACTTCTGCACCTATATCTTATGGTCTTATGTGGAAGGCAACATGTCATCTGGGTGCCTCTCTTGCATCTGTAGAATCTCATGCTTATTCCTGTAACAATGGAATACTCTATCACAATGCAGTCTTCTTCTCCACCCTTCCCTTCTGAACTACAGCAACAGACTCAGTGCTAGAGATGTGGGTGCTGCAGCTTCCCCACGGTAGATTATCCCCCTTAACAATGTCAGGACAGCTTACTCATTGAGGGGAATGGCAACAGGCGTACTGGCTGCCATTTCCCTTCCTTCACCTGACACTCACCAATTTTCCTACCTCCTGCAGCTTAGGCGTGTCTACCTCCCTGTAGCTCCCATGTATAATCTTCTCAGTTTCCCACATGAGACGAAGGTTATCGAGTTGCAGCTCTAGGTTCTTAACAAGTTCTGCAAACCTGGTGCAGCTGGAGTTATCTGGGAAGCTGGAGGTCTCCCAGAATTCCGACATCTCACACAACAAACACAATACATCCTCTGGAACCATCCTCACTTCTCCATCAATGCACAAACAGACAGACAAAGAAGAAACTTACCAGATACGTACCTCGCACAAGCCTGTTCCCACCAATGCCTCCCCACTCTTACACTGGTCCACTCCAACAATGGCCACTCTGCTTGTCCCTTGATTAGTTAATGTGTCAATGGTTACAGGGTGAAGGCAGGAGAATGGAGTTGAGAGGGAAAACAAATCAGCCATGATACAATGGCAGAGCAGAATAAATGGGCCAAATGGCCAAATTCTACTCCTATGTCTTATGATCTTATATTCAATGTCCGATACCGTGAAGGCATGTCATATGCCTTTTACAGTGGCCTATTTAGCTGCATTATCTCCTTCAGAACTATAGATCTGAATCCTAATGTACCTATTTTTGCAAACAGATCTTAGCACTCCATCATTTACTGTACATGTCCTACCCTAATTTGATATTTAAACTACATCACTACGTTCTTGTCAGGATCATAGATGCCCTGTTCCAACTTTCCTACTTATGTAGTAGCCTACTGTAGCCTTAAACAACCTTCCTCACTATCCAAGCCACCAACTTTCATGTCATCTGCAAACTTAACAATCACACTTCCTACATTTAGATCCAAGTAAGTATACATATTGTTACTGATCCGGTGGTACATCATTGGTCACAAATTTGCAATCAGAAAAACAACCTTCCACCATTAACCCTGTCTCCCATCACCAAATGAATTTGCAGAATCTGAATCAGGTTTAATATCACTGGCATATGCCATGAAATTTGTGGTTTCTGCGGCAACAGTACAATGCTATAACTAATAATAAAAACTGTGGATTGGATGGCAGAGGGGAAGAACCTGTGTTGTTGAGTGTGTGCCTTCAGGTTCCTGTACCCCCTTCTTGATGGTAGCAATGAGAAGGGGCCTTTGTCCTGGGTGATGGAGATGCTTAATGATGGATGCCTCCTTTTTGAGACATCGCTCCTTGAAGATGTACTGGATGCTAGAAGCTTGTGCCCACGATGGAGCTGACTGAGTTCACAACTTTCTGCAGCTTCTTTCAATCTTGTTCAGTAACCCCAACCTCCATACCAGGTACTGACACAACCATTTAGAATGCTCTCCATGGTATATCTGTAGAAACCTACAAGTGTCTTTGGTGATGAACCAAATCTTCAAAAGAAATATAACTGCAGCCCTGCGTTCTTTGTAACTGCATTGATATGCTGGGCCAAGGATAGACCCTCAGGGATGTTGACACCCAGGAACATGAAATTGCTTACTCCTTGCACTTCTGATCATGGTGTGAGGATTGGTGTGTGTCCTATTGTCTTACCCTTTCTGAGGTCCACAATCAATTCTTTGATCTTACTGACTGAGTGCAACTTTGAATCAAATTACCTAGTTTACCTCAAATCACAGTTGTCCAAAGCTTCTGGACCAGCACATTATTTGGGATCATATCAAATGCCACTTGAAAATCCACAGCTAATGTTAATTGCACTTCCAGAAGCCATTCATCAAGGTGGAAAGCATTTTCCCATGCTGTAGGAAATAGGACTTTTCTATAGCATGGAAAACAAGTTAATCAATTTTTTTCCTCCTTAAATTTCACCTTTCCCCAAATTCTGCCATTCAACCACCTACGAGGGGCAACTAACTTTGGTCAATTAACCTACTGACCACACATCTTTGAAATATGAAAGGAAAGATGGAAGAGAGGAGGGGTGTTGAGGGGGGAGCTGAGTGGGGGGAGGGGAGGAGGGAGGAGGAGAGAAGTGGTGAGAGTAATGGAGGGGGAAGGGGTAGAGGGGGGAGGGGGTAGAGGGTGGAGAGGGTGGAGAGAGAAAACTACAGAGAGAGCTTTCAAATGAAAAAGAAATGTAAAGAGAAATAATAGCAAGAAAGACAGCGAGGGGTAAGGAAAGAGGAAAAGAGTTCACAGCATTATTGCTACTGAAAGGAATTAGTACATAAATGAAAAAAAAGGTGTCTTGAGTTTGGCCTACAGCAGCATCTAACATTTAATTAAAGGTCAAAACATTGTGATTAATGCATTAAGTCTAAGAGCAAATTACTACAAATGTGCTTCACTTGTATCAGAAGATTAACAGATACAATAAATATCATTGTTAAGTAGCAAATTTAATACACTGTCAGATTGTGACTACTCAAGTTGAACTGTTGTTGCAGATTTGGAGGATTCCGCTGCTTTTTAGGTCATAGGACACTGTTCGTAATTCTAGACACCACTTAACCATCTCACACCAACCCTAATGCAACTGACAATGTGCAATGAAATGATCAGGCAGCTACAGTTTTACTTTCTCAATAATGTTGCTCATCACTCTACCCCTGGAAGGATATTTTATTTTAATGTGTCCCACAGATTATAAGCGTGTGCCTTTGGCCATCAACCCAATTGGAATTTCAAACCCTGCTGGCACAGTGATAAGAGAAAACCTAAAATACCAAGTCTAACTAGTAAAGAAATGAACCAAGCCACTGGGATTTTGTTTATGGAAAAGCATTGTGTCGTGAAGGAAATGGGTCATGAGAGCGTACAAGCTCTTCCAAGGTGTGGACTGAGGATCACTCTAAAATGCATTGCTAAGAACGAAACCTATTTTGGTATTTCTCTTGGGAAGGAATTCAAAGAATATTCAGTTTAGGGTCATCTTCCAATATGTGTAAAACCCAAATTGATAACTACTCAACTGGTAAGGCAGTCAATATCTTTCAGATTGTAATCAGTTTCCAGGTTTTTCAACGTGTTCTGCTGTACCACTAAAATAACTGACCACCTTCAGCCAACCAACAAAGAATGCTCTTAAAATAGCTCTTAGAATGATAAAACACGAGGAAATCTGCAGATGCTGGAAATTCAAACAAGACACACAAAATGCTGGTGGAACACAGCAGCCCAGGCAGCATCTATAAGGAGAAGCACTGTTGACGTTTCAGGCCGAGACCCTTCGTCAGGACGAAACGTCAACAGTGCTTCTCCTTATAGATGCTGCCCGGCCTGCTGTGTTCCACCAGCATTTTGTGTGTGTTCTTAGAATGATAAAGGCAGTTTAAATGATTTTGTTGTTCACCATTTCCACCGAAATGTTAACACATATGTAATCAACACATGTGTTAAGCCTACCTCATTTTAAATTCTGGGTCACTGTTGTCAAACGTAAGTCAACTTCAAAGAAAGGTTATCAACATTCAATGTGACCACTTCTTCAATGAACATCTTGCCAGAAAAAAACCAAGCCTCTCCAAACTGTCATTTTAAAGTCAGCATTCCATTCCAGGCAAATCTTTTCTGCAACCTTTCTAATTCTACCACATCCTTCTTGTAGTGTGGGTGACACAAAACTTCGAATGTAGTCTGACAATGTTCTGTACAGCCTCATCACAACATCCCAACACTTACCCTCAATGTCTTGGACTGTGAAAGCAAGCATGCCAAATGGTTCTTTCACTTGTCTTGTCACTTTCTGGGAGCTATGAACTTGAACTCCAAGCTCCTTTTGTACCACACACCCAGAAGATCCCTATTTACTGTACATATCACATTAGCACTTGATGTTCCAAAATGCCTTACCTCACATTTATCTGGATTAAACTCCACTTACAACAACTTCACCCAAATTTCCACCCAAAGAGGGACTTCTGTCGCTCCATATCCTTTTACAGCTTTCTTCACTGTCTACTATACCATCATTTTTTGTGTCATCAGCAAACCTACTGATCAATTCACCTAAATTGTTCTGTACATAAATTACATGGATGAGAAACAAATATGGTCCCAACATACACCAATAATGTTAAATATTCTGTAGCTAAATCAACGTGGAAATTCAATTAGCTGTGTTAATACCCCCCTGCACATTAAGGTCTAAGCAATTAAAATATTTTAAATTTAAAATACTTAGAACTTTTAAAAATACTAAAAATATAGGTATTTACATAATGTTGAAAGATACATTGAGGAATCTGAAAGTAAGTATTATATAACAATATAGCAACATGGTCTGTCAAATTTTTTGAATGTAACCAAGTTGTGTGACCACTTACAGTAATCTAGCAGCAAAAAATGGAGTAGTTGGAATAATTGCAATGTGATATGCACTTTGAAGTACCTACAGCTTCAAGGATATAATCAGCAAGAGATATTGAGAACTACCAAAATATGGGGAAATTATTTATTCCATTACCTCTAATTAAAATATGTAAACAGATGTCACACATCACACACTTTCAAACTTGACACTGCTTTCTTCACTTTTGAAAATAAATGAATAATATATTCAAACACTATTTCTTGCTTAACCCATTAGAGTTGGTGTATCAATGACCTGAGAAGGAACTTGTGTTCTTGGTGCCCTTGCTTCTTTGCAAGAAATGTATCATTTCCTGATTCACTTCAATAGAATCTTCTGCTACTTCTATTTTCTGTTGGATCAATTTTTCGAATAGATCCATGATCACATAATTCCTTGGCACGCTCTCTTATTTCTTGCAGGAATTAAGGATTTATTTCATTTCTGCCTTCTATTTTCACAAGATTTCTTCAACCAATACTCTAAAATCCTATTTGAAAAATATAATATCTGTTGCATAGTGTCACCAAATAAACGTTATCTAAAATATTTTCTTCAATGACAAATTACTATTTTATTTCAATTGGTTCCTTTGTACTCTTCTCTTAAGATCTATATAGTGTAACCCAGTAGGAGCATAACATATTGTGGAAACCTAGCATTATTCTGTATTTTTGTGAAAAGCTTGGTAATCAATTTCTTACTGTCAAGCACACGCATCCTGTATTACTTGCTCTTTCAGTGATTTTCTGGCAATTCTCACCAATTGATCTACCACACCACATGAAAATGGGTAATTTTGTGAATTAAGCTTCTGCTTAATACCATATTGCTTCATAAAACATCCAAAGGAAAATTAATATAACCAAAGCCATTATCTCAGACTACCACCACATGGTTTTTCCAATGTTTTGAACACTGATTGAGGCCTACAATTAACCTAACTTGGTGAAAACATGATCAATATAAACCTTACTATCCACATAGCCATCTTGCAATTTTAAACTTGTAGGCAAAAAATTATGTTCAAGATTCAAGAATTCAGGATACTTTCATTATCAAAGAATGCATACATTATACAACCTTGAGAGATTTGCTTGTTCTCAGGTAGCCACAAAGCAAGAAACCTGTAAGAAGCCAATTAAAGAAAAAAATAATAGAAATAAAAATAAAATATCAACACTCAACGTGCAAGAGCAAGAGAACAAATATCAAGCAAACAATTGAATCGAACAATATCATTCCGAACCAAAACTGATTCCTCAGACCCAAAGCCCAAAGATGTGTTTATTACTTCATCATTGTAGTGGGCTTTCAACATCATTCCAGTTAACAAGGTCAACTAGACAAGGCTGTCACCTGCTCTATTTGTATTGGCAATAGAACTATTAGCTGAATTAATTAGAACAGATCCAGATATTGTGGGCTTCAGAGTTAACCAGGAGGAATATAAGATTAATTTATTTGCTGATGATGTCCTGATTTATTTAACAAACCCATTGCATTCGTTGCATACATTATCTTTCAGATTGGAAAAAGATGGGAAAATATCAGGGTACAAAGTAAACTGGGATAAAAGTGAAATTTTACCCCTTACTAAAGGAGATTATAGTCAATGTTGATTAGTAACTCAATTTAGGTGGCCAACAAATGGTATAAAATATTTAGGTATAAGAGTCCATAATGATATAAAGAAATTTATATAAATTAAATTATTTGCCATTATTGAAAAAAATACAAGATCTTGATAAATGGATGATGTTACCAATAACATTAGTAGGTACAGTTAATGCTGTAAAAATGAATATATTTCCCAGATTACAATATTTATTCCAAACATTACCAATACAACTGCCCCAGAAGTTTTTTCAAGAGTTGAATAAATGTATGAGGAAGTTTCTTTGGAAAGGTAAGATGTCAAGAATATCATTGGAAAAATTGACATGTAAATTTGACCTAGGAAGGTTACAACTCCCAAATTTTAAGAATTATTATAAAGCAAATCAACTTAGATTTATTGCATCGTTTTTTTTGATGAAGAAAAACCAGCATGGATTAGAATAGAGCTAGATAAGATAGGAGAAAATATACCAGAAGATTTTATATATAAATGGGAATCCAAATGGATATGGGAAAAGAAAGAATCTCTTATATTAAAACTTTTGATCGATTTATGGAATAAGGTAAATGTGGATGATGAGATAAAGAAATCTTTATTATCAAAGAGAACCCTAATTCAAAATAGACATTCATTTTACAATGGATAATCAACTTTTATATAACTGGTTTCAAAAAGGGATCAGATACATAGGTGACTGTTTTGAAGGAGGTATATTGATGTCGTTTGATCAATTAAAGAATAAATATAAAATATCAAATAACACTCTTTTCTGTTATTTTCAATTAAAGGCCTATTTAAGAGATAAATTGGGTCAACCAATGTTAATGCCAAAACCTAATGAAATAGAAACTTTAATTCAAAAGTAAAAATTTAAAAAATTACATCTTGTATGTATAATTTGATTCAAAAACAGACAATTAAACCAGGAAATCATAAGTCAAGACAAAAATGGGAAACTGATTTGAATATTAAAACTGATGAAAAAATTGGTCAAGACAATGTCTTGTGTTATGAATACACCACAGCTCTGAGGGGCCGAAGGGTGCGGGGGGGGAGCCCCCTCCTTTGTGAGAATCGCAAGAGCATTATTGGGTTGTATCAGAGGACCCAGGAAATGAGAGAGAGAGACCTGGCCATTGTCTCCTGGAGACAACGTTTGTGGATTGGGGACTATGCCCTCGGGCAAAGTGGGCTGGTTGAGAGAGAGACTGCATCACCCCAACCTGATTGACATCTACTACCCGGCAAGTTAAGATAAAAGGGGGGGCTGTAGGGACAGCCCCTCAGATGCACCAGAAGAAACGCTAGTGATCCCGTAATAGCGGGAAGCCATTTGAAGGAAGCCACGTGCGTTCGGTTCCCTTGCCGGGGGCTGGTGGCTGGTACCACGGAAAACGACTTGGAACTATCAACGGGGAACCAACTCCCCCGACGCAATGGATTGGCCTCATAAAAGTCCCGGGCAAGTTTAAAACCATCTCTCTTAAACCCAAAAAGCTGCAGCTTGAAAGGACAGTGACTTTTATCTTTCCATCGGACAATACAATATCCCCTAGACAAACGATAGAGCTATTGCTTAATTGATGATTATTATTATACCCGCGTTTTCAGATTGAGTACTGATGACGTATTTTATCTGAATGTCTGTATTAATCTTATTTTTGTGCTCCTTTATAAATAAAGACGTTTAAAAATAGTACCATCAGACTTCAACGGGCCTCTCTATCTTTGCTGGTAAGTGACCCAGTTACGGGGTTCGTAACACTTGATAGTATGACAAATACAATAAATGTCCGACTTAGATTAGTACAATACAATTTTTTACATCAATTATATATTACACCACAAAAAATAAATAGATTAAACCCAAATTAATCTGACCAATGTTTCCGATGTAATCAAGAAATCGGTACTTTTTTACACCCTACTTGGTCGTGTTTTAAAATTCAACCTTTTTGGATAAATCTAAGACTTTTACTGGAACAAATTATTGGAAAACAACTTCCACATGGCCCAACATTATTTTCATTAGGTGATATTGAAGGGATAATACTGAAACCTAAATTGAATAAATATCAGAAAAAAATTATAAAAATTGCATTGGCAGTAGCCAAAAAAGCTATTGCAGTTACTTGAAAATCAGATTCATATTTAACTATGGACCGTTGGAATAATGAAATATATAGCTGCGTTCAACTTGAAAAAATTACTTATTATTTAAGAAATGAATATATTTTTGAAAATTTGCCACCCCATCTACAAAAGATAGGATTAAATATATAGATTCTTTGAAGATAAAATTATTAGTTATTTGGGGAAAAAGAATAAAGATATATACTAAAGTTATTTTGAACTCCATGGTGCATGTGGGGATCCTCCGATATCCAGGCAATACTTCTTTCTTTCTTTTTTCTTTCTTTTTTTTCTTCTCTTTTTTTTAGACAGGGATGTTAAGGGGGGAAGGGTTAAGGGGAGTGGGGAGGGGGAGGGCTAATAATAATTTTCATTACTCTATTATTCTATTCATTGTACGTAATTCTCTTAAAAATTTAATAAAAAATAATTTAACAAATCATTGTAGCGGGCACAAAGCACAGCAGCCAGGACAGTCTTCATAGCCTCAGTACCATGGAGATGACCATCGCGGAGTGTGAATGAAATCGGCTCTCGCCCTGAATGGCACCCTGTCTTTTCAGTCTATGTGGGCTGCTGTTAAAGTTGACCAAACAATGGAGCAGCAAAAGGCTCCAGCACCCTGGAGAGAGAAGTAAAGGTCAGGGAGAGCAAGGGAAATCAGCTGTCACCTCTGATCTGGGCCAGTGTTTAAATTGTCTAAACAGCGCTTCATACCTCGCAGATGGACCTGGATGTGGCAAAAGGATCCAGGCCTAGACCACGCTGCCCAGAGATTCACGTTGAATTCAGATTCCATTGCCCAGCCTGAAGCCACTTTCAAGCTCTTCAGATCAGTTTCATGCCCAGCCCAGTTGAACGAGCATCAGAACTTCTCTGCCCGGGCCCTGCCTTTCAGTGCCCAGAGCGATCCAACCTTGCAGCTGGGCCAGCTAGGTGGGCATCAGAATTCCATCGGTAATAATTCTACAACACACCATCTTGGCCCTTCCTCTGAACTCACCTCACCATCGCTCGCCCCTTCACTGTTTACGGCGATACTTTAACACAATTTACCACAGAACAGGTATTTCTAGTAATTTTTTTTAGGTGAATTTCTTATCTTTTTGACTACCAGAAGTTGTTGCACACATTTTGGTAGTGTCATCTTAACTGGAACTTAAGCAAGTGTGATTTTGAATCATCCAAGTTGATCACCTCTTTTCAGTTTAACTTCAATTCTCTAAGCACATCTTTGCCCTTCAACTTGGTATGGACTGGTAGTGTCAGCTGCAGCATTGTAGATTTATTCACTGATCCAATTATGGCTCAATTGTTTTCAGTACTCCATAGACCTGTCCTCCGTAATGTCCAGCATCACACACATAGAGTTGCTTTGACAAGTCCTCTTGTCTATGCTCTTTTTTTTGTTGTAAATTATTTGTGTCTTGCTTTAGACTAAATTCTAGCAACTTCTACATATGTGGTGAAAATCAAATGTAAAAGTCTGTGCATTTAATAACTTCACTTCGATTTGATTGGCAACAAAACCTGAACAAACTTGTCATACAGCGAAGTCCAAGATTGGGCTGAAGTGCTGTAGTGCTAAACCATTAACTGATTCTCCCAAGGACTAACACACACATAAGGGGTAATTTAAAATGCAAATTAGCATAGCAAATAAGATGTGAGAAGAGTTCCCTGGAACTGGAGTACATTTTCCCTCATGCTGCTCCCACTTTCCCGGAGCTGGCTGATCCGAGTATCCCAGTGGCAACGTGTGTTGGTGCTGTCTCAACAGGAACTCCTGTTTGTAGGGACTCTGCTTTCTTTGAGGTGCATTATTCTGTTTCCCTTTCAGGTGAGAAGAGCTTTGGCACTTCTATTTGCTTTATTTGCTGATCCTCTGGATTTGGAAACTTTGCAGCTCAACATATGTCTTGGTGTATTTCTACTCCTACTTCCTCTGTTGCTTCTGGTCTGGCATCATTGGTCACTGTTCTGGGGACGGGGTGGTGGTTGAGTATTTCTCCTCAATTGTTCTGTTGTTGTCCTCCAGACACAGCAACCATAATGAGCTCCTTCACAGCAGCTCGCCACTGCTGTGCTCTGCTCCTGTAACTTTTGTCCAACTCCCTAGGCAGAGCTCTGCTTGTAGTTTGGGAAGGGTTGACAGTCCTGCTAGCCCTCCTTCCTGCACCTTGGGTAGACAATTGCTTAGAGGAGACCACTTCATGACCAGGTTTAACACTCTCTGGCATGTCCCTGGTGCACCATTCAACAGTAGTTAATGCCAGTGAGGAAACAACAAAGCAAGAGGATAATATTTCTATTCTAGTCTATCCTCAAGCTTCTTTCTGAAGAGAAACTTGAGAGGATATAGAAGTGCAGTTTTTAAGTTTAGCAAAGGGAGAAATTACCCAATTATGACAAGATTTTTCACCTTGTCTGTAATAAAAGCTGGCCAAGATTCTACACACACCCTTACTGACTTAGGTCCTGTCTGCTCCATCCATCGATCTTCTTATAATGATGTTCAAATCCATGCATGTCTAACACAGACATTGGAAAGTGTTCCCCTTCCTCCTGTGACAATGCGACTCCACACTCAGAAATTATAGGTTATTTGCTTCTTTACCTCCTCCTAGTATCCTCTAGCACATTTCTGTTTTCCCAAAAGTAACACTGAAACAACTGAACAGGGAAAACTATACTTGGAAAAAATTATGTGCCTGAAGCCATGTTCATCAAGCATGACCGTCATGAAGAAACTTGCTCCCTATGTGGAAAAGCTACAGTAGGCTCCGTGCTTGTGTTAAATAGCATTTATTGCCATAGTCCGTAGGAGATCACTGTCACTGGATTCTTGTTTCTGCAGAGTGAAGTTCAATTTGTCTATTGAGTACATGAAATACAAAACTACAGCAACTAGCCATCTAAAAGAAAGATTTTGGAAATACTTAATGTGTCAGGTTGCAGAGACAGCAATGATAAATACATTTTAGATCAATGGCCCATCAAAACTGTTTTTGTTCTTTCCAACCCTTCTATTCTCTTTAAAATAAAATTGTTGTCTGACTTGTCCATTTTTAATGAAAGGTTATTGACCTGAAATATTAAGTCTGTTTCTCTTCTCTACAGATGCAACCTAGTATTTCTGGAGTTTTACTTTTGTTTACTTCAAACACTCAGAATTTTCTACTATGGCCAAGCAGAAACAGCTTGTTACAGTCAATGCAATTATTCACTCAAAAACTAAAAACTGCTCTTCTATATCCTCATTGGTGGGTTCCTATATCCTCACAACTTTCTCTTTTCCAGTCTGAATGAGTCTAATTTACATAATCATCACTCATAATCCAATGACTCCTTTTCCCTTAATGCTTTGGTTTGCCATCTTCTGTACCTTTTGAAAAGTTACAGTCCATTTTGTACTGTGACAACTGTAATTGCACTGATCATGCAGGTTGTCCAAATGAATAATTTATGAAATAGGAGGAATACTTTGTTGCTTTGAATCATTCACAACTTTCAAAAGGCCACAGTTTGCACACTGTTACCGAGTATTGTTGAGATATCTTCAAATTATTACAGATCAGACCACCCAAATGTTTTCATTTCTGAGTCAAATCATTAGCTTGTCAACAAGTAATGGTCATTTACAATATAGCTTTTTTCCAAGTAAAGCACTATGCATACTTCTTATTTATTAAATGGCCTTAGTAGGTATTTCATCCAGAGATGGGGATAGGAGCTGGTGGGTGTTAGAGATTTTTAAAGAGGTAGACAGAAATAGCTCTGTTCACAAACCGAGTGATGGTTATCAAAATGTGAAAGAGAGAGACATTCGTTAAAAATAGGAAATGCAACAAAAATTTTCTTAATAGAAAAGGCAATTACCAATTCAATAAAGTCTGTTCCAAGATGATAAGACATACGGCAGGAGCAGTTTTAGGCCATCCAGCCCACCAAGTCTGCTCCGCCATTCCATCATGGCTGATTTATTATCCTCCTCAATCACATTCTCCCCATAACTTTTGACACCTTTTCTAATCAGAAACCTATCAACTTTCGCTTTACATACCCCCAATAACTTAGCCTTCATATCCGCCTGAGGCAATCAATGTCACAGGTTCATCAGCCTCTGACTAAAGGCATTCCTCATCTCTGTTCTAAAAGAGAGGTATCCTCAGGCTATGCTCTGTGGTCCAAGATTCCCCCACTACAGAAAACATTCTCCCCATGTCCACCCTATCTAAGCCTTTCAATATTTGATGTATCTCAATGAGTTTGCCAACCCCCCACCCCATTCTTCTATGCTCATATGAATACTAGTGCAGACCCCTCAAATATTCCTCATACATTAACCCTTTCATACATGGGATTATTATCGTGAACCTCCTTTGGACCCTCTCCAATGCCAGCAAATCCTCTCTTAGATAAAGGGCCCAAAATTGCTCACAATACATTACTCCAAGCGTGGTCTGACCAGTGCCTTACAAAACCTCAGCATTACATTCTTGTTCATATATTCTTGTCCTCTTGAATGAATGCTAACATTGCATTTGCCTTCCTTACCACTGATTCAACCTGCGAGTTAAGCTTAAGGGAATCCTGCATTAGGACTCCCAAGTTCCTTTGCAACTCTGATTTTTTAATTTGCTCACCGTAGGAAATAGTCAATGCCTTTATTCCTTCTACCAATGTGCATGACTATACCCATTTCCCTACACTGTATTCCATCTGCCACTTCCTTGCCCATTTTCCTAATCTTCCTAGTCCTTCTGCAGACTCTATGCTTCCTTAACACAAACTCTTTTTCCAATTATCTTCGTATCATTCACAAACCTGGCCACAAATTCATGAATTCCATCATCCAACTCATTGACACGTAACATGAAAAGAAGCAGTCGCAACACCAAACCTTGCAGAACACCACTAACCTCCAGCAGCCAACCAGAAAAGCCCACCTTTATTCCCACTCTTTGCCTCCTGCCAGTCAGCCAATCTTGAATCCATGCTAGTATCATGGTGATTCATTCAGACCAGATTTGTGCTGTACCCAACAGGAAGAGAACTGACACCTTAGGGCTTCTCAGGGCTTATGCCTAGGCTTGATGAAGAAGGTGCTATGGTGACCACTTGCCTGGTTGCTTGAACTAGAAGACATCTGACAAAATATATCACTCATGGACATAATGTCAATGTCATCCATCACAGGATTGGGGGACAGACCATTCTACACTGACATCAGGATGATAGTCTAACATAATAAATGGGAAACCGAAAGCTTCCTATTGAAATTGGGACTTAAACAAGGCTGGCATTTTTCATCCACCAAGCTTAAGTTGCGTTTTACCAAAGCTATTGGGAAGACTGCAGGCACAATAGGGGTGACAGCACTAGAAATGAAGGCGCTTAGATAAAGCCACCCTTTATATAATTGATACCATTGTGTTCTGCTTAGAGCCACTGTCAGCCACAATTTGATGAGCATCTGTGACAGCTTGAAAGGTCCTCAGGGACCAGGGTGAATCACAGCAGAAAATGGTGCTATTTTCTTTGAAAATTGGTTGGATTCTTTGTACCCACTTTGTCAGGTGTGATTACTTGAGGGTGCTGGGAATGTAATTCAGACAGGCTGAACCATATACTGGGAACTATGTGGAAAACAAACAAGATTCTGGCAACAATACATGCTCTTTATCAGGGAAAAGAATCATGAGATGCAAGGCTCTCAGTGTTGTGAAAGGGGATATAGATATAGCCATTCCTAGCACAAGGGCTACAGAATTTGCCTGAACATTTTCCCAGTTTATGTGGATAATTTTCACAAAAACACAATGTACAAATTTTCAGAGACCAAGGGGAAAATGTACTGAATATTATCCATATTGGTAATTGATTCATTATTGTCACATGTACCCAGGTAAAGAGAAAACATCATTTTGCATGCCATTCATATGGATCATTAATTTCTCAAAAACAACGTGCAGGTGCAATGCTTTTGCAAACTTCCAACACAACTCCAAATTTCTTTTTCTCAAGTTCCTGAACACATTGTCATCTGCAGACATGCTCTAATCACTTTCGAGATTATAACCCAACTATTTCTAGAAGCTGTTTTTCCTTCTAAAATATTCATTTAACCTGTACTTACAGGAATTCTTCCAGCTGCATCAATGACTGTATTCAATAATTCTCTAACGCATTCCCCCACATCCATGCATCACTTATATCTTTAGCTACGAAGTGCCATGTTCCAAAATTAATTGTTTGTACTTCCTCCCTTGCTCTGGCTCCAACTGTTTCTCACTTTTGATCATCTTTCAAACCATCTCCTTGATCCAATTTTCAGTGATTTCCTTTAGCACTGACCACACATCAATATTTTCACTATGTTATAATGATACTTTGCAAGACCATTTGTTGTGACATGTACTATATGTCACATCCATATTATCCAGCCCATTAAGAGCTGGTGATCTCTTAAAAAAGTCCCACCCGGCAGAAGGCAATGGGAAACCACTGCTGTAACTTGCCTAGTACACGATTTCCCAATACGTCAGAGCAGCATGGAAGGAAATCATCCGCTACCTGGAAATAATTCCGGATGCGACATACCTATTAAATGAAGCCGTAACTCAAAATCAACTCTTTCAAACCATATCGATATCTACAGAAATTCATGAACTACAAGTGTTTTGAGGTGTAAACTGAAATTAAAGATAATTTGAAATTACAGTTGGCAGTCTTCAAATTGCCAAACACATTTGTAACCACAAAGATCACACATAAAGGATGAATATAAAGTGAATATACGTGACAAACAATGGGATATGTTTATCAAACGTTCATTATGCTCTTACACTTGGATTGATGACAGCATGGCTATAGCCACATTAACAGCAGCAGATATGGGCTCAGTTTCCAGAAGGACACAATTATAAGATTGAATTCAAGAGGATAACTAATGTTGGAAATGCTGATGGATTGCCCTGTTTACCCTTGCAAAGCGAAATACTAGAAAAATTCACAAGAGGACACACCTCTTGATGTATTCTCCCTAATACAAATTGAAAGTCTCCTTATTACAAAGGGAAAGCAGAAAATACCCCACACTGCCTCAGGTTTACATGGCCACTCAAAATGGCTGGAATGTGCAGCAACCAGAATTTAACAGTGCTGGGTTAAACTTGTGTTTGACGGGGGATTGCCTTATGTGGGGATTGAGAGTTGTTGTGCCATCCAAGCTGAGAGATAAAGTGTTAAATGAGCTACATGCCGGTTATCTAGGCATGGTCAAAATGAAAGCATTGGCTTGAAGCTTTGTCTGGTGACCTGGGATAGATCTGCACATTCAGCAGCTTGCCATGCAGTGTTTAGGATGCCAATATGTCCAGAAGATGCCAAGAGCAGAGCCTCTTCATCTCTGGGAATGGCATGCATTGCCCTGTCAGAGGATTTAATGGATTTTGATGGACCATTCCTGGGTACAGATTTCTTGGCAGAAGTGGATTCAGTTGCCTCCATTGCAGCTTCACACACTGTTGATGTATTGAGAAGCCACTTCGCAAGGACTAGTGTTTCAAAACCTTTAGTTAGTAACAATGGACCATAGTTTGTGGGGAGCAGTTTCAGTTATTCCTGAAAATGAATAGGATAAGACATCTGCACTGTACCACACAACTACAAATGCCTTGGTGGAAAGGTTTATCCAGAGTCTAAAGAAAGCAATGCAAATAATGTCAGCGGAATACACTACGCAGACACTGCATCAGAAGCCCATCAACTTCCTTATCACAAATCAGCACATTCCACAACCAATAACTCACCAGCTATACTCTTCCTGGGTCATCTCTAGCACTCACACTAGGACCTGCTCAAGCCTAATCTCAGAAGGAGTATGCAGGACAAACAGCTGCGATAAATTGAGGGTGCCTCAAACAAGGAGTTTCAATGTATCACTTCTGGGCGAGTAGTCCTTGTGAGGGAATACAGATATGATCAAAAGTTAATACTTGGAAAGATGAAAGACTGAACTGGACCGGTTTCTTACACAGTGGAGATTGTATCTAATATCATCGAGAGATAACATATCAATCAGTTGAGATCTGAGTAAATTGCTAGAGAAGAAAGGTGTCCAGAGATGTCAGAACCACTTCCTGCAGTCCCAGAGTCAACTCTTACAAACACCACAGATGTGGCCCTAGAACCTGAACCTGTGGTTTAATAGTGACAAGTCTTACCTGCCAAGCGGTGTGACCCCTTTGTCAGGAAAGACATTATCTCACAAGAGTAAAATATCCTCCACAACGATTAGGCCTGAATGGGACAATTTTAAATTTACTATGCCATGAATGTCTGTATAGTATACTATATACACAAGTTGAGATGCATTCTCTATGGAGTTGGAGTTTATAGCTAAGCAAGGATAAAAGTAAGAGTATTTGATATTTCAGTAATATTTGTGTAATTTTATAAATAAGCATATATAATATTTGATTAAGCATATATCATTACGCAGCCAGGTATTAAGTGTGTGCCTCATTAAAAATTAATGAAGTAGACATGCATCTCTGGCACCCATATCTTTCTTTCAATTAGTTTCTATAGTTATAAATAACATAGATGGTGAGGGTCCTTAATGATAGGTGTGTTTTGTTGGTCATTGTATTTTATTGTTACGAATGACATTCCCACAGAGTTATCTTTTCTCTAGTATAAGATCTCTGTTGGATAACTGCAGGCTCCAGTTCAGTATCTTTGAAATACTGCTCAAACTCATTTTGTAGAATGACTGAGCCAGTGTCCAATTTTGTTTTAATTAATTTGTGTTCACTTCTGGTGTAAGCCATAATGCTAGTCTCTTATTAGTTTTCACACTGTAAACCTCAAGGCTACTCTTTTTGAAACTGCAACTTGACTTTTTATCTTTATCTCTTCCCTGTGCAGTCCATTTATTTTTGTTTGCCAGACAAGCTCATTGTATGTGTCCAACTTCGTTGCATTTTCTGCAAGTTTCACCAGTAAACCTGCACTGGTCTGATGCACGTGAGCCCCTGCCACAATGTTAACACAATTTTTTCAGACAGGCAAGTTTCTGTCTTGATGCTGCAATTTTGTTCACACCTACTTTTATTCCTGAGTGTAATTCAATTGTGTCTCTGGCTGCTGTTTCCACTGATACAACAATTTTAAGTGCTCTTTTAAATATGAGTTATGTGTAGCACTTCAGTTAGGAGCCGTTTTTGAATTCATTCATGTAAGATTCCACAAATTAAATGATTTCTTATTGTATCATTAAGTCCACCAATGAACTGACAATGCTCGGACAGTTTCTTCAATTCAGCCACCCAAGGTGAAATGGACTCTCCTTCCTTTTGATTCCACTTATGAAACCTAATGCATTTTGCAATCAACAATTTATTTTTCATTTTAAATGTTCCTATGTTAAGTTTATGATAACAGCAAAGCTCATTTTGGCTTGTTTAGTTGGAGCAGTTTAACTTCTAAGCAAACTGCATGCTTTATGACCTATTCCATTAGGTAACACATGCACTCTCTATTTCATGTACTTCAAAATACTCAACACATTCAGTATACACCAGGCTGTAATCTGCTGTGCAATCAAACTTGTCTATCTTTCCAATGTAGCCAGCCATTTATTTATTTATTATTATCACCCGGTACTCGCTGTTTATGAACGTGAGGACTTAATCTACTTTCTGCCTTATTTTAAAGAAAACTCAACTGTCTCTCTCCCCCTTCTGAAGAAAAATGTGCTGTACCTTTTTTTAAGCTTGAATGTTGTGCTGCACTTCAAAAGTCAGAAACTAGGTAGTTGTAACAGGTTTATTTTAAAACTACCTCTTTGCTACTATTGTTTTGTAACTTTAGAAACTAATTGAAAGAAAAACAAGTGAGTTGGGGATGCGCATCTGCTTCACTTTACTTTTAGTGAGACATGCACTTATGATGAGGTGGCAAAATAACGTATGCCATTCACGTACTCCTACACATAACCTGTAATGAATTATGTAAATAACAAAGAATGTTTAACCAAACAATATATTTACAATGATACTCAAATATTACTGGAGTATCAAATGCATTACTATCCAGGCCATAATGTCATTTCACTGCTGCCATCAAGACCCACACCACCAGGTTACGGAACAGTTATTAAGCCTTAACCATCAGACTCTTGAACCAGAAGGAATAACTTCACTCACCCCATTACTGAACTATGCTCACAACTTAGGGATTCACTTTCAAAGACTCTTCCTCTTATGTTCTTGATATTTATTGCTTATTTATTTATTATTATTATTTTCTTTTTGTGTTTGCACAATTTGTTGTCATTTGCACATCATGTTAGTCCATCCTGGTAGAAATAGTTTTTTATTGATTCTGTTTTGTTACTTGTATTTACTACGAATTCCCGCAATAAAGTGAATCTGCATGTCACATATGGTGCCATGCTTGTACTATGATAATAAATTTTCATTGAGTTGAACTTTGATGAGCGGTGTGCAGTGATGTGCATGTGATAAAAACTCCTTGCTTTTCATAATACATAGCAGTGAGTAAACACAAGAGGAGGTGCAGATGGTGGAAATCCGGAGCAACACACAAATTGCTGGAGGAACTCAGCGGGCCAGACAGCAGTAAAGGAGGAGTATACACAGTTGATTTTTCGGACTGAGACTATTCATCGGGACTATATCAGTGAGTTGGGCCGAGCCATGATTATGAAATCTTTACTGATATCAAAACTGACAGTGTGGTTGAGAAGGAAGACAATATTCACACTGCAAGAATACATGGATGGCTTGGTTTGGTGGGCGCATATTTATCTTAATTTTGGAAAGTACGAGGTAATTCATGGTTGACTAGTGAAGGGACAAACCAAGAGGAAGATATGAAGCAGTCCAGTGGAACAGAAGAGATTTTGAAGCACACGTTCACTACTTCAGATAACAGCACTGGTGCACAAGGTGACAAAGCAGAATACTTGCTTTTATTGTCTGGGACACAAACACAAGAGGAGGGGATTCAATCCAGAAATGCTAGATGGGGCAATGCCACCGAGTTTGGGTCACACCACGAAGTATTAAAAGCACCACAGAGAACAAATGAACATTACAGTAGTCTGGCCTAGAGAATTAGTTATAAGGGTAGGTTGACAAGACACAGGTTATTTTACTTTTGATAAAGAAAATTAAGGAGAGAATACACATAGTTGTGCACGAAATGATGATAGCCTTGAACTCAAATTGACCACCAAGTAATATATGAAAACATTTGTTGAGGAAAATATTTTTTCACCTAAAATTTGGGCAAGGGGATGTTTCGGAAAAGTGGGTAAAAGCAGCAAGCTCTGTTCACATTTTAGTTACTTGTAACTAAGTATGCACTTATGTAACTACAAAGCAATGGACAGAGAAATGAGAGGTATTGGTAAGCTTTGGATATGATGAATAAGTGCTCTCCTTTTGAGCTGGAAGTCTTGTGAGATTAAACACACTCTACATCCCAGCCAATAAAGGCAAGTATTCTGCTTTTAATCACCTTAGCAGTTATGCCATTCCATTAGCCTTGAAAAGTATTCAGCTCCCAACCCTTTGTTCACATAAATGAATATTACAACCAAGGATTTTGATCAATTTAGCTGAATCTCATGCTCCTTTTTCACAGCAGAGCCCAAAAAACAGGGACAATTGTAAAGCATGAAAAACTAACAATTCAAAAACTGAAATGTCAGATCAAAATTATTCATGCCCCAATGCTCAGTCCTTAGTTAAACCACCTCTTGCTGCTATTATAGCCAGTAGTCATTTTGTACAAGTCTCTAATAGCTTTGTACAATGTGATGGACCAAGATTTGCCCATTTCTCTTTGCAAAATTGCTCAAGCTGTGAAAGCTTAGCCGGTGAGCAGCAGTGAACAGCAATCTTGAAGTCTTCTCAGAGACGCCCAATTTGGTTAAGGTCAGGACTGACAGGGCCATTCAAGAACATCCATTTTCTTCATTTGGCCACTCCATAATTGCTCCCACAGTGTGCCTTAAGTTGTTGACCAGCTGAAAGACCAACTTCCTCCCCAGTTTTAGTAAGCTTTTATCCAGGATCTCTCTGCATTCAGCAGCATTCATGTTTCCATCAAACCTGCCCAGATTTCCAGTCCCTGTTGCTGAAAGTCACCCCCATGGCATGCTGCTGCTGCATAACACTTTCGAGCAGGCATGGTGTTACCTGGCTGATGCGTAGCATTAGCTTTACGCTACATGTACCACTTAGCGTTGAGGCCAGAAAGTTGCACTTTAGTCTCATTTGATCGCAAGACCTTCTTCCCCATCTTTAAAGTATCCTCTAAGTGACGCTTTACAAGATCCTTATGGGTAAGTTAATGAATTTTTTTTTAAGCCAGGGCTTTTTTCTTGCCACTCTTCCATAAATACCCTTATTGTGCAAGACCTTAGAAATTGTGGAGCCATGAACTTCATCTCCAGCCACAGGCTTCAGTCAGAAGTTACTGTTGGCATCACAGTAGCCTCTTTTACAAGTGCTATTATTCTCCGGCGACTTAGCTTAGAGAACAGCCTGATCGATGCAATGTGGCTGTGGTTTCATTTTCTTTCTTCTTTATCACGATGGACTGCACTAAGCTCCATGGTGTGTTCAGTGGCCTTTACCAGATTTGTGCTTCTCTATTATAATTTCAATGACTTGCCTTGAATGCTCTTTTGTCTTCATTTTTGTTTGGTCTGTTGAAAATCTACCATACCGTTGGACCTTACAGAGAGAGGGAGAATATATTCAGGTGACTTTCTACATCAACAAACTGGTTGAGTTGGTAAAGTAATATACAGTACTGCACCTGAGAAAAGTTAGCGTAGAAATTACAAAGAAGATGAATACTTTTTAAGCCTCACAATTTTGGTTTTTATTTTTTTTAGCAAATTGTTAACAGGTTTTGGAATTTTTCTTGTGATTTGACATGATGCACAATGTTATGTAGATTAGCTCAAAAATCATACTTCAATATATCTTAAATTTAGACTGTAAAATGTGAAAATGGTTGTGGGGACTGAATACTTTTTCAAGGCACTGTAAATGCCTGCCTTAATTCTTCAAAATTCGAAGTAAATTTATTACCGAAGTATGTATATATGTCACTACTCTGTGATTCATGTTCTTGCAGGCATTCACGATAGAATCAATGAAAAGCTTCACACAAAGGCTTACAGACAACCAATGTACAAAAGAAAATAAACTGCAAGTGCAAAAAAGGATAATAAACAAACTAATTAACTACTTATTTATCAATTGATTAATTCATACTCTAAACATGAAAGTGAGTCCATAGGTCGTGGAATCAGTTCAGAGTTGAGGTGAGTCAAGTTATCCACGCTGGTTCAGTAGCCTAATGGTTGAAGGATATTTCTTGCACAACAATGCAGGTGGCTACAGTGCTCTGGAGCACACAAGCAGGGCATCCTTCTCTCAGATGGGAAGGACATTGATGGCAACAAAACAAGAAATCCAGCAGCCCAGAGATGGGACCAAATGGCAGACTTCCAGAAATAGGGATAATCATAGGAGTTTGTGCAGGAAAAAAGAAAGAATACCACAGGGGAAAACAGTAAATGTAAAGACCATTTTCAAAACAGGTCATTTCCAAAAAAAAGGTGCACGCAAATGAAGTCCCTGGAAGACGTTATACACAAGTTTGAAGTAATTTTGTTATCAATGTACATGTCACAATATACAGCCCCGTGATTCATTTTCTTGAGTGTAAAGGGGGTTTCTTCTTTTTTCTTTGTTACTGTGTATGTAATCAAAAGGGCTTCCTTTGTTAACTAGCAGGAATGCTTCTTTGTTGCGAGAGAGTGCTGGAAGCTTGTTTGGGTTAAAATTTACTGATAAAGAGAATTGTATTCCTTTGTAAACCAAATGGGGATTAATGTTCTTTCTTCTGAGTCTGTAAGCTTTTGTTCACGGGCTTTTGGGCAGATCGGCGCGAGGGGGTTGAGAGAGAGGACGCAATGCTGTAACGGACCCCAAGTGGGGGTCCGAGGCCAGGAGGTACTCCGAGGAGGGGGGATGAAGCTAGATGTGCTTGGTTGACCACTCGGAGGGTTCTGAGCTGCAAGTCGAGGAGTTCGGAGGGGATTGAATGGTGGCCAGAAGACTTCAGTAATTGAGCTCCAACGGTTGTGCACGAAGTGGTTTGGACTTTGATAAGTTTGGTGCCTTTTCTTTATTTTTTCTCTTTATATATACTGTATCATTATTAATCACTTAGTTATAGTAACCTTTATAAATTGTACTCATTTAATCGCTTATGGTGTACTGTCTGTTTTTGGGAGAGGCGGGGACATCACACAGCATCCACACCAGCTGATTACCCAGTTTGGCGGGGCCGAAGGCTGCTCCTCCTAGATGAGAATGAGCTGAGCGAGCCTGAGGCGACCCAGGGGGTTACACGGGCATACTCAATAACTCCAATAACCATAATCGAATCAATGAAAGACCACATGAAAGGGCATTTGAGTTGGGACATACAAAACTTGTCACTTCTGCAGGGCACATATGTCTATCAAAATGAAAAGAACACAACAGCTTAGACCATTACCTGAACTGTTATCATGTTTTTAGCAACACCACATATTCAGCTGATTTGGCCCTGTTAGGTAATTAAGCTGAACCTTTCTACTTTTTTAAAAACACTTTGTAGAACTCTCTTTCTGACCAAAGGTTCAGTCAGTTGCTTTTAATATCTTGTGTGTGGCAGTGAAACATTTTACTAGAAGCTATGTTATTTAATATCAAGCACATTACAAAGTAGTTTATTCCACTGGGTAAAACTAAATTGGTCAAGGATGCCTCCCCAACCATTGAAAGATAGCACCCAGTGATGAGCAATTCATTGCCAAGCTAAGTGTCAGTGTCAATTTAGTTTACTGAATCAAAGAAATTAATTTGCACTGCATTTCATCTAGAGGCCCGGATAAAAAAGAAATATATGCAACAGGTCAAAGCTACTAGTTCTAGGGCTGAACATAATTTACTGATCTGGCATGAATCAAGCACACCATTAGCTTACATGCACATGATAAAATGAAGTGGGAAATTAGCCCAGTGAATTTGTTCATAACGCCAAACCAAAATGATATGAAGAAAACACATCCTCATTTTGCACAGCTCAACTTTGTCGAGATGATACACAAGAATGAATTTTTTCAGAAAGTGAATACAGTACTCTAATATTGGCCAAGATGTTAAATTGGTTCTGTTCAATGCTATATTCTAGTGTAATGACAGAGTGCTGAGCTGCTGACTTCTCACCCCCATTGGAGCCTGGCTGAAGCTTAAGTAATTTACAGAATTTTACTTCATGGGACATGCAGAGGGTATTTTTAAGGACAAAGTGCCTATAAGGCACTTGGCAAGGTGCTTGATATTACATAACATAGCTTTGAGTAAAATCTTTCTTTACTTTTGAAAAATTTCAAGTCTTGTTGTTGCAAAAAAAAAGCCAGTTGTAAATTACATGATGGGAAATAAATTATCTCAAATAATATTTCACCAAGTATTCACTAGTTGCATACAGTTCGACTAATGACACAAATGTATGAAAGATACTAGGAATTATTCCTAAAGAATGTCACTGTTGCCTGTATCAAACCTACTATATTGATAAGATAATACAAATTAACTGCTACAAAAAGGATATTAGCTTCTCAGGACACAATGAGCTTTTTAAATATTTCACTGCTTTTTAAAAATTTTACATTCATTGCTGGACCCCAATTTAGCACCTCATCCAAAAGTCAGGACCTTTTGTTGCTGAGTATTGAATGTTTAGCATGCTTGTATATTTTAAGTTATAGCACAAATCTTGAAGCTAGAATAACTACCAAGAATGTCAAAACTGAATCAAGCTGTGGAGAGGTATTCAATTTTCCCTTTGAAAAATAACAGCATTCCTTATATTCTGACCAAGCCTCCTTTGTGAAGTTACTGGTTACCTTATCTGTTGTGATGTTCTTGCTGTCTGTGTGGCACTTACTGCATGTTCTGTAGTTTCAAAGTGGATATTATAATCTTGTCAGGGAGTCAAATTGTTAGTGAATAAATGCCTGAATGTTAGTTATTGATTTTATATGTGGCATAATATAATGTGTCATTTGCTGGAAAGCCAAGTCCTAAATCAGAAGGATTATATATCTGGTGGGAGCACAAAAACATGATTGAATCTAATGGTGCACTGTAACTACAAGGCATATCCATTGTTCTCTCTCAAACAGCAGCATCTAAGTAATATAAAAATAACTATTATTCCTTCATTGAGTACATAGTTAATTGATCCACATTTACTAGAAACATGCAGAATCAACACACAACCACAACATTTTTGACTTGCATTAAGGGCACCAGTCACTTTTGCCATTTAAGTAGAATGAAACTTTGAGCTTAAACTTTTTTTTAAAAGATTATGTTTTTGATTTACTTTCTCCCTTCAAGAAGGATAACCAATTTTTGAGAGAGCAGGAACAATTTGAAATTAAAATGCCTTTTATAATCAGTTCAGCTCTATCAGCAAAGTGTAAAAGCAATCAAAATGTTTTGTGTTATTGCAAGATACAGTCTTCCAAAATTCTATAGGTTTATTACAATGTGCAAAACTCCAAATCCTCTACTCTAATTACAGATGTTAGAATTACCTCTGTAAATTTTAGTGAATGAAAACTTAAAATAACAGTCTAAACTTCTTTATTCATTCTTAACAAGTACTGTAATTTAAAAGTAAATACCTGTGGGCATTTGCAGTTACTTCACAAACACAGCAACTTCAATATTAATTGCTTTTTAAAATGTCACCTGTTCAAATAATGATTGGGTGCAATTTCATATGAATATATGAAATCTGCAGGCCAATATTTATAGTGTATTATAAAGCCAGGTATTAAAATCTTAGTTTGGAATCAATACTCAGTAGCTGTATCCAGTAAGGGAAGAGATGGCTCTTATATCCTTTGGTTAAGTGATGTCTACAGCGACTAATGCACTATTGTCATGCTTCCCCAAGAAACCCCAGCCTTTAGATAAATGACCTCATATAATGCAGGGTATTTTTAATCCTCTTAATTTGTTCTTTAATTGACATTGATGCAATTCTGAAGAACCACACCGGTGGCTACACTTCATTAGGAGTTTGAGGAGATTTGGTATGTCATCAACGATTTGAGTGTGTTACCATATAAAATGTACCATGGAGAGCATTCCATCTGGCTGTGTCTCCACCTGGTATGGAAATCGAAGCTCCAATGAGGGGATGCAAAAAAGCTGCCGAGTGCTGTCAATTTAGCCAGCTCCATCATGGGAAATAGCCTCCACACCATCGAGGCCATCTTCAAAAGGTGGCATCCATCATTAACGAACGACCTTCACCATCCAAGATAAGCTCTCTCCTCAGTACTACCATCAGGACTGAGGCACAGGAGTCTGAAGCCACACAGTCAAAGTTTAATGTTCAAAGTATTTGTCACAAATACTGCCCTGAGTTTCATTTTTCTGCAGGCATTCACAATAGAAGTACAATGGAATCACTGAGAAACTACACCCAAAGACTGACAAGCAACCAATATGTAAAAGACAAGCTGCAATACAAAGAAACAAATAATAAAAAGTAGTTTATATTGAGACCTTGAATTGTAGAATCCTTCTGAATCCATAGGTTGTGGTGAGTGAAGATGTCCATAATGGTTCAAGACCCCGAAGAATGAAGGGCAATAACGGTTCTTGAACCTGGTGGTTTGGGACCTAGCCTCCTGTACCTCCTTCCTGCTGGTAGCAGCAGGGAGAGAACATAGTCTGCATGCTGAGGGTCCCTGATGATAGGGGCTGCTTTCTTGTGGCAGCACTTTGTGGAAGTGCTCGCTGGTGGGAGGGCTGTTCTTATATCCAGCACTTCATACAGACTTTTCCAATATTGGGCACTGATATTTCCATACCAGGCCAGGATGGATTCAGTCAGGACACTCTCCACTGTGCACCTTGTTAAGGTTTCAGATGTCCTGCTGAATATGCCCAGACATCTGATAAAGTAGATACACTGCTGTGCTTTCTTTGAACTGGCAATTGCATGCCAGTCCCAGGGCAGATCCTCTGATGTGATCCAGGAATTTAATGTTATTAATCCTCTCCACCTCTGATCCTCTGATAAGGATTGGCTAATCAACAACAATTTCTTCCTCCTGTAGTCACAGATTTTTGGTTTTGCTGATGTTGAGTGAGAGTTTGCTTTTCAATCTCACTCCTACATGCCCACTTGCCACCACCTTTGATATGGTCAACAACTGTGGTATCATCATCAAATATGACTTTAGAGCTGTACTTAGACACACAATCATGAGTATAAAGCAAGTAGGGGAAGGGGCTAAGCACGCAGCCTTGTGGTGCACCCGTGCAGATGGTGATTGTGGAGATGTCGTTACCAATCTGTACAGACTGAGATCTGAAAATGAGGAGATAGAGCATCCGGTTACAAAGAGGTATCAAGGCCTAGGTTTTGGAACATTGACTAGTTTTGAGGGGATGATAGTGCTAAAAGTTCAATATTTTAGGAACAGCTTCTTCCCCTCTGCCATCAGATTTCTCCATGGTCCATTAACACTATCTCACTAGTTTGTTCTCTTTTCAAAACTATTTATTTTTTATATATTTCTTGTTGTAACTTATAGCAATGTTTTATAAATTGCACTGTACTGCTGCTGCACAACTGCAAATTTCACAATTTGTGATCATTGTGATAACAGTGATAATAAACCCGATTCTGAATAAAGTAGCCAAATGTACCTTTGGGTTATTTGTTCTTACACTGGCAAAGACACTTAGTGCCCAGCCCATTGCATCTGATATTGTGGCTTGGAGGGTGGTAATAACAAAATACAGCATGTAGGATAACAACCACAGATATCCTTCACCAAAGGGCAAATGAACTAGATAGCTTTGCTGAGAATTCAGTAGTTTCAGGATCTCTGTCATTAACATTAAATCTTCATCCAAGATGTATATTTAAATTCAATTTAGCATCCAATTCCAGATCCACTGAATTACTAGTACACTAATTTTTCCACTATATTATGACAGGTAATTTTTTTAAGCATTGCTTGGCAGATGAACAATGACCAGAAAGCTGGGGCAGAACTCATTTATTCTTCAAAATGTCAGGATGGTATTCTTTTGAAAATAACTTTTAAATGAGCAGTCAGAATGTTTTATCTAAAAGAATGCACCTTGGATGCTGCATACTCATAGCTGTCTCCATTACTTTTGCGTCTAAATCTCTGGAGTGGATTTGAAAGAAAGGAAAAAACAGATTCAGAAAAATAGAATGCTACTGATGCATATCTGATACATATTTGATGTCAGTTATGGATGGTTTGCTGATCAGAGAAATTACATCTTTCATAGCGCAGTTTTTCTTAAACTGTCATGGGACCCACCCACCTAACACAGACCAGACTTCAGGATAGCTAACTACCTTCCACAGATGTCTTTTCTTTTTCAAATTCTGTGTCAGAAATATGCCAGAACTACGCAATATGCACATGATAGAATCTGGCTATTGGGCTAACATGAATGACGTTGAGTTCCATTCACAGCTCCACTGATTGTTTCTCAGCCATCTGACACATAGTGCCCACAATCTTCCAGCTTGCTCTTACCTACATCACCTTGAATGCTTCTAAAACCATTTCCTCCAACTACTCTTATGGCAGTAAGTTTCACACCTGTTTCATATCTCGCATATTTCCCATTTCATTTCTTATGCTAAAAGACTAATTGGATGGAAATACACATTGTACATACTAACAAAATAAATTCAGACTTCAAACTTCAAACTAAGGCTACATCCACGCTAGACCGAATAATTTTGAAAACGCTGGTTTCGCGATAAAACGATAGGCGTCCACACTATGCGTTTTTAAAAATATCTCTATCCACATTGAAACAGAGATTTTGGCAAATCTTCTTCTCCTGCGCATGCAAGTGACATGTTTGGTGTTGAATCTTGCCGTAAAAGTGCGTGTTTGTGTAGTTACAGACTAGAAAAACTTAAAACAATGGACAACTGTTGGCTTTCACGCAGGAGAACTTAAAAGTAAAAAAAAAAGAAATACTGGAGCATATGGAGGCAACTGACAGGGAGTTCATGGACAGATTGACCCGGCTGACGACGAACATTGAAAAACTGACTAACTCTGTTGCATTAATAAAGCACCTTGTTAAATTAATAAAACATGTCTGCATCAGTGTTATCTTGTATTTCCATACAATGTTACATTAGGCTGTTACACATCTATTGTCAGAGAAATACTTGCATAAATAGGTAAACCACCTTCATACGAGCAAGGACAGAAAACAGGGCAAAGTGAGTACAGTATACTTATTTATTCAGTAAGTTATGGGTCAAAGTATTTGGTGAGTACATTTCTAACTCTCCTGGCTTCAGTCTCTTTGCCATCTGTTCTGAAATGTTAGGTTGCATTCAAGAAAACAATGAAATAGCGCGCTGCTGTCTGACACTGTTTTCAAAAGTTACCCCATCCACACTGATCTGCCCGAGCAGTGTTTTCAAGAATACCCAGCCTGGAAAGCGTTTCTGAAAAGCTCTGGTTTTGGGGGACAAAAACGCTGTTTTAGTGTGGACGGAGGGTAAAAATGAAGAGAAAAAGCTTTGGTTACAGAATTATCCGGCGTAGTGTGGACGTAGCCTTAGATACCTTCCTAAGTATTGCCCTTCAACCTCTTAAAAATGATCCAGCTGCTCAAACACTTCTGACGTTCAAATTTTGAAGTAAATTTATTCTCAGAGTTCAACTATGTCACCACATACAAGCCTGAGATGTGTATTCTTTCAGGCATACTCAGTGAATCCAAGAACTATAATAGAATCAATGAAAGACCACACCCAACAAGGTGGACAGACAACCAATGTACAAAAGACAAGACTGTGCAAGTACAGAAAAACAGATAAACAAACAAACAAGCATTAAATAATGAGAATGAGATGGCAAGTCCTTGAAAGTGAGTCCATAGGTTGTGGGAACAGTTAACTAATGGAGTGGGTGAACTGAGTGAGGTTATTCTCATTGATTCAAGAGCCTGATGGTTAAGGGATAATAAGTGTTCCTGAACCTTGTGGTGTGGGTCCTATACCTTTTTTTTCTGATGGCAGCAGCAAGAAGAGCATAGGTGGTGAGGGGTAGAGAAGGGGGTGGGGGTCCTTGATGATGGATGCTGCTTTTCTGCAACAGCACTTCATGTAGATGTGTTCAATGTTGGGGAGGGCTTTTCCCTTGACATACTGGGCCATATCCACTACTTTTTGTAGGATTTTCTAATCAAGGGCATTGGTGTTTCCATACCATGCTGTGATGCAACCATCAATATACACTACATCATACATCAGAACTTTGTCAAATTTTAAGATATCATACCAATCTGTTGACCCCCTCCACCTCTGATCCCCCAATGAGGACTGGCTCATGGATCTCTATTTTCCTCCTCCTGAAGACAGTAATCAGCTCTTTGGTCTTGCTGACACTGAGTAAGCACTCAATGTTGTTGTGGTACCACTCAGCCAGATTTTCAACCTCTCTCCTTTATGCTGATTTCATCACCACTTTTGATTCGGCCAAGACAACGGTGTCATCAGCAAACTTAAATATGGTCTTGAAGCTGTGCTTAGCCTTACAGTCATAAGTATAAAGCCAGTAGAGCGGGGGCTAAGCACACAGCTTGTGGCGCTGCTGTGCTGATGAAGATTGTGGAAGAGAAGTTGTTGCCTATTGGAACCCACTGCAGTCTGCAAAGAGGAAATTGACGATCCATTGGATTGAGAAAGTATTGAAGCCAAGGTCTTGAAGCTACTGATTAGTTTTGAGGGGATGATAGTATTGAATGTTGAGCGGTAGTCAATAAAGAGCATTCTGATGTACTTTATGCATTTATGCTACACAGATGTTCCAGGACTGAGTGGATCTATGAAATGGATCTGTTATGGACCTGTTACACTAGTAGGCAAATTGAAGTGGATCCAAGTCACTTCTCAGGCAGGAGTTGTTATGCTTTAGCTGCAACCTCTCAAAACACTTCATCACAGTGGATTTAAGTGTTTCTGGGTGATAGTCATTGAGGCAGGTTACTACGTTCCTCTGAGGCTCCGGTATAATTGAAGCTTGCTTGAAGCAGGTGAGTACCTCAGACTGACAAAGCAAGAGGTTAAAGATATCAGTGAACACTCCAGCCAGTTGATCTGCACAGGTCTTTAGTACTCAGCCAGGGACCCCATCTGGGCTGAATGCCTTCTGTGGATTCACCCTCTTGAAGGATGCCCTCACGTCGGTCTCAGAGACCGATATCATTGGGTCTTCAGGGGTTGGGGGGAAATTTGTGGTTCCTTGATGTTTTAACGATCAAAAATGAGCATAGAGGGTATTTAACTCAACTGGAAGTGAAGTCCTGTTGACACCTATGTCACTTGGTTTCACTTTGAAACTGGTCATAGAATTCAAGCCCTGCCATAGCAGTTGAGCATTGTTCAGTAATTCAAAGTTAGTCTGGAATTTGCCCATGAGATGACTTTCTGGAGATCATAGCTGAACCTCTTGTATCTTACTGGGTCACCAGACCTTCATGCCACTTACTTAGCCCTCAACAGACTGTGGATCTCATGGTTCATCCAGGACCTCTGGTTGGGGAAGACTCTGAATGATTTTGTGAGGACACACTCGTCTATGACTGCTTTAATAAAGTCAGTGAGAACAAGGTATATTCTTTCAGATACTCTGATGAGCCCTTGAACAAGGCCCAGTCCACTGACCTGAAGCAATCCCATCACACTCCTCTACCTGTTGAAGCCATCTCTTCATAGTTCTTATCTCTAGAGCCTTTCTCTTCAGCCTCTACCTGTTAAGCAGGTAGGAGAAGGACAGCCAAGTCATCAGACTTCTTGAAATGCAGTCTGGGCATGGAACAGTAGGCATTCCTCAACATAGTATAGTTGTGGTCTAATTTGTAAAGACCTTTAGTGTGACAGATTGTGTTGATGGTAATTTGGCAGAGACTTCATAAACAAGCCTGATTGAAATTCCTGCCTATGATTTCAAATGTGTCACGGAGGACTGCTTTTTGTTTGGAGATGATAGCATTCTGGATCTCAAGTGCCTGGGTAATATTGGCTTTTGGTGGTATGCAAACTGCAGTCAGGATCATGGAGAACTTTCTTTATAAATAGAATAGTCGTCACTTAATGGTTAGATGTTCCAGGTCAGGACAAAACCACCGCATCAGAGCATAACAGACAGACAGAGCAAAACAAGCCTTCTTCCAATCAGTAGTTTGGTTCCTCCTGTGTATCAAGAAGTCTTTGAGACTTACTGATGCATTGGGCATGTCTGGAGTGAGCCTTGTCTCCATGTAACTCAGAATGCAGGAAATCCTCATTTTTCTCTGATACAGCAATCTTGAACTGAGGTTCTCAATCTTGTTCCCCAGTGACTGCATATGTGCAAACAAGATTCTGGGTAGAAGGGATCTCATTTCTCTGCATTTCAGCCTGGTGTGGAGTACCCCACCACCGCACCCCCCCCCCCTCCCCACCACTCCTGCCTTGCTTCTGGCATTGACATGAACCTTCATTAACTTAAACTTGCTGTACCTGCATGCTTGAGAGTTAAGTCCACCGAGTCCTTCAGAAGACCATGAAGTCTGTCGTTCATTAAGACGATTCATATGTATGTTGCTTAAAAGGAAATTACAGGCTGCAAATTGCAGTGGGAGTAATTCAAAAGATGTATACTTAGAAGTTTTGAAAGTAGCTCGCAAAATGTCACCATAGTTCACCAGTATGCAATATATAACAATTTTGTGAGAATCTTTTTCGTTAGTCTAATTTTTCCAATGTTTCTCAATTTTATAATAATATGGCCAGGATGTACACACTGTTCAAATATTTCCTAATCAATTATGATACAAATATGAGCATGACTTCACTCCTTTTTGAATAGAAATAATATACATTTGAAATGGCCTTATGAAAGACATTTGTTATTTTTTATTATACTTACATTTGTATTCCCAGATTTCTTTATCATGTACCTCTATAGACTCTTACTCTATAAGGGTTCAGTTCTATCACTTTTCATTTAAGGGACCTGGGCATTGTTGACGAAACCAACATTTAATGATAATCTCGAATTCCCACTCAAGGTGGAACTGAGCAACCTTCTAGAACTGCTGCAGTCCAGGCGAAAGAATTCCATCAAAACAATTGAGCAGAGTGTTCCAGCATCCAGTGACAAAGCATGGGCTGTATGTTTCCGTCTCAGGATGGTGTGTAACTTGGTGGTCACTTTTATAAGCACCTGCTACTCTTGTCCTTGTTAATAGGAGTTGTGGGATTTGAAGCTGCTGTAGGTGAAGCCTGGGAGAACAACTGCAGCACAGTTGGTGTTAACATATCGGAGGGTCTATCCGGGGACTGGCACAATAATGTCATCACTAAGATGGCATCACAGTGCCTCTACTTACTTCAAAATTTGCACAGATTTGACATGCCATCAAAAACTTGAACAAAAGTCTGCAGATGAGGGTATTCTGATTGGTTTCACCATGGCTGGTTACTGAAACACTAATGCCCAAGAAAGAAAAAGGCTATGGAAAGTGATGAATACAACTCTGTCTATCACAGGCGAAGCCCTCCCTACCAGTAAGTACGTTTACATGGAGCTCTGCCACAAGAAAGTAGCATCCATCATCAAAGACCCCCAAGATCCAGGCCATCTTCTCAGTACTACTGACAAGTGGGAGGTACAGAAGCCATGTGTCCTACACCACCCGTTTCAGGAAGTCATTACTCTACAACCAATCAGGCTCCTGAGATGATGTGAATAACTTCATTCACCACTACTCTGAATTGTTTCTAGGACCTACAGGCTCACTTTCAAGGACTCTTCAAAACTCATGCTCTCAGTGTTATTTTTATTTGTACGGTTTGTTTTTTGTGCTTTAGTTGTTCATCAGTTTTTGTCTGTAGTTTTTTAAATAAAATTCTATTGTATTTTCCTGCAAATGCCTGCAAGTAAATGAATCTCAAGTTAGTATATGCTTATATGTACATTGATATTAAATTTACTTAGAATTTTGAACACTTTATAGTAAAACCATTCTTTTTTCCCCTCAGCACATTTGTAGCATAGTGACAGTTTAATAGTTCCTCAGAAGTGATTAACATACTGCCCTACAGTAGATGTGAAGAAGATTTGATTCCACTATGTCAGATGACATTTTTTCCATGGTAAGCTAGAGCTAATAAATTCATGAGAAATGTGTACATCCAGCACTATGTTAGCACAATACTTTCCCTTTTGACATTTTCTAATCACTAACACACAGCATATCATTTCAGGATCACTGACGTGACACATTTCAAGCTACTGAGTATTTCTAGTATACAATTCTTTAAATTTCAGGATTTCCAGCAACTGCAGTGTTTTTGTAGTTCCAAGCTCCAGTATTTTTATTAATTTCTCTTCTGTTCTCATTCATTTGCTTTTTTATTTAAATCTTCTCAATAGAGATCAGCTGTGATTAACAAGCTTTCAACATCATCACCACTTGGAAGTCTCTTGGTCTACAACCTAACACATGCATTTTAATTGTTCTCCCCATCTTCTCCCTTTGAGCTCTTTGAACTTTTCCTGGTTCTGATTAGCATTGTATGTCCTATAGAATATCACCAGTGTTTACTGCTTTTACGTCACATCAGATGTATTTTTCATTTCAATTAAAATGTTACACATTTCCATAGATGCTGCATGACCTGCTGAGCTCCTCCAGCATTTAGTGTGTGTTGCTTCGGATTTCCCGCATTTGCAGACTTCCTTGTGTTTATGATTTGCAGCTTCATAGTGAAGTCACTTTAAGAGCTGCCTATCCTGAAAAAGTTTGATGGGAGTTCAGGGAAACCCTCTCTCATTGTTCGCCTTCTGTGATATCTCCTGCCCTCCAACTCTTCAACTATGTCCTCTCCCAGCAACTATCACCTTCTCGCTATCCTCCTTCCACTCCTCACAACTTTTTATTCTGGCAACTTCTCTCTACTTTTTCTGTCCCGTAGAAGGGCCTTGGCCTGAAACGTTGATTGTTTATGCATTTCCATAGATGGTGCCTGACCTGCTGAGTTCCTCCAGCATTTTATGTGCGTTAATCAGAGTTAATACCTGGCGTTTGACTGATTAGCCATATTTCTGACATGGGCATGTAGGAATACCCATCTAACTGTAATGAGTCATAGACAGTGAAAGCAGACAAGCCAAATTCCTTTGTTTGTGCCATGTAGTAGAAAGATTGGAGGTGACCATTTTGCGATACTGTTCTGCACCTCCATTTTGTGAACTGGTTTTGCTTTGGGTTAGCTGGATCTAAACAGTTCAAAGTGGACACAATGAGGCCCTGCTGATAATCTGCTGAACTGGAAGTCATTTCCAAGTAAGAAGTTGTTTGTGAGATGTTCTTTGGTAAAATAGAAAAAGCAAGTTTATGATAAGGGTAGTATGTCTGTGTCTGTGACATGAAGTAATTGGAGCCCAGCCACTTGCTGACTTGGCAAAATTTGCTTAAACTGGTCTGATTCAGAGAGAACAAGGAAAGTGACACGAGACACAAGACTGGCAGAAGAACAATAAAGTAATGTTGCCTTGGACCATAGACAATGAAAAGATGACACAGATAGATAGGCCAGAGCCAAAGGAATCCAAATAAGTCTGAAATGATAAGGGAAGAGAATAAAGGGCTTGAAATGCAAAGGAGCAAGGCATCTGGAGGCTAGCTATCAAAGGAAGACTTCTATAAGAGAGGAAAGGGGAAGAAGGCACAATGGGAGATTTCAGTCTCATAATTTGGCATGGTGGTCCCTGTGACGATTGGTACAAAGGTAACAATAGCATTCAGGACTTAAATTGTTGCCCAGAGTCACCATAATTCATGTGATTTTTCATTGATACTATGAACCTTGAATTAAGTATGGGTGGCAGGGTGGAGATCCATTTTTACTAAAGGAGGTGTATGGCGCTCCTTCATTCCACTAGCCTGCAGGTCACCTTGCTTAGCCCCCTTGATCAGGGTCACGTGAAGCCATGCGAGCAGGTGGTGGATTGTCATTTGAGAAGCTGGTGCATGTCATAAGTCTTGATTATAAGACCACTGACACTGGGCAGTCAATCTCTGAAGGGTACTGCTAATGGCTGGGGTCACCTATCTTGTCAAGGCACTACGCAGAAGGCAATGGAAAACCACTCCAGTAGAAAAATTTGCCAAGAATAATCCTGGTCATAAGACCATGCTCATTTACATCATATGATGCAGCACATGTTAATGATGGTGGTAAATTACTTAAAGTCATTCAACCTATCAACCAAAAAAAAGATTGAACCATGGCATATTTATAATTCTATGGTTGCAGGCTGTTTGGCAAGTGATTGCACGCAAAGTCATTAATATCAATAGTATTGTTCTTGAAGATAAACATATTGAATATTGGATAGACCTCAGACCAACACACACAAAATACAGGAGGAACTCAGAAGGTCAGCAGCATCTATGGAAATAATCAAACAGTTGATGGTTCAGGCCAAGGCACTTCTTCAGGACTGGAAAGGAAAGGGAACATGTCAGAATAAGAAATCAGTGGGAGGGGAAGGAGGACAAGCTAGAATGTGATAGATGAAGCCAGGTGGGTGGGAGAAAGGGGATGATAAATGGAAAAGGCAAAAGGCTGGAGAAGAAGGGATCTGATAGGAGAACTGAGTCTATAGGAGAAAGGGAAGGAGGAGGGTCACCAGGAGAGGAGATAGGCAGGAGAGAAGAATAAGAATCTAGAGTGGAGAAATGAAGAAAAGGGAACGAGGAGGGGAAAATATTACCGGAAATTGGAGAAATCGCTGTACACACCATCAGGCTGGAAGCTACTCAGACAGAATATAAGGTATGGCTCCTCCAACTTATGAGCGGCCTCATATTGGCAGAAGAGAAAGCCATGGACCAACATATCAGATCTGAGTTGGGTTTAGGAAATGAAATGGTTGCCTTTCTGTGGATGGAGCCAAGATGCTTGACAAAGTGGTTACCCCAGTCTATAATCGTGTCTCACTAGAGTAGAGAAGGTGGCATGGGAGTATCAGGTACAGTAAATGACCCGAATACACTTGCAGGAGAGGTGTTATCTCACCTGGAAGGACCATTTGGGACCCTAAATGGTGGTCAGATGGTAAGTTGGCAGCTTAAGTATTTCTGATGCTTGCAAGGATAAATGCCAGAAAGGAGATTAGTGGAAAGGGAAGAATGGACAGGGGAATCAGAGAGAGAGGAATCAACTTAATTGTTTAGACCATTAAATTAATTTACAACCAAATTCTATCATATATAATATAGTTTCAACTTTTGAGATAGCTTTGGCTGTCAGAGTACAACAGAAATGCTCAAAGTTCTGTTCATAATGTACACTGTTGAATGTTCCAAGGTGATTGCAAATGAGACCCCAGGTTCTTCAATTGATGAGGAAAACATCAACCGGGATTCCCATTTGCAATTTCTTTTTTTTTTTGCCAGTTAAGATGCAGTGAAAGGTGATGTTCTCTATTTGTCTAACAAAGTGGTTACCTGTGAATTGTGCCATGTCAGTGAAGTAAAGGGAGAAAGGAGGAACAGTAAGTGATGGAATAATATGTGCAAGCCAACCACTAATATAACAAACAGAAAAGATTCTGCAAACTTTGAGAAACAAACAAAATGTTAGAGGAACACAGCAAGACAGTGTAACTCTTTGGAGGGGATTAACACAGTTGATGTTTTGGGTTTAAGACTCTGTCCTTTTCCTTTTCTGTCCTGATGAAAGGTCTCAACCTGAAACATGACTATTATTTCTCTCCACAGATGCTGCTGAATCACTGAGGTCCTCCAGCATTTTGTGGGTGTTACTAAAATAACAACTCCATTGAAGATAAGGACATTAAAATCTTACCAATTAGAAATCAGTTTTAGTGCCTTTATTGAGACTTCTGAAGTGTTTTATATTCTTACTGGTACCAGGGGCAATTGAGAAGCTGTAGTAATGCAGACCTGTTGCAGTACTACGAATGCACTTTCTTAAATCAAAGCACATGATTCCATTATAGATGTCCAATATACATTCCTCAACCAGCATCAATACAATAGTTTAGCTGGTAATATATCTAATTACTGCACAGTAAGTCTTGCCGAGTGCTAATTGGCTTTCAAGTTTCCCACACAGCAACAGTATTTACTGTTTTAATCTACTTCATTTGCTTTCACATAGTTCACATTTCCCCCGAGGGCATGAAAACCACTATATAAATATTCATTTGTTATTCTGAATTGGATTTTAAATGTTAGTCATAAGAGTTATAGAACACAACAACACAGAAAAGGCCTTTCGACCCATCTAGTCCAAGCTGAACAGTTAATCTACCTAGTTCCATTGACCTGCATCCAGAACATAGCCTTTCATACCCCTCCCATTCATGTACCTATCCAAATTTCTCTTAAGTGTTGAAGTCGACACCACATCCACCATTTGCACTGGCCACTCACTCTAGACTCTCAGCACCCCGAGTGAAGAAGTTCTCCTTATGTTCCCCTTAAACATTTCACCTTTCATCCTTAACTTATGACTTCCAAATGTAGTCTCACCCAACCTCAGTGCAAAGCTTGCTGGCATTTACCCTATCTATATCTCTGATAATTTTGTATCTCTCTATCAAATCTCCCCTTAACCTTCTACATTCAAGGGAATGAAGTTTGAACCTATTCAACCTTTCCTAATAGCCCAGATCCTCAAGACCATGCAACAAGCTTGTAAATTTTCTCTGCACTCTTACAAACTTACTTACATCTTTCCTGTAGATTGGTGATCAAAACTGGACAATGCTCCAAATTAGGCCTCACCAATGTCTCATACAATCTCTATATAGCATCCCAATTCCTATACACAATACATTGACTTACGAAGACCAATATGCCAAAATCTTTCTTTACAACCTTATCTACCTGTGACACCACTTTCAAGGAATTACGGATATGTATTCCCAGATCCCTCTTTTGCTCTGCTGCACTCATTAGTGTTGCACTGTTCACCATGGAAGACCTACACTGGTTGGTCCTCCCAAAGTGCAACACATCATACTTGCCCGCATTAAATTCCATCTGACATTTTGCTGTCTGTGTTTCCTGCTGATCCAGATCCCACTGCAAGCTTTGATAGTCTTCAGCCCTGTCCAGTACACCCCAATCTTGGTGTCATCCTCAATTTGCTGATGCAGTTAACCACATTATCATCCAGATCATTGATATAAATGACAATGAACACTGCACCAGTCCCTGTTGCACTCCACTAGTCAGAGTGTCAACCATCAACCACCATTCTCTGGCTTCGCCCACAAAACCAATACCTAATCCAATTTACTACCTTGATGGGTCGAATGGCCTAATTTGCTCCTCTATCTTACTGTTATAAATAAAAACTGACAACCAATGCGTGAAAGGTGGCAAATTGTGCAAATAATAAGTAAATAAATAATACTGAGAACATGAGTTGTAGAATTCTTGAGCCTATAGGTTGTGGACTCAATTCAGTTTTGAGATGAGTGAAATTATCCACAGTTGTTAAGGAGACTGACAGTTGTAGGTAGTAACTGTTCATTAACCTGGTGGTGTAGGACCCAAGGCTCCGGTACATCTTGCCTGATGTCTGCAACGAGAACAAAACATGGCCTAGATGATTGGGTTCCTTGATGATGGTTGCCACTTTTTTTGTGGCTGAGCTTTTTGTAAATATGCTGAAAGGTCGGAAAGGCATTGCCTGTAATGGATTTGGCTGTGTCCACCACTTATTGTAAACTTTTCCATTCCTGGCCATTGGTGTTCCCACAGCAGGTCATGATGCAGTCAGTCAGGATACTCTTCACTCTGCATCTATAGTTTACATGCAGACTTCCAAGAAATTAGAGGTGCTGTTATGCCTTCTTTGTCATGCACTTACATGCTAGGCCCAGGACAGATCTCTGACATGGTAATGCCAAGAAATTTAAAGTTACAGACCCTCTCAGATTCTGATTCCCTAATGTGATATGGCTCATAGACCACTGGCTTCTTCCTCCGGCCGTCAATAATCAGTTCTTTAGTTTTGCTGACACTGAGTGAGAGGTTGTTGTTGTGGCACCATCCAACCAGACTTTCAATCTCCCTCAATATTCTGAATCATCACCACCTTTGATTTGGCCAACATCAGCAAACTTGAATATAGCATTGGAGTTATACAGTGCCTATAAAATTATTCACCTCCCCCACTCCTGGCAGTTTTCATGTTTTTTTGTTTTACAACAGTGAGTCACAGTGGATTTAATTTGGTATCTTTGACTCTAATCAATAGGAAAAGACTCTTGTGTCAAAGTGACAACAGATCTCCACAAAGTGATCTAAATTAATTACAAATATAAAACACAAAATAATTGATTGCACAAGTATTCACTCCTTTAATATTGCACACCAAATCATCACTAGTGCAGCCAACTGGTTTTAGAAGTCACATAATTAGTCAAATGGAGATTACTTGTGTGCAGTCAAGCTGCTTCAATTAATTCTAGTAACAATACTCCTGTATCTGGAAGGTCCAACTGCTGGTGAATCGTATCCTGGCAAAAACCACACCATGAGGACAAAAGGACATTCCAAACAACTCCACAAAAAGGTTATTGAAAAGCACAAGTCAGAAGATGGATACAAGAAATGCACTGAATATCCCTTGGAGTACAGTTAAGTCAGTCATCAAGAAATGGAAAGAATATGGCACATGAATCTGCCTAGAGCTGGCTGGCCTCAAAAAACTGAAGAAGACTAGTGAAGGTGGCCACCAAGAGACCTATGACAACCCTGGCAGAGTTACAAGCTTCAGTGCCTGAGATGGAAGAGTCTGTGCATACAACTGTTGCCCAGGTTCTTCACCAGTCACCACTTTATGGGAGTTTGGCCAAGGGAAAACCATTCTTGAAAAGAAAGTCAAATGAAATCTCAGCTCAAGTTTGAAAGAAGGCATATGGGAAACTCTGAAGTCAGCTGGAAGAAGGTTTTATGGTCTGATGCAACCAAAATTGAGCTCTTTGACCATCAGACTAAACACTATGTTTGGCATAAACCAAATACCGCACATCCCTATTGTGAAGCATGGTGGTGGCTGCATCGTATAGTGGGGATGCTTCACGGCTTGTGACGGTAGAGTGAAAAATGAATGCAACAAAATAAAAGTAAATCCTGGAGGAAAGCCTAATGCAGTCAGCAAGAGAACTGCATCTTGGGAGAAGATTAGTTTCCAAGCAAGACTATGACTCCAAGCATAAAGCCAAAGCTGCACAGGAATGGCTTAAAAACAAAGTTAATGTCCTGGATTGGCCAAGGCAGAGTCCGGACCTCAATTCAATAGAGAATTTCTGGCTGGACTTGAAAAGGGGTATTCACTTACAATCCCCATGCAATCTGACTGAGCTTGAGCAGTTTTGTAAGGAAGAAGGGTGAAAAATTCCAGTGTCTAGATGTCCAAACCTGATAGAGACCTATCCACACAGACTCAAGGCTGTAATTGCTGCCTAAGGTGCATCTATTGCAGCTGACTTGAAGGGGATGAATACTTTTGCAGTCAATTGTGTTTTACATTTGTAATTAATTTAGATCACTCTGTAGAGATCTGTTTTCACTTTGACATGAAATAATCATTTTCTGTTGATCAGTGTCAAAAAAAAAGTTAATCCACTGTGATTCAATGTTGTAAAACAATAAAACATGAAAACTTCCAGGGAGGGAGTACTTTTATAGGCACTGTATTTAGCTACACAATCATAGGTATAAAACAAGTGCAACAGAGGACTAAGCACAGAGTCTTGTGGTACCCCTGTGCTGATGTCAATTGTAGAGGAGATGTGTTGCTGATACTAACTGCGGTTGCAAATGAATAAATAGAGGATCCCGTTGCAAAGGGATGTATTGAGGCTTAAGTCTTGGAGCTGAAAGTGGTTAGTTTTGAGGGCATGATAGTGTTGAATGCTGAGCTGTGCTTAATGAGAAGCATTCTGATATATGCATCTCCATTGTCGAGATATTCCAGAGCTAAGTGAAGAGCCACTGCACTGGCACTTGATGTTGGCCTATTGTGTTTTATACTTTATAGGATGCCCAAAATAAAGTAGATATTTTGTGTAAACAAAAAGAGTTCTGATTAACTTTAACAGCTAAAGTTTTTGACTCATAGGGCTATGAATGAGTGCACTGCACAAAGTGAACATAAACATAATATGTATTGATAACCCAAGGGGAAAATGTACACTAAATCTCACCACTGCCTGCAGTTGGTATTAACAGGAACTACTAAACACGTAAGTGATGGTACCATTATATAAGGCAAGAAAATCCCAGCTAAAACCAATTGGCAGAATACTATTTGGATGGGAATAAACAATTTTTGATGCAGTTTCTTTTTGTTCTTAATCCTTTCATAAGTTTACACTAAACTGGCTCAGCAAATTTCTACTCTGATGATAAGTAAGTACTGAATAGCAAGGCTAAGATTGCAACCCAAGTTCCCATCGACATAGATTTTGACTACCTCAACTGTTCACAAAATACATTATTACATGTGGCCAAGTGTTTAAGGCTTTGGGCTGGTGATCTGAAGGTTGTTAGTTCAAGCCTCAGCCGAGGCAGTGTGTGTGTCCTTGAGCAAGACACTTAACCACACTCTGCTCCTGCATGCTTATAGCCCAGTGGCAGTAGTTGGTGCAGTACGGACAAGATAAGACAAATATCCAATAAACTTTGATAATTAAACAGAATTACAAAGTGAACCTGGAACAAACCATATCAGGTAAATCACCAAAGTTTCATTAAAAACTCAACAAATTAATGCACAAGTCAATGTTTTGCCAAAACATAGATCAAGATAAAAGAAACATAAGACTATAAAGGATAATGGATTGGATCCTGCTGACAGCCAGCCAACAGTTCTATTGAGAACCATGATGCAATATGTGTCTATGCATTATAGACTTTGTTGCATCCCATATCTGGTTCCTCAGCAGAGTAATGCCGATGCCTCCAGTTCAATGTTACCCACTGTATCAACTGTTATGCCTGTGCCCTCCCCTCCCTCCATTTTGAGAATCGCAAGATCGCTATTAAGTCAGAACAGGAGAGCCAGGAAATGAGAGAGAGACGTTTGGAATGTCCTGGCCCTCAGCGATACAAAGCCATGGAACAGGTCATTGTCTCTTGGAGACGGAATTGTGTATTGAATACTGTGCTTCGTGGAAGGCAACGTGGGCTGGTTGGGGGATGGCATAATTCCACCCTGATTGACATCCGAGACCCCGTGAGGGTCTGGGGAATGGCCCCTTGACACGCACCAGGAGAAACGCTAGAAGTCCCGTGACAGCATTTTATAGCGACAGCCGGTAGAGGGCCCACGTGTGTCCTTTCCCATTGTCCCAGGATTGAGGCCCTACCACGGAAGGCAGCTTAGCTAAGGAAGAGATCACCACCGACGCCATTTCAAAGGATTGACATCACTAAAAAGGAAAAGCGGGCAAGTTTAAACATCTGTCTCTCTCCAACCAAAAGCTGCAGCTTGAATGAACTAAAGTGACTTTTATATTTCCATCGGACAATACATTATCCTCCCCTAGACAATGATAGAGCTATTTCTTATTGATTATTATTATACTAAATTTAGATTTAGTATTGATGATGTATATTATCTGTATGTTGGCATTGATATTATTTTTCTGTATTTTTACCAATAAATACTGTTAAAAATAGTACCATCAGACTTCAACGGACCTCTCTATCTTTGCTGGTAAGTGACCCAGTTACGGGGTACGTAACAATTGGGGTTCTCGTCTCAAGATTTGACACCAAATTGGGAGGCCAGTGAATCGGGCTTGTAAGTCCAAACTTGGATCTGGTTATGCGGGTAGCCAGACGGGAAACCAGCAAAGATGGATGTGGATGAATTTATAGAAAACCCGACTCTAGAGGCGCTAGAGGCAGCCACCAAATCAAATTTGATAAAAATGGTGAAGGGATGAAACCTCGCAGAGGTGAAGTTGTCAATGAAAAAGCAGGAGGTGTGAAGGGCAATAATTCAGTATTATATAGGAAAGAATGTATTTGCAGCTGAGGTATTGGAAAATATCCCTGAAAAGGTACCAGCAAGTGGGACGGCTCAGTTAGAGTTGGAGAAATTAAGGTAGGAACATGCAATTAAGTTGAAGCAGCTGAGAAGGAGAAAGAAAGAGCCGAGAGAGAGAAAGAGAAAGAAAGGGCTGAGAGACAAAAGGAGCATGAGCTCCAGCTAAAGGAGTTAGCGGTGAAAAGGGAACATGAAATTTAGTTAAAACAGCTGGAAGCAGCTGAAAAGGAGAGAGAGAGGGCCAAGAAGGAGAGGGAGGCAGAGAAACAGAGGAAACATGACTTGGAGAAGTTAAGGCAAGAGTGAAGAGATCAAGGGTCAGACTGAGAGGAGCGGTTTAATGTTAGTCGGGAGTTGAGGTTAGTACCTCCGTTCGAGGAGACGGATGTTGATAGTTATTTCTTGCTTTTTGAAAAGGTGGCAGTGAATCAGAAATGGCCCAAAGAGCAGTGGGTGGTGTTGTTACAAAGTGTGTTAAAAGGGAAGGCACAGCGGGCATATACGGCATTGTCCCCGGAGGAGGAAGAGGCGCAGAGTTATGACAAAGTAAAAGTGGCCATTCTCCGGAGTTATGAATTGATACCTGAAGCGTACAGACAAAAGTTCAGAAATTTAAAAAAGGGTGGAATCAGACGTATACCAATTTTGCCTATGAGAAAGGTGTGCTCTTGGACCGTTGGTGTACAGCAGAAATAGTGGAAGAGGATTTTTGGCATCTCAGGGAGTTAAATCTGATTGAGGAGTTTAAATGTTGTGTTTTGGAGGATAGCCGGATGTATTTGAATGAGAAGCCGAATAAGTCCATCTCCGAATTTGCTAGGTTCGCAGATGAATATGCCCTAACCCACAAGACAAAGTTTTCCTCGAATAAAGGTTCCCAGAGAGACCGTGGGAAAGATAGAGAAAGCCCGCCGACTGAGGCAGAGGTCCTGCCGGGAGCTAGTGGTAAGATTGAGGGGGAGAGGCAGATGGCCAGAGATTTCCGGGCTTGACCTGTTTTAATTGTGGAAAGGGGGGACATATTGCATCTAGGTGCTTTGCTCCGAGGAAGGAGACAGGAAAAGGGAAAGCAGCTGTCCCTATCAGATGTGCCGTGGTAATCAGTAAATCGATAAGAGAGCCCCGGGTAGACAGAGTACGAGAAGGGTCTGAGACTTGTATGTCAAATGGAACCGTGTCTGTAAGGGAGTGAGACACATCAGTTCCAGTACAGATCTGGAGAGACACGGGGGCTGAACTATCATTGATTAGCAGTAAAGTACTGGATATGGGTTGCAAGACGCGAATGGTAGCTGTGAAAGGAATAGGAAAAGGGACAGAAATGGTGTCCTTGCATAGGGTCATTATGAATTGTGAGCTAGTCTCTGGACCAGTTGAAATGGGGATGCGATCAGAATTCCCGAGAACTAACACGGACGTCCTTCTTGGTAATGATTTAGCCGGTGGTAAGGTTTGATCAGCAATGACGCTGACAAGCCGGCCTGTGAGTGTTGTGGCCCCGCCCCTAGATTCCAAGATCTATCCCGCATGCGCGGTCACTCGCAGCATGTCGAGAAAGGCAGCTGAGACAGAGAGCAGTTTAAATCAGGCCAGTTTCGATTTGGCCGAGACATTTTTACCGACCCTGTACCAAGAGGGTGGGAAAACGGAGAATAGGAAAGTGAAAAAGAGTAAGGGAGAGGAGGTAGACCTGCCCTTAGCGAGGAGAAAAGTTATAGAGGCACGACGTAAAGATGAGAAACAGAAAAAGCTGTTAAAAGGTCCAGAGTTGGACATGGATGATCTGTCTAGTTTGGCAGAACTGTTTGAAGAAGTTGAAAATTCTAAAGGTGTTCCCGATAATGAAATGAGGGCAGTCCTAGATGAAAAGGGTGCCCTTATCTTGAAGAAGTCTGCTGGGTTGGCAGATGAGGTTGTTTCAGCCCGTGGGGGTGAGTTTACTCCAGAAGGGAGTTGCCCAGAGAGCAGCGGGGAGAATCAGGGGAATTTAGAATTTGGACCGGGTACGGGTATTGAAAGCCTGGAAGAGGCAAATGTCCCGTTTGAGTGTTTCCAAGATGGGGATGCACGTGGTACTGAACCTAGTAATGGAGCTCAGAAAAAGTCTGAGGTATTTGATTCAGTTGAAAAGGAATGCAGTCCTTGTGGGTCAGATGGACTTGGTTCAGTGAAGAAAGGGTTAACATTGGTAATAGTGGGAAGTGAGAGTTCCCAGGTGTTTGTGCTCAAAGGTGTGTTAAAAGTTAGTGATGAGATCAAAGGTGGTGAGATGAATATTATTATTGAAGGAAAAGGAAAATATGTAGTTCCCAAATTGAATGAAAAAAATTTAAAGGTTGGACTGATATCAGAAGCAACAACCTGGCTACAGAGACAATGGCGGTACCAGAAAGCCTGTGAATCAATTACAGGTTGAGTTGGAAGGTAAAGGGGCCCCACACACTATTGTTATTCCAGAGTGTGGTGTGAAAAGGCAGAATTTGAAATGCTGTTTGAACAAAGAGTTTAAACTGAAAACTAATAGCCTGAAGGGTCCTGAAGAGAAAACTAGCAATTTGCGTAAAATTAAAGAATTGGGTGGAAATTCAGAAGATGGTCTAAGTTTGGAACACATTGTTGATAAAATAACTCCTATGGAACAGCGGACAAAAGCCTATTTCGCCAGGGTGCACAAGCTCCCCATGTGGGAATTAACCGGAAAAGAGGCGAAGGTTAATGGGGACGCCATTTTTAAATAGCAGAAGCCGGTTTTAAGGGATTTCGACAAAGCACGTGAATAATAAAAGACAACCCCCATGGAAGCCTGCCTGTTAAGTTTGAAAGCAACATAAAGATGAGTATTTGCATGAATTTTTGTAGTATACCCGTAAGCTAAGATCACAACTCTTTAGTTCTTGTTTGCTAAAGAAAAATAAGACCTAAAAATAGGTGGTTATTAAATTGGAGTCTGATGCTACAAGACTTTAGTAAGGTACAAGATGTTAAGATATTAAAGGAAGTGACAATGTAATCGATAACCATCTAGATACTGAATTGAATGTACAACTGTATTACTCTGTAGAAAAAAACTTTGGTATTGTGTTAGATTCTAAAATCCTGTAAGACTCTGTATTACTTCGTTTTTTTCCGATGGTAAAAACACGTTGAAGAAAGGGGGTGTTATGCCTGTCCCCCCCCCCTCCTTTTTGAGAATCACAAGATTGCTATTAAGTCAGGTCAGGAGACCCAGGAAATGAGAGAGAGACGTTTGGAACGTCCTGGCCCTCAGCGATACAAAGCCACGGAAAAGGTCATTGTCTCTTGGAGACGGAATTGTGTATTGAATACTGTACTTCGTGGAAGCCCTCAGGCAACGTGGACTGGTTGGGGGATGGCATCATTCCACCCTGATTAACATCTGAGACCCCGTGAGTGGGGATAATAGAGGGTCTGGGGAATGGCCCCTTGACACGCACCAGGAGAAACGCTAGAAGTCCCGTGACAGCATTTTATAGCAACAGCCAGTGGAGGGCCCACGTTTGTCCTTTCCCATTGTCCCAGGATTGAGGCCCTACCACGGAAGGCAGCTTAGCTAAGGAAGAGATCACCACCGACGCCATTTCGAAGGATTGACATCATTAAAAAGGAAAAGCAGGCAAGTTTAAACATCTGTCTCTCTCCAACCAAAAGCTGCAGCTTGAATGAACTAAAGTGACTTTTATATTTCCATCGGACAATACATCATCCCCCTAGACAATGATAGAGCTATTTCTTATTGATTATTATTATACCCACACTTTTAGATTTAGCATTGATGACATATATTATCTGTATGTTGGCATTGATATTATTTTTGTGTATTTTTACCAATAAACACTGTTAAAAATAGTACCATCAGACTTCAACGGACCTATCTTTGCTGGTAAGTGATCCAGTTACGGGGTACGTAACACAACACACACAAAATGCTGGTGGAACACAGCAGGCCAGGCAGCATCTGTAGGGAGAAGCGCTGTCGACGTTTCGGGCCAAGACCCTTCGTCAGGACTAACCGAAAGGGAAGATAGTAAGAGATTTGAAAGTAGTGCAGGGAGGGGGAAATGTGAAATGATAGGAGAAGACCGGAGGGGGTGGGATGAAGCTAAGAGCTGGAAAGGTGATTGGCGAAAGTGATACAGAGCTAGAGAAGGGAAAGGATCATGGGACGGGAGGCCTCAGGAGAAAGAAAGGGGGGTGGGAGCACCAGAGGGAGATGGAGAACAGGCAAACAACTAAATATATCAGGGATGGGGTAAGAAGGGGAGGAGGGGCATTAACAGAAGTTAGAGAAGTTAATGTTCATGCCATCAGGTTGGAGGCTACCCAGCCGGTATATAAGGTGTTGTTCCTCCAACCTGAGTTTGGATTCATTTTGACAATAGAGGAGGCCATGGATAGACATATCAGATTGGGAATGGGATGTGGAATTAAAATGTGCGGCCACTGGGAGATCCTGCTTTTTCTGGCAGACCGAGCGTAGGTGTTCAGCAAAACGGTCTCCCAGTCTGTGTCGGGTCTCATCAATATATAAAAGGCCACACCGGATGCAGTATACCACACTAGCTGACTCACAGGTGAAGAGTCGCCTCACCTGGAAGGACTGTCTGGGGCCCTGAATGGTGGTGAGGGAGGAAGTGTAAGGGAAGGTGTAGCACTTGTTCCGTTTACAAGGTTAAGTGCCAGGAGGGAGATCGGTGGGAAGGGATGGGGGGGACGAGTGGACAAGGGAGTCGCGTATTGAGTGATCCCTGCGGAAAGCAGAAAGGGGGGGGGGGGAAAAATGTGTTTGATAGTGGGATCCCATTGGAGATGGCGGAAGTTACGGAGAATTATACGTTGGACCTGGAGGCTGGTGGAGTGGTAGGTAAGGACAAGGAGAACCCTATCCCGAGTGGGGTGGCGGGTGGATGGGGTGAGGGCAGATGTGCAGGAAATGGGAGAGATGCGTTTGAGAGCAGAGTTGATGGTGGACGAAGAGAAGCCCCTTTGTTTTAAAAAGGAAGACATGTCCTTTGTCCTGGAATGAAAAGCCTCATCCTGAGAACAGATGCGGTGGAGACGGAGGAATTGTGAGAAGGGGATAGCCTTTTTGCAAGAGACAGGGTGGGAAGAGGAATAGTCCAGGTAGCTGTGAGAGTCTGTAGGCTTATAGTAGATATCAGTAGATAGGCCGTCTCCAGTGATGGAGACAGAAAGATCAAGAAAGGGGAGGGAGGTGTCGGAAATGAACCAGGTAAATTTGAGGGCAGGGTGAAAGTTGGAGGCAAAGTTAATGAAGTCAACGAGCTCAGCATGCGTGCAAGAGGCAGCGCCAATGCAGTCATCGATGTAGCGAAGGAAAAGAGGGGGATGGATACCGGTATAGACTTGGAACATGGACTGTTCCACAAAGCCAACAAAATGGCAGGCATAACTGGGACCCATACGGGTGCCGATGGCTACACCCTTGGTTTGGAGGAAGTGGGAGGAGCCAAAGGAGAAATTATTGAGAGTAAGAACTAATTCCGCTGGATGGAGGAGACTGGTAGTAGAGGGGAATTGGTTAGGTCTGGAATCCAATAAAAAGCGAAGAGCTTCAAGACCATCTCGGTGGGGGATGGAGGTATATAGGGACTGGATGTCCATGGTGAAAATAAGACAGGGAACTTAAAATCATTGAAAAAATTCAAAGCATGGCAAGTGTCACAAACATAGGTGGAAAGAGATTGAACAAGGGGGGATAAGACAGTGTCAAGGTATGCAGAAATGAGTTCAGTGGGGCAGGAGCAAGCTGAGACAATAGGTCTACCTGGATTACCCACTGTATGTTTGTTTAACTTCATTAAAAAAGTACAAGGCAAGTTTGCATTTGCAAAATACTGCAATGTTGCTATTTTAACAAATTTATGGTTTAATGTGTTTAATTACTTTTATTAGTTCTAAAATTTAGTTCTAAATTTACTGTTTTTCAACTTTTTAGATATATCTTCAATCAGTCACAGTAGAAAAGGTATTCAAGAGGGTGAGCTGTAAAGTCACCAGAGCAGTTCACGGGCAAGTCCTTAATTTCCATTGCCTGCGGCTGAGTTCCCCTATCTGGATGACTGCTTCTTAAACAAGTGCAACTGCACTGGTCCCTCCTCCATCCCTCTAAATTAAGGCAGTGCACTTGACAGGCACCATGTTATCTGTCCAACTGAGGTGACAGTGAGGATGATGGAATTGGCTTCTACAGGTAAAATTGGATGGAACTCTCTGTGGTGCCACTGCTTTGATCAGATCCACACAGCAGCTAACTAGACCGATACAAATGCTCTTTTCATTTTACTGGGACATGGACAATGGCTGATCCAGTCATTTGAGCAATGTCCTTCTCACGGCTAATTGGAGAACTTTCAAAGTTAAAAGTGCTTTCCACAGACTGGTCAACAAGTAAACTGTACAGCAATGTAGCAGAGCAAGCTGTGCTGCACAGCTCTAATAATCTTAGTTCAAGCACAACATCAGGTGCTGACTGTATGGAGTTTTCCCCATGAGTGCATGGATGCTCCAATTTTCTCAGATCTCAAAGTCATATTGGCACAATAATTGGTGAATGTTCATTACTATGAGAGATCTTGGGTACTGGAGTGCAAATAAGATGAAGGAAATTAAGGAAGGAGAATAGAACTGATGGGAGTGTTCAGAAACGATACAGATTTAAATGGGCCAAGCAGCTTCCTTCATATCACTAAAAAAAGAGAAAACATACGTAAAATCATAGTGTCAGGGGAGATTGGTTCGGAGAGTGAACATTAACTTCAAACCCAAATTCTTATCAGGCCAAATATGGACAAGAGTATTTTCTGCTAATTACCACCTACCAACACCTGTCAGTGAATGACTCAGTACTCCTTCACATTGAACCTAACATGGAAAAAACAGAGAGGCAGACAATTTAACTCCCAAACACAAGAGATTCTGCAGATGCTGGAAATCCTGAGCAACACACACAAAATGCTGGAGGAACTCAGCATAACATGCAGCATCAATGGAGGTGAATAAACAGTCTATGTTTTGGGTTGAGTCCCTTCATAAAGACTCCCACCTCTCACTGAGAGATAAAGTGGAGCATCCTGTAGCCTGTGGGATTACCACAGAATGTGTTGTCTGAATCCCAAGTCAAATGACTCACCTCTTATTTCTTCTATCTTTCCACCATCTACAAGTCACAAAGCAGGAACGCACTCAAATATTCTCCACACCCAGCTCCAACAACGGTCTATAATTCAACACTATTCATGATGAAAAGGGCCATGGTTTACACCTGACCTAAACATCCACCCCTCCAAAACATACCAACTACAACAAGTACTGCAGCAAGTCAGAGCTGCCCTGAAATGAACCTCTCCCAAATTGCGGGTTTGCAATCTAGACGAGATATGGACTGCCCTCATAAGGAAAACCCAGTGCCATCATTTTACACTTAATGGAACATTATTGCTTTTTTTTTTAATTAAGCCAAAACCTTGGAACCACTAAGTAGCACTACAGGAGAACTCTATCTGACCATTGTGTTCTAAAAAGCAAGTTCCCTATCTCCAAACAATAAACCAAATGACAGTTCTCTCCTGCTTGCTGCCAGAATGGTTTGAGTGCTGCGAAGCTGCCACCAGGATGATCAGACTATGTTGAGAGTATCTGATTGGGTTACTACGAAATGACCATGCTAGCTGGTATTAAATATTAACAACTTGTTCCGTTTAATAGATTTTCATTTGCTTCCAATAAGCATTGATCTAATTTTGAGAACTCAAATACAATACATAGGATATTTCAATCAGGACTATAATTAAATAAGAAACATTCAATATTTCTGTCATGCAAATGAGTGAGACACTGCTTCAAGCAACACACATAAAATGTTGGAGAAACTTACCTAGGTTACTTTCATTGAAATACCTACTTTTTAAAGAAGCTGTTCTCACATTAAGTGAGTGGAAAAGAATTAGCCAAAGGAAGAACTATTTTAGAAATCATTTTATTGAAAAACAAATACATTTCGCAAAAAAATCAGAGAGCAGAATATTTAATTAAAGCTAGAATTGCAGTTGACCTGAGAAATTTGATTATGCAGTTTAGTATTACTTAACACGTTTGTTTGTAAATCAAATGCTTAATTGTAATTGAAGGGAGCCAGAAAAAGCAGAAGCAAAGATACTTCAGAAAAGATAAGTAACATTGCCACGCCTGTACACTCCCCATCAGATTTGAATACGTACATTGTTAACAACTGTGAGATTTATAGCAATTCAAAATTCAGGCATAAATTGCCATGTCTACATATAAACAATCAGAACTCTAGAGTAATGCAGGTTAAATTTAAGCATATATGAAAGTACCATATGTGAAAGGAACAAGGAGCTGACTAAAAGCGAATAAAATGTGATGAATTTCATTGGACTTCAAGAATCATCTGGCCAAATCCAAAAGTAGAGCCTTTAATTTAAATAAAACTAATTAGAGACATAGAATTTATATAGCACGGTTGGGGGACATTCATCCATCAGATCTATTGGGTCTATGCCAAAACAACTCATTACTGAGAAGACACTCCTGGTCCTTTCTTATAAAGGCTTTGAACTTCCCCCCCCCCCCCGCCAAACCTTCACCAACACTTATTAATTTCATATATCTTCTACTTTTGAAAAAAGTCCCACCCTCTCACTGCAGTGGCTCATACAAGGAAACAGTCTCGAATCTTTACCAGAACCTAGTGCCTTCACCTTTAAGTGAAGAGATCAGAATTGAACTGGGAACATCTGTTGAAGCTGGACCGGTGTTTTAGAAGGGTTCTTTATGCTTCCAATTCTATGCCTCAACAGAAGAAACCGAGGATTGTACATGTCCTTTGACTATTTTCTCATCTACTCTGCCACTTACCACCTAAACCCTTACTTCCCTTTTTTTCTACCCTGATTTTAGAACAGTATTCTTTGGATTACCTTGTCTCTCCACACTTTCTTCTGCAATCAACTTCACTAGCCACGCACTGACAGATTCTGTCAGCCTGCGTATATCTTGCTGCAATTTATCACTATTTTGGAGGCTGTGATCCTAAAATGATAGAACTTACCCTGCAGTTTGCGAGGGAAAAGTTAAAATCAGATGTATCAGTATTACAGTGGAGCAAAGAGAATTACAGATACATGAGAGAGGAACTGGCCAAGGTTGATTGGAAGGGGATACTAACAAGGATGACAGTGGTCCAACAATGGCTGGAGTTTCTGGGAGCAACTTGGAAGGTGCAGGACAGATATATACCAAAGAGATAGTATTTAAAGGGAGGTTGAGATAACTTTGGCTGACAAGAAAAGTCAAATACAGCATAAAAGCAAAACAGAGGGCATATAGTATAGCAAAAACTAGTGGAATGTTAGAGGATTGGGAAGCTTTTAGAGACTAACAAGGCAACTAAAGAGCAATAAGGAGAGAAAAGATGAAATCTGAAGATAAGCTAGTCAATAATATAAAAGAGGCTGCCAGAAGCTTTTTCAGATATATAAGAATAGAAGGGAGATGAGAGTGGATATCAGACCACTGGAAAATGACACTGCAGATGAAGTTATGGGACAAAGAAATGGAGAATGAAAATCAGTCTTCACAATGGAAGATTCCAGCAGTGTGCCAGAAATTCCAGTGCATCAGGGGGCAGAGGTGAGTGTAGTTGCTATTACTAAGGAGAAGATGCTTGGGAAGCTGAATGGGTTGATGGTGGTTAAATCACCTGGAGCAGATGGACTACACCCTTGGGTTCTGAAAAAGGTAGCTGAAGAGATTGTGGAGGTATTAGTAGGGATCTTTCAAGGATCACATTCTGGAATGGTTCCAGATGATTAGAAGATTGCAAATGCCACTCTACTCTTTCAGGAGGGAAGGAGGCAAAAGAATCAGGCAGCCTGATTTCGGTGGTTGGGAAGATATAGTCAATCATTAAGGATGAGAGTTTGGAGCACTTGGAAACACATGATCAAATAGGCCAAAATCAGCATGGTTTCCCTGACAAATATGCTGGAATTCTTTTAGGAAATGAGTGTACTCAAGTTTGGATTTTTAGAAGGCCTTTGACATGGTGCCATACGTGAGGCTGCTAAACAAGATAACAGCCTATGGTACTGCAGGAAAGATAATAGCATGGCAGAAGATTGGCTAACTGATATGAGGCAAAGAGTGTGAGTAAAGGGGGCCTTTTCTGGTCAGCTGCTAGTGACTTCTGGTGTTGGGCCCACATCTTTTCAAATTATGCATCATTGATTTAGATGACAGAATTGATGGTTTTGTGGCCAAGTTTGCAAGAAAATAGGTGGAGGGTCAGGTATCTTAAGTAAGCAGGAAGTTGGCAGAAGGACTTGGACAGATTAGGAGAATGAGCGAAGAAGTGGCAAATAGAATAGAGTGTAGGGAAATGCAAAGTCAAGCATTTTGACAGAGGAATAAAGGCAGACTATCTTCTGAACAGGGAGAAAATTCAAATATCAGAGGTGCAAAGGGACTTGGGAGTCCTTGTGCAGGATGCCCTAAAGGTTAACTTGCAGTTGGGTCTGTGGTAAGGAATGCAATTGCAATGTTAGCATTCATTTTGATGCCTAGAATGTAAAAGGAAGGATGTAATGCTGAGGCTTTATAAGGCATTGGTCAGACCATCTTTTAAGAATTGTGAGTAGTTTTGAGCCCTTTATCTACGAAAAGATGTGCTGGCATTGGAGAGGGTCCAGAGGATGTTCATGAGAATGATTCCTAGAATGAAAGGGTTAGCAGATATGGAGCAGTTGATGTTTCTGGGCCTGTACTCCTGGAATGGATAAGAATGAAGGGGATCGTACTGAAACCTATCTAATATTCAAAGGCCTAGACAGTGGCTGTTAAGAGAGGGAGTTCAGGACCAGAGAACAGCCTCAGAATAGAGGGTGCCCCTTTACAGTGGAGATGAGGAGGACTTTCTTTGAGTAGAGGGTGGTGAATCTGTGGAATTCATTTCCACAGACAGCTTTAGAGGCAAAGTCACTGAACATATTTAAAGCAGAGACTGATAGGTTTGTGATTAATAAGGGTGTCTGGGTCACCACCCATAGCTCCAATCTGCTCAGTAAATTTGGTAATGAAACTATATTGATTGGCCTGATCTCAAATAATAATGAAGCAGCCTACAGGAAAGAAGTCATCACCCTTACACAGTGGAGTCAAGAAAACAACCTCCCCCTCAATGTGGCAAAAACAAAGGAGCTGGTTGTGGATTACAGGAGGAATGGAAACAGGCTCACCCCTATTGACATCAATGGATCTGGGGCTGAGAGGGTGAACAGCTTTAAGTTCCTCAGCATACACATCACCAAGGATCTCACGTGGTCTGTACATAGCAGCTGTATGGTGAAAAGGGGAAAACGGTGCCTCTTTCACTTCAGATGGTCGAAGAAGTTTGGTGTGGGCCCCCAAATCCCAAGAACTTTCTACATGGGCACAATTGAGAGCATCCTGACTGGCTATATCACTGCCTGGTATGGGAACTGTACTTCCCTCAATCACAGGGCTCTGCAGAGTGTGGTATGGACAGCCCAGCACATCTGTTGTTATAAACTTCCCATTATTCAGGACATTTACAAAGACAGGTGTGTAAAAAGAGCCTAAAGGATCATTGGGAGACCTGAGTCAATCCAATCACAAACTGTTCCAGCTGCTACCATCTGGGAAACGGTACCGCAGCATAAAAGCCAGGACCAACAGGCTCTGAGCAGCTTCTTTCACCAGGCCATCAGACTGCTTAACTCATGCTGATACAATTGTATTTCTATATTATATTGACTGTCCTGGTGTACATACTATTTATTACAAATTACTATAAGTTGCACATTGCACATTTAGACAGAGACACAACGTAAAGAATTTTACTCTTCATGTAAATGAAGGATGTAAGTAATAAAGTTAATTCAATTCAACAGGAGAGTGGGGTTGAGAGGGATAATAAGTCAATCATGATGGAATGGTGGAGCAGACACAATGGGCTGAATGACCTGATTCTGCTCCTATGCTTTATGATATAAATAGAAACTATCAGGTACAAGAAACACAGAACAGACATACAAGTTTAATCTGAAAGCAGAGCAGGGTGGTCACTGCTGAAAGGAAATGCCAATAAATTGCAAGTGAAAGCAAGTATTAACCACAGAATCAGAATCAAGTTTAATATCACTGGCACAAGTCATGAAATTTGTTGTTTTGTAGCAGTAGTACATTGCAATTCATAATTATAAAAAAATATATATAGTAAGAAATATATAAAATTAAGTAGTACAAAAAGAGAACAAAGAAAAGAAAGTGAAGTAGTGTAGATGAGTTCATTGTCCATTCAGGAATCTGATAGCTGAGAAGAAGCTGTTCCTAAAATGTTGAGTGTGTGTCTTCAAAAGCTCTTGTATCTCCTCTTTGGCAGTAGCAATGAGAAGAAGGCATGCCCCAGGTGATGAGGGTCCTTAATAATGGATGCCATTTTATTTGAAGTAACACTTTTTGAAGGTGTCTTTGATGCTGGTTCCTATGATGGAGTTGGCTGAGTTTACAACTTTTTGCAGCTATTTCTGATCATGTGCAGTGGCCCCTCCACATCAGACAATGAATGCTCTCCAAGATACACCTGTTGAACTTTGCGAGGATCTTTGGCGACGGCAGGTTGGTACAGTGAACAAGAGCTTTGACCAGTGACCAATCGGCAGTTGCAATTGATTAGCGAGAGCACATTCAAGGAAGGTGCAGCAAGCGCAGCGGCTGTTGTCTGAGTGCTCAGAGTCAGAGTGGTGATCTTAAGGCTTTAGCTCTTTGAGGTTTCAGTCAGATAAAGCAAAGGAAAGAGAAGCACCAGATTAAGTTTTTTCCATACTCTCCCTGTTAGGATAATAGAGATACCAGGCAGTAAATTTGAATGCTCCTTATGAGATGTGGGAAGACCTCTCCTGGTCTCAGATGATTACAACTGCGAGAAGTACATCCAACTGCAGCTTCGAACACTCTGCATTAAGGAGTTCCAGCTGGATTTGGATGAACTCTGGATCATTCGGGAGGCTAAAAGAGTGAGAGATAGGATGTAAGGAGAGGTTGTTACACCCAAGCTGCAGAGCACAGGAGACAGGGTGACAGTCTGGTTGGGGAACACAGATTAAGAAGCCAGTTCAAAAGTACCCCTGTGGCCATCTCTCTCAACAACATGTGTATAACTTTGGGGGGGGGGGGTTATTTAAGCGAGGAAAGTCACAGTGGTTGGGGCTCTGGCTCTGAACCTGCCTCTAGGACTCAGAAGGGAAGGGGAGGTGGGGGAAGGAGGAAGAAAAGACATGCTGTAGTGAAAGGGGATTCATTAGTTAGGGGAACAGACATGAAGTTCTATAGGCAAGAACAAGAGTCCCGGACGGTATGTTGTCTCCCAGGGCCCAGGGTCTGGGATACCTCGGATCGAGTCCTCAGCACTTTGGGGGGGTAAACAGCCCAAAAACATGGTCCATGTACGTACCAATGACATGGGTAGCATGAGGGATGAAGATCTGCACAGGGAGTTAGGAGCTAAGTTAAAGGGCAGGACCCCAGGATTGTGATCTCAGAATTGCTACCCACGCCACGTGCTAGTGATGCTAGAGCTAGTAAGATTATACAGTTTAAGATGTGGCTAAGGGTTTGGTATAGGAGGGAGGGCACAAGATTTTTCAGATCATTAGGCTCTCTTCCAGGGACCATCCCTGGAAATGAATTCGAGGACCACCAAAATATCCCAGCGGGAAGGTTTGTTAATGCAGCATGGTGGATTTAAACTAGAGTTGCAGGGGGATGGGAACCAGAGTGCCAGAACTGTTAGTGGAGAGGTTGTGGAGGCAAATGTTGGTAAGACCTCAGACAAAATTAGGATTCAACAGGTTGAGCATGGTGCGACTAGCGTCCTGAGCTGCCTAAATTTCAATGCAAGAAATATTGTAGGAAGGGCGGATAATAATGCTGAGGTAGCCGATTTGCAAACAGAGGCAATATGTAGTGAGGAGAGGCTGTTTATAGGGCAAAATTGCAGTCAACAGGATGAGTTATATCGAAAAAGATGACATAAGGTGTTATATTTGAATGCGCGCAATATACAGAATAAGGTAGATGAACTTGCAGTACATTTGCAGACTGCATTTATGATGTTGTAGACATCACTGAATCATGGCTGAAATAAGTTTATAGCTGGGAACTTAATATCCATATACAGGCAGGAAGGCAGAGGGGCTGCATTGCTTTGTAAATAATGAAATTAAATCATTATAAAGAGGCGACATAGTGTCACAAGGCATTGAAACATTGTGTATAGAGCCAAGGAACTGCAAGGGTGAAAAGACCCTGTGAGAGTTGAATACAGACTCTCAAAGCGGTAGTAAGTATGAGCTCTACCAATTACAATGACAGTTAGAAAACGCATGTCAAAAGAGCAATGATATGATAGTCATGGGGGATTTCAATATGAGGATAGACTGGGAAAATCAGGTTAGTACTGAATTCCAGGAGGAGGAAATTTCTGGAGTACCTATAAGATGGCTTTTTAAAGCAGATCACAATTGAGCCCATGAGGGGATCAGCTATTCTGGATTGGGTGTTGTTCAATGAACCAGAATTGATTAGAGAGCTTAAGCTAATAGAACCCTTAAAGGAAGTGAATATGATCAAATTCACCATGAAATTTGACAAGGAGAAGCTAAAGTCAGATGTATCTGTATTACAGTGTAAAGGGAATTATAGAGGCACGAGAGATAAGCTGGCCAGAACTGATTGGAAAAGAACACTGGCAGAGATGATGGCAGAACCGCAATGACTGGAATTTCTGGAAGCAATTCAGAAGACAAAGGATATATACATCCCAAAGAGGAAGAACAATTCTAAAGGAAAGATGACACAACCATAGCTACCAAGAGAAGTCAAAGCCAACATTAGAGCCAAAGAGAGGGCATATGATAGAGGAAGATCATAGATATGATATGGGAAGTTAGAGAATTGGGAAGTTTTTAAACATGAACAGAAGGCAACTAAGAAGTCATTAAGAAGGTAAAGATGGAAAACGAAAGTAAGCTAGCCAGTAATATTAAAGAGGATACCAAAAGTTTTTTCAGATACAAAGTGTAAAACAAAGATGAGAGTAGATATCAGACTGCTGGAAAACAATGCTGGAGATGTAGTAATGGGGAGAGAACAAAATGGCAGATGAACGGAATAAGTATCTTGCATCAGTCTTCACTGTGGCTGACGCGAGCAGTACAGTGGAAATTCCAGGTGTCATGAAGTGTGTGAAGCTACCATAAAGTGCATGAAGGTTCTTGGGAAACTGAAAGATCTGAAGGTAGATAAAGTCACCTGAATGAAATGGTATACACCACAGAGTTGTGAAGGAGGTGGCTGAAGAGGTTGTGGAGGCATGAGTAATGATCTTTCAAGAATCACTAGATTCTGGAATGGTTCCAGAAGATGAAAAAATTGGAAATGTCATTCCACTCTTCAAGAAGGAAGTGAGACAGAAGAAAGGAAACAACAGGCCAGTTAGTTTGACTTCAGTGGTAAGGAAAATGTTGGAGATGATTATTAAGAATGAGGTCTCAGCAACTTGGAGGCATGTGATAAAATGGTTCCTCAAGGGAAAATCTTGCTTGACAAATCTGCTGGAATTCTTTGAAAAAACAACAAGCAGGATAGACAACGAAGAATTGATTGATGTTGTGTACTTGGATTTTCAGAAGGCCTTTGACAAAGTGCCACATATGAGGCTGTTTAACAAGCTACAGGCTCATAGTACAACAGGAAAGGTTCTAGCATGGATAAAGCAGTGGATGATTGACAGGAGGCTAAGTGGAAGAATAAAGGGAGCCTTTGCCTTTTCTGATTGGCTGCTGCTGACTAGTGATGTTCCACAGAAGGCTGTTTTGGGACCGATTCTTTTTATATTATATGTCAATGATTTGGATGAAGGAATTGATGATGGAAGTTTGCAGACAATATGGAGATAGGTGGAGGGGCAGGTAGTGTTGAGGAAGTAGAGAGGCTACAGAACGACAGTCAGATTAGGAGAATGGGCAAAAATAGTGGATGGAATACAGTGTTGGGAAGTGTATGGTCATGGACTTCGGTAGAAGAAACTAAAGAGCTGACTATTTTCTAAATGGAGAGAAAATATAAAAAACTGAGGTGCAAAGGGACTCGGGAGTCCTTGTCCAGGATTCCCTAAAGGTTGATTTGTGTGTTGAATCTGTGGTGAGGAAGGCAAATGCAACGTTAGCAGTCATTTTCATTTCTAGAGGACTAGCATATTAAAGCAGGGATGTGATGTTGAGACTTTATAAGGTATGCAGAAGCCTCACTGGGAGCAGCTTTAGGCCTATGATCCCAGAAATGGTGTGTTGAAAATGGAGAGGGTTCAAAGGAGGTCCTCAAAAATGATTCCAGGAATAAATGGCATGTCATGTGAAGAGTGTCTGATGGCTCTGGTCCTGTATTCAATAGAACTCAGAAGAATGAAGAGTTGAAACCTATTGAATGGTGAAAGACCTTGACAGAGTGGATGTATCCTATGGTAGGAGAGATTAAGACCAGAGAATACAGCCACAGAATAGAGATTATATCTTTTGAGAATGGAAATGAGGAGGAATTTCTTTAGCTAGAATGTGGTGAATCTGTGAAATTCCTTGCCACAGGCAGCTGTGGAGGACAAGTCCTTAAATATATTTAAGGAAGTTAATAGATCCTTAATTGGTCACAGCATGAAGAGATATGGGGAGATAGCAGGAGATTGGGATTGAGAGGAAATTGAATTAACCAAGATGAAATGGCGGTGCTGTCTCGATGGGCCAAATGGCCTAATTCTGCTCTTATTTCTTATAAGCATACTGAGCCTCCTCAAACTCTTAATGAAATATAGCCACTGTTGTGCTTTCTCTGTAACTGCATCAATATATTGGGCCCAGGATAGATCTTCAGAGATGTTGACATCTTGGTACTTGAAAAAACTCATTCTTTTCACTTCTGATCCCTCAATGAGGAGTGGTGTATATTGTCCCATTTCCCTCTCCACAGATGCTGCTTGAACTGGCTGAACATTTCTGGCATTGTTTATTGTTACTTCAGGTTTCCAGAAGTTGTTTTCTCTATGATTAGATAATGGAGAACTGATGACTGAAGTTTATTTTGATTTTCAAAAAAATATTTGGCTTTAGTACTACATGAGCGGTTGCAAAACATTTGGAATATTGGTTTTGCTCAGTGATAGGTCCTTATTTGGGTACTTCATACCCAAAACTATATTTTTTAAAAAAGCTTTGTTACAGACTTCAATATCTTGTTCTTCTCAAAATGCCTTGACCAGCGGTGGTTGAGTTGACTTCCTGAAGTGCTGCCATTGTTCAACAATCTCCTACAGTACTGCCTGGAGCCAATGACGAGGCAGAATGCACTATGATGCAGTGGGGAACTTGCACGTAGTGGGACTTCCATGCGGTGGACACCCTTGCCATTTGTTGTGATGGAAAATAACTGGTTCTTTGAGTCTTAACAGTAGAGGCCTGGACACACACAGTTTTAATAATAAGGAATTTATTTCCAAGGTCAACACAAGCAACTACAATACACAGGAAGTGGTGTGGGGACAGTTACACAAACAAAGAACAAGGGAAAAGCTCTACGACAGCTATCCCCCTTGACCTTGGATAGCTGCGGCTCCCTTACCAGGACAAACAATAGACCTTCCCAAACATAAATCAATGCACTTACTTTCAATGAGGTGGTCTGTAAGAGAGACCGAGCCAGGCACATATCTCACCTTTTATAAAATGGGGCTGGGCGAGATAATCCAATGAAGGTGACCAATAATTTAGGTGTGCATTGATTAGTTGGGAAGGACCAAATGTTGATTGGTGTGTCCTCCGACCAGCCAGGTGGCAGTGCGTCTGTCACGTGGCTGGTATCTCTGGATACACTCCACCCCTCAGAAGATGCACCACATAGCCAACACACATAAGAGGCTGAAACAATATTATATATACCAGAAATAACCATTTTTAAGCAGCTAAGTAAATGCAGAGACACTCTTAATCAGCTGGCATGCGCAACATAGTATAGAAATGGCTATGATTACAAGAATGAGTGCGATGGACCAGTGAATGACAGGTGCCCACCACCCCCCAAGGACCCAAACGGCCACCAATTGCCCCATGAGGTGTTGTGCTGGAGGAGCTGGTCCCTTGATTCTTGAATTTTAGCCACCGAGTCCCGAATGTGAGCGGCCAAGTGAGTGATGTTGCTGGACTCATCAGGGATAAAGGTACAGCATTCCTTACCAACCACTGCACATGTTCCACCATCAGCAGCGAGTAGTTAGTCCAGTGCCATTCGGTTCTGCAGGGTGACCATCCTGACAGCTGTCAGTTCTGCCACCGTTCGGGTGAGGGCATCCTCCGTGTGTTGCAAAGCCACTGCCGTCTCGTTGGCCAGGTGAGGCATTTTGCTGGTGGAAGTGGGACATTTCCTGCCTGATGAGCTGTCTGAGTTCTGCTTTGAGGGTCTTCACGACAGTTTCAGGTAAGGGAGGTGCGGAGGGTGGCTCGGTATGGGCATGGTCTGGCCTGGCGGTCTGGGGTCTGGTGGTCTTTTTGTAACTAGTCTTCCCCCTGCAATGCTCCTTCCACAGGGCATATAGGTTGGGGGTGGCGATGCCATCTATATTGTTATGATCCACCCTGCTTGCAGCGCCAAATGTTGTGATGGAAAATAACTGGTTCTTTGAGTCTCAACAGTAGAGGCCTGGACACACACAGTTTTAATAATAAGGAATTTATTTCCAAGGGGAAGTTGGGTCAACACAAGCAACTACAATACACAGAAAGCGTTGTGCGGACAGGGTACAGTTACACATACAAAGAACAAGGGAAAAGCACTACGACAGCTATCCCCCTTGACCTTGGATAGCTGTGGCTCCCTTACCAGGACAAACGATAAACCTTCCCAAACATAAATCAATGCACTTACCTTCAATGAGGGGTCTGTAAGAGAGACCGAGCCAGGCATATGTCTCACCTTTTATAGAATGGGGCTGAGCGAGATAATCCAATTAAGGTGACCAATAATTTAGGTGTGCATTGATTAGTTGGGAGGAACCAAATGTTGATTGGTGTGTCCTCCGACCAGCCAGGTGGCAGTGCGTCTGTCATGTGGCAGGTATCTCTGGATACACCATTCACGGTAGCAGATGTCACAACTTTTGGAGTTGATTCAAGGATGGTTTTGGCTAGTAACTGCAATGTATTTTATAGATGTCACACAGCATAACCACAATATCCCTGTAGTGATGAACATAAAGGGTGCTAAATTAAGTGTCACTTAGAGGACTGAACATGATGATGTTGCAAGCATCATTATGATTGTACCTCATGGATATACAATAAACTTGACTTGACACTCAACCCACTTTTACAGCATGATCTGCGGGGAATATGAATTTGCAGAGGAATATGGGCAAGTTTTCTGATTAGATAGATGGGAATACATCTAATAATACATTTTGTTCAGGAGAACAGGGAAAAATGTCTTAAAGGGCAGGTTTATGGATAGGAGATGGTAGGTATTTGTAATGCCAAGACACTTTGTGCCTTTGTGAACTGCACAACATGTGGAATGAGCTGCCAGTGCAAGTGGCAAGCTTGATTTCAATGTTTAAGAGAGGTTTCAATAGGTACATGATGGTAGGGGTATGGAGGGCTATGGCCCCAATGCAGGCTGATAGGAATAAGCAGTTTAAATGGGTCAGCACAATCTAAATGGGCCGAAGGGCCAGTTTATGTGCTGTACTTTTCTATGATTCTAAAATGTTGAAGTTATAATAAGGATGACAATAGTTATTTTCACTTTTCTCCCCCCTCGGCAAGGAAGCCGTACAGTAATTAACTACTCCTTTGATGAGACAGCACCTGCAATGCTGTTTTAGCAATCCTGTCTATTTACCCTAGCATGAGGATGATTGTTCTTGGAATTGCAAGGTTTGCAAGATTAATTCCTGGGGTGCGAGTCATCTCTTCTTGGGATAGACTGTGCAGAAAGGCCTAGAGCTACTTCTACTTAGAGGAATGGAGGATCATCTCACTGAAGTATTGATACGCTTAATCGGATAAATGCTGATATTTGTAGTGCAAAGGAGTGGGATTTTGAAGTTGCTAAAATTAAGGGTTCTGCAATACAGTAAATAATTTAAGGATTCATTTCATCACTCCTTTTATTGAGTGAACCATTGGCATTCTTGAACCAGAGACTTCAGATTACTTGGTCTTTCAGAATATTAAAAGCTCAGTAGCCATACAGAATTAAAGACAGGTATGGGAGTGTGGATATAAGACAAAGATCAACTATAATTATTCTGAATAAAGGAGCTGACACGGAAGACTCCATACATATTCCAGCTTCTATTTCTCAATTTCAACATGAACTTGGAATAAAAATGTTGACAATATACTACATTTTCTCCAATGCATCATTACAGCATGGGCCAATGAACCTGCACACTACATTCTGCAATTTAACATTAATGAAAGTCAATGAAATGAAAAGCGTCACAGAAATATTTTTGAAATTGATTATGAAGCTAACTATTGCAATTATAAGACAGAAACTTATCAAAATTTCTCTAAATCCTGAATGAGAAAATGTTACTTTCTTAAAAAAGCTCAAGTTGAGAAACATGTGAATGCCATATTTAATTTTCAGCACTGTCAGAGTATTGTATGCTTTTGTTTCCAGATGAATATTAAAAGATATTCCAAAGTCAAGTTTTTTCATCAATACATGTAGATTACAAGTTTATTAATTGTCTTAGCCCACTTACATATAAAATGTAAGTATCTTAATTTAAGAGTAGTGTTTTATAAATCATGAATATGTTAGAAATATTTCACTGGCTTTCAAGTACTTCAAACACATTTGTAGGACAATCCCAACCAATTGGTCCACTAGATCTTACAAACAACATGGCAGTTACCAGATAATCCAGTTGCAGAGTGAATTTTGAAAGGAAACCTAGGAAAACACTTGTTTTGGATATTGTTATTTATGCTTCAAGATGCAGAAAGGAACTCTGTTAGGACCTCATCCCAAAAACTACAACATCAAAAATGTTGCAGTAGGCACACAGAGTATACGATAAAATATTTGTTGGAGTATTACTCTTGTGGTGATATCTATTAATGGGCAGTGTACCACTTTAAACAAAAGAAATTAATTATATATAAGGCAACCTTTTTTTGCAGGTGTTGTGTTCCTAGAAAAATCCATATTGTGACTTTTTTCTGCACATAAATTCTATGAGTAAATTTTTTTCTTAACTCTTTTGAATAGAGTTTTGTGAATTCTGTCAAACTTAAAATCAACATTGAATTTATTGTTAAATAAACATGTGTATATGCACACAGGTACAATGGAAAAACTTACTTTCAGCAATATCAAAGGCAGATAATATCATATGAGTAACATTCACACAAAAGAAATATATTAAACATAAATTAGAGTAAATTTTTATTTTAAAAATATAATCAGAATAAAAAAAATCGTCCATTTCAGTCCAAAGTGATCCAGTGTTGTTGAGCTCTAATAATGTGTTTTATCAGTTGGTTCAAAAACCAAAAATGATTGTAGCTGTTCCTGAAACTGGTGTTAAGTGAATTCAGAACTCTGTGCCTACTGGTAGCTGTGAAAAGGTAGCATAGTGGGGATCCTTGACTGATGTTACTTTCCTGAGACAGCATCTTACGTTCCTGCACATTTAATTTGTCATACCAGACCATGATGCAACCAGTCACGTTACTTTCATCAGAACACCTGTAGAAATTTATTAAAGTGTTCAAGGACAAGCCGAAACTCTGGAAAAAAAAATTAAATATGCTGGTACTCTTCACCTATGATTGCATCTATGTGCCGGGCCCAGTACAAGTCATTCAATGTGTTAATGACCAAGAATTTAGAACATTAGATAGTTTTTTGACAGGAACAGGCCACTCAGCCCAAAAAAAGCTTGCCAAATTCCTATTCACATAGTGTGTTGAAATAACTATCCAGTTTAGATTTTAAAGTCTGCAAGGTACTACTTTCAACTACACAACTGGGTAGTTTGTTCCGCATGTCCACAACTGACTGTGTAAAGAAATGCTTCCTGATGTTAGTCTGAAATCTCCCTTAACTATTTTCTGCCTACGGCCCTGTGTCCTTGATGATGGACTAATTTTGAAGTAGCAGCTGGCATCCATTTTACTTGTACCCCTAACGATTTTGAACACTTCTACCATGCCTCCTCTCATTCCACGTCTACTTGGGATAAAAAGATTTCTTTCAATCTTTCTTCATATCCCATACCCTGCAGACTTGAAGTGAGTCTAGTCACCCTTTTCTGTACTCTCCCCAGTGCATTCACATCCAGCACACAATATGCAGATCAAAATTGTACACGGTATTCTAGATGTGGCCTCACAAACATATTATACAGCTCAAGAATGTCACTTGACTTGAACTCCACTGACTGCATTATGTAGAACAACATTCTATTAGCCTCACTAATCGCTTCTGTGCATTGTCTAGATGTTGATAGTGGTGTGTCTACCAGGACACTCAAATCCTTCTCATACAGTGCACTTTCTAACTCAAGACTCCCCATTTTATTTATATCTAATATTTCTACTTCCTATATGTAATATTTTTACATTTACTCACATTAAATTTCACCTGCTATTTATCTGCCCAATTCTGGATTTTGTTAACATCTAACTGTATTGATACTGCTGCTTGAATGTTATCAGCCTGTTGCCCTAATTTTGCATCAATGGCAAACTTTATATGTGTGCTTATCCAAATCATTAATGTAAATTAAAAACAGCAGTCCCTGAACCCATCACTGTAGAACCCCACTTTTAACATCTTCTAGGTGTAAAAATGGTATTCTCATCATAACTCATTGATTTCTGTTTTTAAGCCAATTCTGCACCTATTCACACACCTTACCCTGAATCCCTACCTCTTGTAATTTGATTATCAACCCTTCAAGGGGTACCTTGTGAAAAGCCTTCTGAAATTCCAAGTAAATAACATCAACTGCTCTATTGTTATCAAAGATTTTAGTTGCCTCTTTCTGAACCCATGGTGCCTTCTGCTAATATGCCAATTCTTATCAGCTGCTTTTCCATCACATTCTTTATTATGGTTTCCATTATCTTGCCCACGATACACATTAAGCTCACTGTTCTATATTACCAGGTTCAGTTCGGTAACCCTTCTTCTATACTGAGACAACATTAGCCCACTTCCGGCCCTTAGAGTTGTTGCCAGTCTTCACTGATTTATGAAAAATACATGTTAGGGGTTTCTATATATAATCACAGACCTTTAAGTACCTTTAGATATATGTTGTCAGACCCTGGAGATTTATCGACTTTCAACCTTTTCAGGGGGAGCAGGAACTCACTTTAAAATATCTAAGTCACTTACAACTCAAAATTCTACCGTGATTGTTACAAAATATCAAGACCTCCCCTGCTGTTGGTGCATTAACATACTGAGTCAATAAAACAAGCAATCATTCAACAACTCACTCTCTCATCATCCATTAGTCACTGGGTTCTCGCATTCAGTATTTGGGAAATTAAAGTCACTCACAACTATAACATCACCCTCAGAACTTGCTTTTTTAATATTCTGATAGAATTGTTCATTAAAATCACTATCAGCATTAGGGGATCTATAACATCGACCCAGTGTTATTCCTTTATCCTAATAGCTTTCAATTCTCACCCAGATACCTTCACTGTTTCAATTCATCTCCTATCATAAGTGCCTCACGTTTGTTCTCTCATGTATATGGCTATTCCTCTACCTTTACGATCTTGCCCATCTTTCCTCAAGTATATCCTTTAATACTATATTCATCACCATCCTTTGAGGCCAGCCAGGTTCCAATTATTGCTATTATATCATACTTGTATGCACTAGCATATAATTCCAGCTCATTTATTTTATTTTTAATACTTCCTGCATTTATACAGGCTATCCTTCTATTACTGAGGTTTTTCATCCTATTCCAACACATTTTTATATGTTTGAAGCCTGTAATCGGTTTATGTTCTAATATGTTATTCTCCACCAAGGTGTTTAAACAGTTGAGCCTGGCCTGTTCTAACTTCCCTGCCCACCACCCATTCCCTAGTTCAAACAATCCTCAACTAACTGAAGCATAAGCCTGCCCAACAGATTAGTGTCCCTCTAGTTCAAATGCAACCTGTCCCAGCTATACCGCAAAGCAACTCTTGGTCCCACCTTGTTAGGCTTACAACTTCACTACTATCTAACTCTCTTGTTGAAAACATGCTAAGTGCCTCTTTTGCCCCTACGGTGGTGAACTGATTATGCAAAGGCAAAAAAAAAACTGACTGCCTAAAACAAGACATAGGCCAGGAAAAATTCCTTTGAAGCCCCTGTAAGGTAAAAATTCTACAATGCACAAAGTGTCAGAAATAAGGTGGATGAGCTTGAAGCTCAGGTGTGAATGGGTAACTATGATGTTGTTGGGATAACAGAGACATGGCTGCAGGGAGATCAGACCTGGGAAATGAATATACAAGGGTATACGTGCTATCATAGGGACAGAAATGTGGGCAGAGTGGGTGGGGTGGCCCTGTTGGTGAGGAATGAGATTCAGTCCTTTGCAAGGGGGGACATAGGATCAGGAGAAGCAGAGTCTGTGTGGATAGAACTGAGGAACAGTAAGGGCAAAAAGACCCTAATGGGTGTTGTCTACAAGCCCCCAAACAGTAGCATGGATATTGGGTGCAAGTTGAATAGGGAGTTAACATTGGCATGTGGCAAAGGTAATGTCGCAGTAGTTATGGGGGATTTCAACATGCAGGTGAACAGGGAGAATCCGGTTGGTGCTGGACCCCAGGATAGGGAGTTTGTAGAGTGCCTATGGGATGCATTCTTGGAACAGCTTGTACAAGAGCCGACCAGGGACAAGACTATTCTGGATTCAGTGTTATGTAATGAACAGGATTTGATAAGCGATCTTGAAGTAAAGGAGCCATTAGGAGGTAGTGACCATAATATGATAAGTTTTTATCTGCAATTTGAAAAGGATAAGGGCAGATCGGAGGTGTCAGTGTTGTAGTTGAACAGGGGAGACTATGGAGCCATGAGGGAGGAGCTGGCCAAAGTTAACTGGACGGATATCCTAGCAGAAAAGACAGTGGAACAGCAATGGCAGGTATTCTTGGGAATAATGCACAAGGTGCAAAATCAGTTCATCCCCCGGGGAAGGAAGGATTCAAAGAGGGGAAAGGAGCCACAGTGGTTGACAAAGGAAGTCAGAGATTGCATAGCATTAAAAAAAAGGAAGTATGATAGAGTTAAGGTGAGTGAGAGGACAGATGATTGGGAAATTTTTAAGGAACAACAGAACTTAACTAAAAAGGCAATACGGGGGGAAAATGAGTGCTAGCTAGCCAGGAATATAAAGGAGGATAGCAAAAGCTTTTTTAGTTATGTGAAGAGAAAGAAGATAGTTAAGAACAATGTTGGGCCCTTGAAGAATGAATTGGGTGAAATTGTTATGGGAAACAGAGAAATGGTAGAAGAATTTAATAAGTACTTTAGATCTGTCTTCACAGGGGAAGACACAAGCAATCTCCCAGATGTATGGATGGGCCAAGGACATAAGGTAACAGAGGAAATGAAAGAGATTGACATTAAGAAGGAAACGGTGATGAGTAGACTGATGGGACTGAAGGCTGACAAATCCCCAGGTCCAGATGGTCTGCATCCTAGATAATCATTTTCCAGTGTTCCTTAGATTCAGGATCAGTTCCTGAGGATTGGAGAATGGCTAATGTTATCCCACTTTTTAAGAAAGGAGGGAGGGAGAAAACAGAGAACTATCATCCTGTCAGCCTAACATCAGTAGTATGGAAGATGCTAGAGTCCATTATTAAAGATGAATTAGTGGAATATCTAGATAGCAGTGATAGGGTTGGGCCGAGCCAGCATGGATTTACCAAGGGCAAATCATGCTTGACTAATCTATTGGAGTTTTTCGAAGATGTAACCAGGAAGTTAGACAAGGGAGATCCAGTGGATGTAGTGTACCTCGATTTTCAGAAGGCATGTGATAAGGTCCCTCACAGGAGATTGGTGGGTAAAATCAGAGCTCATGGCAGTGGGGGGAAGATATTGACATGGATAGAAAACTGGTTGGCAGATAGAAAGCAAAGGGTAGCGGTGAATGGGTGTTTCTCGGAATGGCAGGTGGTGACTGGTGGGGTGCCACAGGGCTCGGTATTGGGACCACAGCTGTTTACGATTTACATAAACGATTTAGATGAAGGCATTGAGAATAACATCAGCAAGTTTGCTGATGATACTAAGCTGGGTGGCAGTGTGACGTGATGAGGATGTTAGGAGAATTCAGGGTGAAATGGATAGGCTGAGTGAGTGGGCAGATACTTGGCAGATGACGTTTAATGTGAATAAGTGTGAGGTTATCCACTTTGGGAGTAAGAACAGGAAGGCAGATTATTATCTGAACAGTGTAGAGTTAGGTAAGGGAGAAATACAAAGAGATCTAGGAGTCCTTGTTCATCAGTCACTGAAGGTGAATGAGCAAGTGCAGCAGGCAGTGAAGAAGGCTAATGGAATGTTGGCCTTTATTACAAAGGGAATTGAGTACAAGAGCAAGGAAATTCTTTTGCATTTGTACAGGGCCCTGGTGAGACCACACCTGGAGTATTGTGTACAGTTTTGGTCTCCAGGGTTAAGGAAGGACATCCTGGCAATAGAGGAAGTGCAGCGTAGATTCACAAGGTTAATTCCTGGGATGTCCGGACTGTCTTACGCAGAGAGATTTGAGAGACTGGGCTTGTACACATTGGAATTAAGGAGATTGAGAGGGGATCTGATTGCAACATATAAGATTATTAAGGGATTGGACAAGATAGAGGCTGGAAATATGTTCCAGATGCTGGGAGAGTCCAGTACTAGAGGGCATGGTTTGAGAATAAGGGGTAGGTCATTTAGGACAGAGTTAAGGAAAAACTTCTTCTCCCAGAGAGTTGTGGGGGTCTGAAATGCACTGCCTCGGAAGGCAGTGGAGGCCAATTCTCTGGATGCTTTCAAGAAGGAGCTCGATAGGTATCTTATGGATAGGGGAATCAAGGGATATGGGGACAAGGCAGGAACTAGGTATTGATAGTACATGATCAGCCATGATCTCAGAATGACGGTGCAGGCTTGAGGGGCCGAATGGTCTACTTCTGCACCTATTGTCTATTGTAACCAAACTCAAGTTATATAAGATGATTTCTCCACCTCTGATTCCCCAATGTAGACTGGTACATTTTCGTCTTCTTTCCCCTTCCCAAAATCAACAATCATCTCTTTAATTTTGTGAGAGATTGTTTTTGCACACCTGTCAACCAGTGCCCCATCATATGCTGATGTGTCCCCTGTGATTCAACCAACAACAACAGTGTCATTGGTGAATTTGAAGATGATATTGAAGCTATGCTTAGCCACACATGCATGTTATGGATACAGAATAGAACAGGGGGATGTAATGTACTACATGAGTATTTGTAGGTCAGAGTGCATGTGACGTCAGAACAGGGGGCTAAAGAAAATGGAGGTCTGTTGAATAAAGGTCGTTGTTCAATCTACAGCGGTGTCTGAGTCACATCAATACTACATGGTGTCAGAGGGTAATTGTGAGAAGAAAAAAAGGAGTAAAAGACGTCATAGTTACAGCCACCGTGGAGTTTAAGCCTATGAGGTAATCTTGCTGAGAACTGGAAAGTATGGATCCAGCAGTTTGAGCTGTTTTGCACCGCTGGCGGCGTAGCTGAAAAGACAGAGAAAGTGCGATGTGCTACGTTTCTGCATGTGGCGGGGGCAGAGGCAATAAAGGTTTGCAACACGCTTGTCTTCCAAGATGGTGAGCGAGATAAAGTTGAAGTGCTGAAGAAAAAGTTTCAAGATTACTGCGAACCGTGAAGAAACCGACCGTACATCCGACACTTTTTTTTTACAAGGGCTCAAGGACCGATAGAGACCATAGACGCCTACATAACAGATTTGAAGAACAAGACAAAAAACTGAGTTTGGACAACTGCATGATTCTTTAATACACTACCGGATTGTACGCGGCATACGAGATGATCAAGTGAGAGGCAGGCTGTTGAGAGAGGTGGAGCTTACATTAGAAAAGGCTATTGATGTTTGCCGTGCCAGTGAGATCACGTCAAGTCCGGTTAAAGTGCTTAATGAAGAAGTTGAAGTGCACAAAATAAAATCTGTGAAAACTGGTTAGAGTAGGACAAAGCCAGCTCCACAGGATCATCAAAAGGAAGTTAACTGCAACAGATGTGGTTATAAACATGTGGTACAGAAAATGTCCAGCCTTTGGTAAGACATGCAAATAAGCAGGAAAAAAAATCACTTTGCAAAGATGTGCAAATCGCAGGAGCAAGCAAGGAAAGTGCATGCTGTGGAACAGAGTGAGGGCAACAGTGACATGTTCATTGGAACAATTGAAGTGGAACAGGAGGTATGCATCAAGAATATTGACAATGCAGAGATGGAGGATGAAGATGATTGGACTCAAGATCTGTTGATAAACAGGAGGAATGTGACATTTAAGCCTGACACTGGGGCAAAGTGCAATGTAATGTCAGCAGAAACATTCAACTCACAGGACATCAGAGGAAGACTGAGAAAATCCACCTGCAAGCTTGTCGCATATTTTGGCCACAAGACAGCGCCATTGGGAAAGAAAACATTTGTGTGTACAAAGGACACAAACACAAGATAGAGTTTGAGATAGTACAGCAACATGTTCCAGCAATACTGGGCAAAGCAACATGCACAAAGCTAGGCCTGGTAAAGAGAATCTATGGTGTTGAGAAAGAAAATGACATTCTCAAAGACTCTGCTGACTTGTTTTCTGGATTAGGATGTTTACCAGGGAAACACCATATCCAGATTGATCCAAATGTTGCACCAGTCATGCATGCCCCGAGAAAGATTCCAGTAGCTCTCAGGGATCGAGTAGTGGAGGGGCTACACAGAATGGAACAGATGGAAGTCATAACGAGTCAAATAGAACCGACCAACTGGGTGAATAGTATGGTGACAGTGGTCACAGAAAAAAAGATGAGGATTTGCATGGATCCACAAGATCTCAACCGAGCTATCAAAAGAGAGCACTATCCGCTGCTCATGGTTGAAGAGGTTGTCTCCCGCATGCCTAACGTGAAATACTTTTCAGTATTGGACGCAAATCAAGGTTTCTGGCAGATCAAGCTGGATGAGGAAAGTTCCAAATTATGCACTTTCAACACGCCCATAGGGAGATATCGTTTCCTGTGTCTACCCTTCGGGATTTCTTCTGCATCAGAGGTATTCCAGAGGTCCGTGGCACAAATGATTGAAGGCCTGGACGATGTGGTCAATATCATTGATGATTTGCTGATATGGGGTGACACAATTGAGGAACATGATCAGAGACTGAGGAAGCTCCTGCAGAGAGCGCGTGAGTACAATCTAAAACTGAACAAAAGTGAATGTAAGATCAGAGCTACAGACATCAAATACATAGGTCACGTACTCAGCGGTGATGGGCTAAAACCAGATAATGAAAAGGTCAGGGCTGTGGTACAGCTACCACCACCCAAAGATAAGCAAGAACTATTGAGTTTCATGGGCATGATACAGTATCTTGCCAAATTCATTCCCAGTTTATCGGAGGTCAGTGCTCCACTTCGAAAGCTACTAGAAAGCAACACTGAATGGCATTGGGAAGATGAACAAAAGAAAAGTTCTGACACATTGAAGCAGTTGGTTACCAATGCACCAGCACTCAAGTTCTATGATGTCAATAAACCGGTGACAATGTCTGTGGATGCCAATTCGGAAGGAATAGGAGCTGTTACACTGCAGGATGGGAGGCCTGTGACGTATGGATCATGAGCACTTATGGACTGTCAACGCCGATATGCTCAAATTGAGAAGGAATTACTCGCCATAGTTTATGGGTGTGAGAAGTTCCACCAATATATGCATGGCAAAGAAATCCAGGTTGAGAGTGATCACAAACCATTTGAAAACATTTTCAAAAAGCCACTTCACCAAGCTCCTATGAGGCTGCAAAGGATGCTTCTCAGGCTATGGAGGTACACTCTCACAGTCACCTATAAGCCAGGAAAAGAACTGCACATCGCTGATGCTTTGAGCCGTGCTTACCTCGAAGAGCAAAAGGAAGGGTTGCTAGAAAGAGAGCTGGAGGTCAACTGGGTTACACCTCAGCTACCCATCTCTGAGGAGAAGTTGAAAATGTTCAGGAAAGTGACTGCAGATGATCCTGAAATGCAAATGCTAAGAGATATTACAATGAATGGATGGCCAACAGAAAGAAAAGATGTTCCAAAGGAAATGCAGAAATACTGGACATTTAAAGAGGAAATCAGCTATGCATCTGGACTAACGTTCAAAGCGGCATAACTCACCGTACCAAAACAAATGAGACAGGAAATGCTCAACAGAATTCATGAATCACACCTGGGGAGCGTGAAATGTAAAGAAAGAGCAAGGGACATTCTCTATTGGCCAGGTATGTCAACTCAGATAGAGGACATTGTGTCTCAGTGTGCTGTCTGTAATGAAAACAAAAACAGCAATCCAAGAGAGCCTTTGCTTCCCCACCCACTACCAGGAAGACCATGGGAGAAGATTGGCACAGATCTCTTTCGCTACAATGGTGCAGAATATCTGCTTTGTGTGGACTACTATTCAAAATATCCGGAGATCACCAAGTTAAGTGACACGACCTGTCAAGGTGTCATTACTGCAATGAAGTCGACATTCACAAGACATGGTATTCCAGATATTGTCATTAGTGACGATGTTCCACAATATGCCAGTGGTGAGTTCAGAGGGTTCTCAGAAAGCTGGGAATTTCAACATGTTACTTCCAGTCCAGGGCACGCTCAGTCTAATGGACAAGCAGAGAGAACTGTACAAACTCTCAAGAACATGCTCAAGAAGGCACAAAGCAGCAACGGTGACCCGTACATTGCTCTGCTTGAATACTGCAACACACCGATTGAGGGTGTGGGGTTCTCTCCTGTGTAGCTGTTGATGGGACGTCGTCTGAAGTCCCAACTGCCAACATCCACAAGTCTACTGACTCTTGAAGGTAATCTTTAAGTGTATGACAAGCAAAAGTACAAGCAAATAAAGCAAAAGAGCTACTATGGCATACAAGACAGTTGCCAGATCTCCATACAGGTGAATATGTCAGAATACAGAAAGAAGACACTCAGCAACCAGCTGTGGTTGTGAACAGACATCAGCAACCAAGATCCTTCATAGTTCGCACGCCGGATGGAAGAGTCTACAGGAGGAACAGGAAGCATCTGCTGAAGACAGGCGAGAGGGAGTTTCCACGTACAGATACACAGGACATTTCCACAGATACAGACATGGAAACAAACGACACCAAGAGCGAGGGGCGCGACAAAACCCCACGACGCAATGAAGGTGAAGGTTCGGCACAGACCGACCAAGGTGGAAATACAGACTGCAAAGATACAGAGGTCACTCAACAGACCGACTCTGATGAAGGACAAGCACAGTCACAGTCATATCGCACATGGTCTGGGAGACAAGTCAAACTTCCAGCTAGATACAGAGACTAGATCGACCTACAGTCTCACACAGTTTGAGGCAAAGTCACATGTTATAAGTTCCAAGGTGTGAAATAAAAGGTTTATTAGTCTATGTTAGTAAAAGAAAATATACTGCTGTTAGTACTGTAAGATACAATGTAGAATACTGTACAAGAAGTTTTTTTTTAGTTTATGTCATGGCTGTTGCAATATAAGAAAGTCATACCTAGAGGAATTGTTTTGGTAATTCACAGCGTTGTAAAAAAAATCTTGAGAAGGGTGATGTAATGTACTGCATGAGTATTCGTAGGTCAGAGTGTGTGTGACATCAGAACAGGGGGTTAAAGAAAATGGAGGTCTGTGGAATAAATGTGGTTGTTCAATCTGCAGCGGTGTCCGATTTACATCAATACTACAGGGGCAAAGCATGCAGCCTTGAGGTGTACCTGCGCTGATGGTCATTGAGGAGGAGTTGTTAACAATCTTCACTGAAAGGATTACCAATGAGGAAGTTGCAAAAGGAGGTAAACAGGCTCAGGTCCTGAAGCTTAACAGGTACGGATGGGAAGAGTGTGTTGAATTACTCAAGACGGCACCGAACAGTCATCGATGAACAGCAACCTAACATAAGAACTCCTATTATCCAGATGGAAATCACATCTGCTGTTGACCTGGTTTATTGTGGAAGGGAAATTTTCCATTACCCAAACAGTTGGAACAACAGGGCCACACGTTTTCTTTATCATATTCAAATAAATAATTTTAAAAAACATTAAATATCTTCAGAAACTCACTTCTTCACTTTCACACCTCAAGTTGTTAAATACCAACATGACCATCACTTCTGCAAATGCAACAGCACTTCCTTACTTTGTAGACAAGGTCATCTGAAAACTTCCCAGGATTTGATCAGGAACAAGAAAGACATTCTTCTTCAACATTTGGAGTGGGAGATAGTAATGCATTATTGCATTTAATGTGAATAGGATGTTAAAATACCAGTTAAGTACAATCTTCAGAAAACAAAACCTTCATCCAGTGGCAAGGAAGCCACAACAAATGTGTTGCTTTGTGGATTTTCACATGCATGCATCTGCACATGAATCTCATGCAGACACACAAGGCTATACATTCTTATGTGGACAAAGACTTGCAATGTTCTGTCCAAATCCTCTCTCACATTTCCTCACTCCTTCAGTCTCTCAACTGCGTCCCCAGTTCAACCTTCCCAGGACAAAAATGGATGGCAGAGAACAGCTGCACAGGTGACTTCTTGACATGCACTCATTCGGTTTGTTGAAGTAAACAATAATGGAGATAACAACTCACAATTTGTATGTGAAAAGTTGCCTCTGAATTCATAACCAAACAACTTTGGAAATGTAACCAATTGTGTAAGCAAATACAGCAAACAGACAATATACAACAATGGCACAGTGCCAAAGAATTTTCCTCTTTCTTTTAACTTAGCTGGCATTTAATATATACGCATTTCCCATGGTGTATGAATGGGATAGGAAGTTAATTTCAGGACATATATTCTACCCTGACATATGGTTAAGACAGCTACCCATTTAGTTTCAAACAGAGCCTTAAAATGTTGATGATTCCTGAAATTAATATCAAATTTACAAATTCATAGCTTGACCAGTTGTTATCAAGGGAAGAGTGCAAGTATGTTTGTCAAGATAAGAATAGGGATTTTGGCACTTTCATTTAATACAAACCTTGCTGCTAAGCAAGGCAGTCCCAGTTACCTGAAACAGAACTCCAGATTCCAGAATCTGTGGTCTTGTGTCTCCAGGGAACTTTCTAAAGCAACCTTTTCTTCAAAACTGTCCGATTTCCAAGGAGGAGATGCTCAGTGGTCTTGTGAGTCATGGAGTTACATCTCATTGTCCCAAGGCACTATACATTGCTCCACAAACGTTTCAATGAGAATACTTATCACTGTTCAATAGTACCACAAATAATGAGCTGTGTCAAAGCTATTACAGCAACCATCGAGTTTGTGAGAGCAATTCACCTCAACTATAGCAAGACTATGTAAAATATACCTTTATTCTCATGAGGTAATTTAGATCTTATATGCTTGCAGAATGAACAACGCATAAGCAAGCATTTTAACAAAATAGTGATACATGATCTATAATGTATTTTTGTACTGGAGAAGAGATGAGAAATTCACTTGAATAAGTTGTGTATGCTTCATAGAAAAAAGTTATTTCTTGTGGAGAGGATCTAATTAACAATTTGTTTGATACCACCTAGAAGAGCACTAACAAACAGGGAAAGGGTCTTGCTATGTAAACTGCTAAGTAGCATGGGCCCACCAATAAACTTGTGCTTCAGAGCAGGCAGTGATAACACCAACTAAAACTGTTTAGATACTTTGTTATTGCACTGGATCTGACCACTATTTTAACTCAAAGCTGTAAAAGCATTTGAGCAATAGCTAAAGTGCTGTTATAAAATTCCCACAATATCAGTCCAAGATTAAAGGCTGAAGAGAATTTCAAAATGCAATCCAGGCATTTCCAGGCCCCTCTACTGTAAGTTTCCTCATTCCATGCCAAATTCAAAATGTCCCCAAAGCATTATTCTACTTGCCACTTGTTGCCCAGTGGCCTGCAGATTGCAAAATCACCAGCTCACTGCTTCATCACCTGGGCTTAAAATGAACCCAAATATCATTAGGTTAGGAAATCTCTATTTGGAAAGCTTTATTCATTAAATTGAACTGCCCAACTGACATCTATTTCACCTTCTTTGCCTCTCTTCCTCTTAAGACATCTCATTGTTACTGGCAGAATGAGTTATAGGCAATACTCATTATTCAACTGACACTGCACAGAAGTACCAAATGCAATTAATTATGCATGCAAAAATTTAAAAGCTTTCCCTCAAATATATAACAAATTGTTAAATTATGCCACTCTATACATGAAATGTTGTATTGAAAAATCAATAAACCTACAATCATTTTAAAATGATTACTCTCATAATAACAAAATATTAATTAAACTCATAAAGTCCTTTATTTCAATGCACAGAATAATTGCACTCTACTTAATCATTTGTTTTTTTTTTAAATGTTTGTCAGGTAAAGTAACTTCAGTATTTAAAAATGCACATACATGAATGGCAGGTTCCTAATAATAATTATTGTACATAATTATTATACATGGATTCAAATCATACATGGATGTATGAATATTTGTTATACATCAAGAATTTATAAAAGCAAAATTATGCTCGAAGGAGACTATGAAAATTCTTTTTTTTCTTTACTTCACATTGAAAATTGTACGCTGCAAAGCATCAGGACACACCCATCAAACATCTAACTCAGATTCAGAGTCTGCTGAGGGCTAGATCTGTGGCATTTTCGAGACCAGAGATCCAGAACTATCCAAGAAGTCCAAGTACAACCTATGGAAAAATATTTTAAAAGCAAAAAAAAACCAATTCCAATTGAAGTTAGAGACAGAATCAGATGCACATCAGCTCTGGCAGGGTTTGCAGGCCATTACTTCCTTCAAGGTGAAACCTAACATTGTGAATGATGTGATGCTTTTCAGTCCTGGATGATGAGTTCAACTTCACAAGCAAACTTTGAAAAGGAGAATAAAACTACAGCTGCGTGAATGCTTGCAGCATCCGGTGACTCTGATCCCTGTCTCAGAGGCCAATATCAGAATAACTTTTGAGGGTGAACCCCCACAAGGCATCAGGCCCTGATGATGTGTCTGGTAGGGCTCTGAAAACCAGTGCAAACTGACAGGCCAGAGTGTTCAAGGACATCTTCACTCTCTCACTCCTGTAGTCAGAGGTTTCCACACACTTCAAAAAGGTGACAACCATACTAGTGTCCAAGAAGAGCAGGGTTGAGCTGTTTCAATGATTATTGCCAAATTACACTCATATCTACTGTGATGAAGTGCTTTGAGAGGTTGGTCATGGCCAAAATCAATTCCTGCCTAAGCAAGGACCGGGACCTGCTGCAATATGCCTAATGCTACAATAGGTCTACAGCAGAAGCAATCTCACTGGCTCCTCACTTGAGCTTGGATCACGAAATACCTACGATATGCTGCTATTTGTTACTCAGCATTCAACACCATCATACTCTCAGTACTAATCAAGAAAATCAAAGACCTGGGCCTCTGTACCTCCATCTGCAACTGCATCCTTGATTTCCTCATCAGGAGACCAAAGTCAGTATGGTTTGAAAATAACATCTACTCATTGACTATCAACACTGGAGCACCTCAAGGATGCGTACTTGGTCCACTGCTCTATTCTCTCTACACCCATGAATGTGTGGCTAGGCACAGCAAAAACACCATCTATAAATTTACCGATGACACAACTGTGGTTGGCAGAATCTCAAGTGATGATGAGGTAGTGTAGAGGAGTGAGATAGATCCGCTGGTTGAATGGTGTCACAACAACCACCTTACATTCAACGTCAGTGAGACCAAGGAAGTGATTGAAGACTTCAGGAAGGAGAAGTCAAGGGAACACATATAAATCCACATCAACAGTGGCAAGGGTGAGCAGTTTCAAGTTCCTGAGTCTCAACATCACTGAAGATCTATTCTGGGCCCAACTTATTGATGCAATTACTGAGAAAGCATGACAATGGGTATATGTCAATGGGAGTTTGAGGAGAATTGGTATGTCACCAAAGATGTTCGCAAATTTCTACAGGTGTACAATGCAGAGAATTTTAACTGTTTGCATCTGGTATGGAGGGGCCACTGTACAGGCCAAAGACAGCTGCAGAAGGCTCTAAAATCAGATAGCTCAATTACGGGCACTAGCCTCCTCAGAATCAAGGATATTTTCAAAATTCGATGACTCAAAAAGGCAGTATCCATCATTAAGAGCCTGTATCATCTAAGACTTCTCATTGCTACCATGAAGGAAGGGTACAGGAGCCTGCAGACACACAATTAACATTTTAGGAACAGCTTCTTCCCCTCGACCATTAGATTTCTGAATGGACAAGAACCAATTCATAAACATTACCTCAATATTTTTCATTATTTTGCTCTCTATTTGCACTAGTTATTTAATTTTTAAAATAACTTACTTATTGCAACACTTAATAAAAACTATAAATTACAATGTTCTGCTGCTGCAAAACAACAAAATTTCACGACATATGCCAGTCTAATTCTGATTCTCTGCATCTGACAGTGGTGAGATTCAGTGGACCAGATTCAAATACAGAAGGGAACCAAGAAAGGCCATTGATACAGGAAGTCCTGCAAGTTTGTTGAATAAGAAAAGCCAAGCATGTAACTTGAGCACTATGCTATGATTGCAGGACAACGGACAGCACCCAGTTTGATCAATCAGTGTCAATGTAACCAGCACCAGAGAATCTCACGAAATGCAAATATTGAATAAGAAAATTTGACAAACTGTGTAATACCACTTCTACCATTTAAGACAAATGAAAGTATCTGTGGAAAATGTTCCAGTTTGGTAGAACATCCTAAATTTACAAGCTGAGGCAGAGGTAGTAGAGCTGCCTACCTTATATCACTAGAGAGCTGGATGCAAGCGTAACGGAGCAATGCTCAAAGTTGAAAGTAAATTTATTATCAAAGTACATACAGTATATATCACCATATACATCCGAGATTTGTCTACTTGTAGGCATACTCAATAAATATAACTATCATAATAGAGTCAGTGAAAGACTGCAGCAACAAGGTCGAGAACTGGTGTGTTAAGGATAAACTGAAAATACAAAAAGAAATAAAAGAAAAAAGAAATGATAATAAATAAATAAGCAATAAATATCAAGAACTTGATGTGAAGTGTCCTTGAAAGCGAGTCCATGTCCATAGGTCATGGGAGCAGTTCAGTGATGGGGCAAGTGAAGCTGAGTGACGTTATCCCCTCTGGTTCAAGAGTCTGATGGTTGAGGGGTAATACCAGTTCCCGAGCCTGGTGCTGCGAGTCCAGATGGCAGCAGCGAGAAGAGAGCATGGCCTAGGTGGTGGGGATCCCCGATGAGGGATGCTGCTTCCACGTATGTGTGAGTATAGCACATTCTCAAAGTTGTTTGGCTTCCACTGGGTACTTTCACATCCCAAAACTAGGTTAGTTGGAGACTGTCCTGGGTAAATGAGTGTCAGAATCTGGGGAAGTTGACAGGAATGTGCAAAAATAAAATGAGATTAATGGTTGATGATCAGCAACTCACTGGGCTGGAGTCTGTTCCATGCTGTCTCTCTAAGACTACTTAACTCTATTTCATTCAGCACAAGCATTCACAACTTGGAAAGCCAAATACTACAAGTTGACCCAAGGACAAGAAACATTGCAAAAAAAACGAAGGTGATGGAAGGAACTGATATGGAAGGAACAGCACAATAGACGTAACAATGTTAGGGGGTTTCAAAATAGAGGTACATTTAGAATGCTTTGCAGATTCAACTGAAAGCACAGTCAGAAACAATGCAGAAGAACATCAAGATTAACTAAAGGGAAAAAAAAAAGAAAATCCAATTATCATGGTCCACATTGGAAGCAAAATCAAAGGAAGAAAAGGGGTTGAGATTCTGGCAATGGAATATTAGATTAAGGGCCAAATTACAAAATAAAAAGGGATCAGGAAGATGAATGTGCACCTTGAGGATTATTTATTAATGAATGAAAATTCAGACTGTAGAAAATGGAAATCTGAAGCAAAAGCAGCAAATGCCAGTATTAAAAATAACAATTAAAAGGGGTATTAAAGTAATCGGTAAAAGGAAATGTACCATTGAAACAATGTATTACAGGGAAGATATCTTGATCATTAGAAGTTTAAAGCTAGCATAACAAAATGATGTGATTGGTTGGGAGATAATGATGTAGTGAAAATAAATGGCAAGAGATGAGAGTAGGTCAGACCCAGCTGAACAACAAAGGTAACATTAGTCAGGAGGAGAAATGTAATTATAAAGAGTAGTATAATGAATTGCTAAAAACACATTAAAGAAACAACTGAAGACAAACTGAGTGACAAGTCGAGTACAACAAATATGTACAACACACAAAATAGGAAACGGGGAATTCAAGAGATGGACATAGATGTAGCACCAATAATAGGCACACAACTGCATAAAGAACAGAACCAGCAAACAAAACTGCTGTTTGTCAAAATGAGAAATGCTATAGGTGCTTGTAACAATTATAGATAACATAGCAGCCAAGTGAGAAAGTTAAATATCTAACACAAAGGCTGGAAATGGAATCCAAGAGTACTGAAATAAAAGACAAGGGATAGATCACACTGGGTGCAACGGCAGTGTACTAGTTAGTACAATGTTATTACAACTCGGATCCAAGTTTCCGAATGTAATTCCTGCATCTTCTGTAAGGAGTTTGTACGTCCTTCCTGTGGAATGCATAGATTTTCTCCTGGTGCTCTGGTTTCCTCCCACAGTAAAAATGAACGTACCAGATAGTTAGCTAATTGGACATTGCAAATTGTCCAATGATTAGGCTAGGGTTAAATTTAAGGTTGCTGGGTAGGGCGACTCGAAGGACTGGGAGGAGCTGTTCCACTCTGTATCACAATAAATAAATAAACAAAGAAATAAATCATGCTAATATGAAGAAAGAACAGATCACCCAAGATTGGAGGAGGTGGAAGTTGCGAGTTGGGGGGGAGAGGGTGGAAACAAGGGCTGTGAAATTAAGCAGTTGGAAATAATTTTTAAAACCCATGGGAAATTTAAAATGCCACATGTCAACAGAAAAAAATGGTGAACAGCTATCAAAATGAAGCATCAGGTCTTTTTTTAAAAACACATTTTAAAAGAAATGTGAGTGACACTGGTGGATATTATAAGAGTAAACAAAAACAGATAAGGCAAAGTCTCACAACTCAACAGTTCTTTTTAAAAAAAATTAAACAGCTCAAGCATGACAATTTTTTTAAGAAATGGGCAAAAATTAACAGAGTGCAGGAACAGACTTAGGAAAAATAGGATTCAAAGAAAAGCATTTCAACATGTGATCAAGCTGTTGGCACTACAAAACAAGAATGAACTGAACAGTAATGAAATATTGACAAATAAAGGACATGAAATCACAGAGACAGCCACAGAGTGGTTAAGATAAAAGAATGAAAATGGGAATACAATGAAGACAGAAATATTAAACACAATTTGTACTGAAAGGTGGGGGACGTCACGTGATGATGTAGGATCGAGACATGGAAATCCAGCTCTCCTGTAAAAAACCAGTAAAATAATGTTGAAGTGAAGAAAATTAGTAAATAGTTTTTAAAAATTACTTATAAACTACTCAGGATTGTCTTAAGATATGTCTCCTAAACAGAAGAGAAGTACTACTTTGAAGACAACTCAAGTTGGAAAAGAATCAAGGCCGGCCGCCATGAAAGAGCCTCGGGCTCAAGTGCATTTTACCTTCGGCGATACAGAACAGGAAACTGCGGCAACATCAACCGTTTCCAAAAAAAGAGCAACAGGAATTGTGCATGCGTGAAGGAAGGGGCATGTGCGAACACGAGCAACCTAAACTACAAATCCCAGCTATGATCAGAACTGAAAGTGAAAGCGAATATGAGGTGGAATCAGATTCTCTGGATAAATCAGATGAAGATGAAGAGACAAACAAAGAACAGCAACAGGAAGAGGCTGGAGGTGATATTGGAGACATAAAAAAATCTTTGGTGCAAATAATGCATGAATTAAAAGCATTAAAAGTAATAAAAATATATTAAAAATATGAAGATTATGTTTGATAAAATGATGAAAAGACAGGACAAAATGGACAAGAAAATTAAAAACTTGGAAGAAACAACGGGAGACACCATTGATAGAGTGAATAAAATGGAAGATAATATTTCTGCCTGGACATCAGAAAGAAAATGATTGTTGGAAAAAGCGGATGTACTTGAAAATTTTAGCAGATGAAATAATATTAAGATGGTTGGACTTAAAGAAGGTACAGAGGGAGAAGATCCAATAATTTTTTTTCAAAAATGGATTCCGGAAATTTTGGAAATGGAAGAAGGAACCCAGTTAATTGAAATTGAAAGGGCTCACAGAGTCTTAAGATCAAGACCGCAAGTTGATCAAAACCCATGATCAATCTTGATAAAATGCTTAAGATATCAAGATAAAGAAAAGATCTTGAAGGCGGCTGCCCAACGTGCCAGAAAGAGAAACAGGCCATTGATGATAGAAAGGAAAACAGTTCTTTTCTATCCTGATATAAGTTATGACCTTTTGAAGAGAAAGAAGGAATTTAACCCAGCAAAAAAATGTTTATGGAAAAAGGGTTATAAATTTATATTGCACCACCCGGCAACCCTGATAATTTTTTTGGATGATGGAAAAAGAAGATCTTTTACTGATTATCGGGATGCGGAAGAATTTGCACAAGAACTCCCAAATATTCGTTAACCACAGCTAAAGATTTAAAAGTGAAACAGATTAAAGATGAAGACAGGGACAGTGAATGGAGTTGATGGATGTTTCAGGACAGAAGAATATTTAAATATATTCTTAATTATATGATACAGGGGGAGAAATGTAAAAATTTGAGAAATATTAATTGAGAGTAGTGATATTTTTTTTCTCTTATATATAGTTTTTTATGTTACGGGGGAGCTGGGGGAACTTCGGATCGATTGCTACGGGATTCACGTGTGTAATCACGGCGATTGCCATGGCCCGTACAACGGAGGGGGGTAATGTGTTTTTTTTTAATTCACAACATTGGTAGGGGGGTATTTTGTTTTTTTTTCTCTTTATAATTTATTTTTCTTCAATCTTTCTTTCTTTGCCTGGACAATTGGGGATGGGGGGGGGGGGGAGACACATAGCAACACGGAGAATTTTAAAAAGATTCCCCAAGGTACAACGAACATTGGAAAGTTAGGTATTACTATAGACTGGAGTAACCCTGTTAAAAATAATGACTAATTTACTAAATTTTTAAAGTTTTAATGTTAATGGGCCTAATGGACCGGTGAAAAGAAAAAGAATTTTAACATACATTAAGAAAATGAAAATAAATATAGCTTGTAGCTGCACTCCATTTGAAAAAATTACTTATAATTTAAGAGATAAATATGAAATATTTCTGAAAATTTGGCACCCTTATTTACAAAAGATAGGATTAAATATATAGGTGCTCCAAAGATAAAATTATTGGTTATTTGGGGAAAGAAATAAACATATATACTAAAGCTATTATGAACTCTATGGAACATGTGGGGATCTTCCGATATCCAGGCATTCTTTCTTTCTTTCTTTCCTCTTTTTTTTTCTTTCTACAGGGATATGTTAGGGGGGAGGGGTTAAGGGGATGGGGGGAAGGGTTGATAATTTTTTTTTCCTTCTGTAACCATTTGAAAATTCAATAAAAAATTTATTTAAAAAAATAGTACTGAAAGGTGAAGCATGGAATTAAATTATTAGAGAATAAAGAATTTTAAAAAATTAGGTTAAGGGGAATATCACTAAGGGATTCATATGAAACACAAGTATTAACAAAATGGCAGTAATATTGAAATACTTTGTATTTTTAAAACCACAGAGACTAAAATGGTAGCAACGATGTTAGAAAAAATAAAATTATGCACGGAATACAGAAAGGGAGTGCTAGTAAAAAAAAACAAATGATATTGACCCAAGGTGAGATGGCATCCATGTGGACCAAAGGTCCATTTATTAAAAAACAGAAGAGGTGGGGAGGGTTGGTAGATGCAGGCAAGGGAAGGAAAATTAACCTGTCAGTGATTACCATATCTTATACACCCCCTTGCATGATTTGAAACTAAAACTTAATTTGATACTATATATGCACTTAGTCAATAAGACAGAAGATACTGTATGGCCAACTGGTAGAGAGACAATAAAAATGACTAAAGGAAGGTCATATTCTCCTTGCCCAAAGAGAGAGGAAAATCTTCTTGTGCAAATATTTAAAATACATTCCATTTTAAATTTGGTGAGGAATTAAAAGCAAGTGGCTGGAGGCACTGGATTCACTGGGAAACAGCAAAGCAAAAACCTTGGCAATAATTCACGTACTTCGAAACTCCACACATTAACAATGCATTGCAGCATTGATTATTGACCATGTGGTCAATTAAATGTATCAAGCAAACTGTGTGCACAAGGAATCTGAATTTTTCTTGTTGACAAATTTGTGTTGGTGGCATGCATCCCACTCTCATTCCTTATTCTAATACACACTTATATATCTGCCAGTTGTATGTACAAATGACAGAACAAATACTTGCAGATAGTGGGGAGAGATCCCATAACCAGAAGCAATTTCACCTCTGAATCAAGATATTAGTATTAGGGAACTCAAGCTATAGGGTCCAGGCTCCACTGTGGAGAGTGAGTCATTCAATGGAACAATCAGTTACTCTTTCATTGCAATGGACAGCAAGAGTCAAGGAAACTTAACAACAGCAGAGGAAAATTAGTTTTCTTCAGAGATTAATGAAAACACATCTGGACATCAACAATTACTGGGAGCTTACTGCTCATAAATTATCTGCTTTCTTGCTTAAATTAGGACTCCAACTCTTCTTCAAGTGTATTTCATTTGCCACAAGCTGCTAGAAAATCATCATTACTCATTAGTGGGGGTTGAAAGGAAAAAATGGTCAGCCATAATGAAATGGTGGAGCAGACTCAATGTGCCAAATACCTTATGGTCTTATAATTTTAAATTGATATTTGAATTTGCAAAGCTCTCTTTGACAGACTCCAAAGAAACATTTTACCCTGACTAAAGATGTCCTCAGTGACACTGACTGAGCAGTTCACTCAAGCACCAATGAAACAAATTCTTGTTTCATTGACCCCTACACTGATCTTACAGGGTCCACCCTCAACCTCTTGTTTGTTTCCGCGATAACAGCCATCTTTGTTCAAGGATTTGTTCTGTACACATACTGTTCACCGACTATTCCAATGGCTAATATACACTTCAGATGATCACCTGCCTCCTGTCAGCCTAGCCTTAGTTCTTCTTATAGCCCACAAAAATATTCCATTTGAGCCACAAAAGAAAAGAAACACCAATTACATGGAACTCAAGTTTCCATTTAAGCCAATGTATCAGAATTGTGAGTACAGTGTTTTCATCATCAAAGGATCAACAACTTAAAGCTCCCTAAAAGCAATGCAGGACTACTCTACTTCTACTCTACAAACGGCATGTGTTTAACACAATGGCTAAACACCACCCTCTAAATGAAGAACAATACACCAAAATGAGTGATGATACCTCCAAAAATGTGGAATAACCAATTCACTTTGGTCAGAAAGAAAGCCAAATACTGCTCTGTTACACAGTAAAACTTAAGTTGCCAGCAAAAGCATCATCTATTAAAAAGCAAACAACCAACCACAAGCAACCTGTTCAATATACCCAAACATATTCTATAGGAGGAGTGGTTGGACACTCACCCTCTCAAGCTTGATCCACCAGTCCATTAAGGTCATGGCTGATCTGCCTGCAGCCTCAACCCAACATCCCTATTTACTCACAGTAACTTTTCATCCCCTTGGTTATCAAGTACCTTTCTTCCTCTTCTGTGAAATATTCCAAGACATTGATCCCTCTATCCATTGAATTCCAAAGATCCTCAACCATTTAAAAAGACTTTAGTCTTGTCTCTTCCTTAAGTATGAACTCCATGATTTCTGAACAGAGCCCCTAATATTATATTCTCCCTAAAGAGGAAACAGTCACCACATTCACTCTTAAGGACTAAAGCATTTTGTATTTTTCATCTAAATAAATACACAATAGAAACTACACAAAATTTCTCTCAGCCTGGCAAGCACTTTTCTCCATTGAAATAAACTGAACAGACATGATTCAAGTTTTATGAGCATATGCAATTGCAATTGCTGGTAAAGACAAGACAGTAGGGAAATAACCAGTCAGGACAAACAGGAAGCTCCTGATTACATGCCATTCCGGGACAGTTACATGGTTAAAGGATGTGAAATTTTAGACTCAGATTTTCCTGAAAGTTACCTACTGTGCAGTGAACACTTTTCTGCAGAGCAGAAATGGGTTAGGGTTGAGAGAACAGTTAATTCTATTGTGGTGATGTACCTTTGTGCATCATGATTAGCACAAGTGTTGCATAAATAGAAACTCATATTTACATTGTACAGCTTCAGGCTACGGTGCCTTAAAACTGTAAGTGTTCTTGCACTCTAAGTCATCATTGTTGGCTAAAGAATGAGACCTTTGCTGCTTGCAGAATCTTATCCAGTACCCAATGTCAGAATTTTTTGGGATATAAATACTAGACAAGGATAAACTCATCAGTTCTTCAAATAACACCTTGTGACTGTGGAATTTTGGTACATCCTGACAAAGGCATCTCATCAAAAGTGTGACTCTTCCAATCGCATAGCACTTGCTCAAGACTGCACTGAAATGTTTACTTTGGTTTTATGCTTAAGTACCTAGATTGAGAATTTAATTCAGCTAAGAGCAATATCTAGTAATCCTTAGAACAGGTTCCAGCATGTAAAAATAGAACGTTAAGAAGTTAAGCACAATTAATTGAGGAGGAATGTCATAGAATCATTCTGAATATTAAAAGGCCTGAACAGATTAGATATGGCAAAATTATTTCCCATGGTAGGGGATTCTAGGACAAGAGGGCATGACTTCAGGATTGAAGGACATCCACTTAGAACTGAGATGTGGAGAACTTACTTTAGTCAGAGGGTGGTAAATCTGTGGAATTTGTTACCATGAGCGGCTGTGCAGCCCAAATCATTGGGTGTATTTAAGGCAGAGATAGATAGGTTCTTGATCAGCCAGGGCATCAAAAGGTATGGGATGAAGGCAGGGGAGTGGGGATGACTGGAAGAATTGGATCAGCCCATGATTGAATGGTGGAGCAGACTCGATGGGGCAAATAGTGTACTTCTGCTCCTATATCTTATGGTCTTAGTATATACAACTCTTCACAAAATGAAGTTCCGCAGATAGCATAATTTCACAACTACGTCAACATCCTTTAGAAGGGTTTCATTCAAGTTGAATATTAATGACACCACATCTTATATACAGTTTGCCACTTGTGGATAAGTACCTTGAAAGTTGTTTAAAGGTTGCTTTTCTTGTTGAAAAAGCACACTGAGATGCCTGTACCAAGAACTCATACTTGTGAGGCCCCAGTGTCAAGGCAGAATCTACTAAACAGACGAGACTAGAAGGAAAATTGTGAGATAGTTATTTTGAAGACAAACTTTTCACATAACCCAATGTTACATGACAATATTGCCAAAGAAAGAAGCTATTGCATATCTCCAGTGCACCTATAGCTGTCTTCAATGGAGATTTACAGGTCTGAATGTTTAAGGAAACATTTTTTTTAAAAAGACACAAGTTCTTGACTGCTGATAGGACATCAACATTCCTATCAGATAAACAGGACTGATGATGACACAAAAGGAAGAATTGCTATTAACATGTTATCATGGGTCTTCTTTAAGCAAAGAAGATCAGTCACTGGGAGAAGCAGTTGCCATTAGAGGTTAAAGAATTGCTGATGACACCTTTCAAGAAATAGAGGCATAACAACCCAAGTGATTGGTAAGAGTGAATTCAACCTGAAGTCATCCATAGTTTGAGAATAAGTAACAAGAATAGTTTGAGTTAATTGGATAACTTTCAAGGAAATGACAAATAAAATAGTGCACTTGTCAGGAAATACCCAAATGGACCACAGTTTGAGTAAATGTTATTGACTTTGCTATCAAATGTGTACTATAATTTTACTAATGATTGAAAGCAGCCAGGCAGCACTCTGATGAAACAATTGGCAGTGGAATCACTGTGCTCTATTATGCATGTTTGCCATAGCTATTGATGTTATTAATAAGCTTCGCATTCACACCCAAGAGACACATGCTGCATATTCTTTTCCCATAATCTTACTAAACAGAAAATTGTCTCAAATTTCCCAATGAGTGGCAATCTGCCAGAACTTGGTTATAATGGAGAATATTTCAACATCTACACAGTGCTCTGATAAGAGGCAAGATAGTTCTGAATGACTATAATGATGACAAACGCATCTGGATAGATAAACAAGACAAAAATTGTAACCAGAATCAATACCACCAAGCAATGCAGATGACCTGCTGAGCTCAGTAAAGGTTGGAACCATTATTTCCCAATCTCTTTATTAAAAATATCTGATGTCACTGTTGCTGAAGCTTGCTAGAGGATTAGGAAGGTCCTATTTCCAACTTAGAAATCTGCTTGCAAAACCACATGGTGCAGATGATTCCAACTACCTCACTCACTGTGTCCAACCTGTGCAATCAAACTACTAATCTCTATCAATTCAATTGACTTCAGGCATGGAGCTCAACGTGGCCTTCTGTAGTAATTACCTTTTCATATCCAAGCCCTACAGAGACTCGAATATGTAAATTGCTTTTGGACACTGGCACAAAACAAGGAACACAGAATCAGCTGTCAGTTATAATCACTTTGATTGGCTTTTCTGTTATAGCTGTTGCAAAAAAAAAATTGGCAGAACCCATAAGTAATTTGCCAACACTAATTTTGCACAAACTAATACTGTAATTATTTATCTCATTCTGACTCAGACTTCCTATTGAAAGACAGACACTTGCAGAACTGCACGAATATAATACTTAAAGGAGACATTTAGTAGGGACAGAACTCTTCCAGAAGGAATTACCTTCAAGTTTCCTGCAATCCAGATGTCAACTCGAGTTGACCTAGCTTGGTTTAATGATAAAGGGATCATGATTAGGTTGGGATACAAAGCAATAGCATAGTCACAACAGGATTGACAGAAGGGAATTTGGGAATTGGCAAATTGGCTTTGGTGAGTATGTAAGCCACTTCAATGACCTTCTTGAAAGAAAAGCTATTAAGTTCCAACTGTCGTGGGAGTTCCGATAGGCAGCTGTAAAATCATATTGATGTTATTGGTCTGGTGGCTATTAAAGTCAGCTCTTTCAAAGAGTTACTCAATTAGTCTGAATTAGACCATAAGTTATTGAAGCAGAATTACACCATTTGGCCCATTGAATCTGCTCCACCATTTCATTATGGCTGATCTTTTATTCCCCTCAGCCCTAATCTCCTGCCTTCTCCATGCATATCTTCATGCCTTGACTAATCAAAAATCAAATTCCAAAGTTCAAAGTAAAATTCATTATTAGAGTACAAACGTGTCACCACATACAACCCTGAGATTATTTTTTCTGCAGGCATACTTAGCAAATAAAACAGCAACTGTAAACAGGATCTGTAAACTGTAAGCATCAGGAATTACAAACAAACTGTGCAAATGCAGATATAAATAAATAGCAATAAATAATGAGCATGAAATAACAAGGTAAGAGAGTCCATAAATGAGTGTAGATATCTCCCCTTTGTTCAAAAGCCTGATGGTTGAGGGTTAGGAAGTATTCTTGAACATAATGCTGAGTCCTGAGGCACCTGTACCTTCCACCTGTTGGCAGCAGGGAGAAAAGAGCACGGCCTGGGTGGTGAAGATCTTTGATGATGCATGCTGCTTTTTTACGGTAACATTTCATATACATTTGCTCAATCATTGGGAGGGTTTTACCTGTGATGTACTGGGCCGAATCAAAAACCTTTTATAGGATTTTCTGTTCAAAGGCATTGGTGTTCCCATACCAGGACATAATGCAGCCAGTCAGCACACAGCTACTGAAGTTTGCCAAGATTTTCAATGACACGTTGAGTCACTGCAGACACCTGAGGAAGTAGAGGCATTGCTTTTTTGCAATTATATTTACATAATGGGTTCTGGACAGGTCCTCTGAGACAGTGACATCCAGAAATTTAAAAATACTGACCCTCTCCACCTCTGATCCTCCAATGATTACTGGGCCTCAAGTTTCACTCTCAAGTCTACAATCAGCTCCTTGGACTTACTGACATTAAGTGAGAGGTTGTTATTATTATGCCACCCAGTCAAATTTTCAATCTCCCTCCTCTATGCTGATTCATCACCACCTTTGATACAGTCCACTAGCAAACTTGTATACGGTGTTGAAGCTATACTTAGTCTCACAGTCGTAAGTGTAAAGAAAGTAGAGCGGGGGAACATACACATCCCTGTTGTGCTCCTGTGCCGATGAAGATTGTGGAGATGTTTTTGCCAATCTGAACTGACTGGAGTCTAGAAGTGAGGAAATCCAGGATATATTGCACAGTGGGGGGTATTGAGGCCCAGGTCCTGGAGTTTACTGATTAGTTTAGAGGGGATGATGGTGTTAAATGCCAAGCTGTAATCAATAAAGAGCATCCTGATGTATGCATTTTTGTTGTTCTAGGGTTGTGTGAGACGCCAACAAGTCTACAGCAGATGCTTCAGTAGGCAAATTGGAGTGGATCCAAGTCACCATTCAGACAGGAGCTGATATGTTTCAACACCAGCCTCTCAAAGTACGTCATCACTGAGCATGTAAGTGTCACTGGGTGACAATCATTTAGACAGGTTACCACACTCTTTTTGAGCACCAGCACAATTGAAGCAGATGGGTACACACATTGCTGGCGTGAGAGGTTGAAGATATCAGTGAATACACCAACCAGTTGGTTTGCACAGTGCTTCAGTATCTGTCAACCTCAGCCTTGTTGTTGTTCCTTTCCATGCCTTCTTGTGCAATGAAAGGAAACCTTTCCCTTTTTCCCTATATATATTTAAAAGCATCTGCTTCTGACTTCCAGTGAGTGCAGGTGCAGAGCCATCAAATGCTCTTCATATGACAAGCTTTTCAATCCCAGAAACATTTTCGCAAACCTCCTGTGAACCCTTTCCATTGTCAGCACATCCTTTCTGAGTCAAAGGGCCTAAAACTACTCACGATACTCCAAGTGAGACCTCACCAGTGTTTTATAAAGCCTCAGCATTACATCCTTGCTTTGACATTATAGTCGTCTTGAAACGAATGCTAACTTCACATTTGCCTTTCTCACAACAGAATCAAACTGCAAAGTAACCTTTAGAGAATCCTGTACTTGAACTGCCAAGTCCCTTTGCACCTTAGATTTTTGAATTTTCTCTCCGTTTACAAAATAGTCTACTCTTTTATTTCTTCTACCAAATTGCAAGACCATACATTTCTGGGTACTGTATTCCACCTGCCACTTCTTTACCCATTCTCCTAATCTATCCGTCTTTCTATAGCTTCTCTACTTCCTCAAATCTACCTGTCCTCCACCTACATTAGTATTGTCTGCAAATTTTTCCACAAAGCCATCAATTCTGGCATCCAAGTCATTGACATAAAACATAAAAAGAAGCGGTCCCACCACAGACCTCTGTGAAACACCAGTATCACTGGCAGCTTTCCTTCTCTATTCCCCATAACTGTATTATTTTTCTCTTTAGTGAATTTTGGAAAGGTACAATTGAACCCACCTTCATCATCTGACGAGGTAATGCCAACCAGTTTATCATAGCTCAATGCAATATAAAGGCTCTCTCCAATCTTCTTCTAAACAGTTAATTGCTCATTCTAGAACTCGAAAGTTTATCTTCAAAATATTTGTTGCAAGCACCTTTTACAAGCTTTCATTCTTCTAACAAACTTTAAAAAAATCCAGAAGAAGCTCTGAATTTTAAATGACAATGAGTAGCATTCTGGTATTCAGTTTTGTTTTGTAAATTTTAAACACAAATCTTGGACTACAACATTTGTCATCTTTGCTAAATACATTTAATTACAATTGGAAAGTTGTAAAAGGAACAACGTTTATAAAATGCATTACTATTTAAAAATTATTTTAAAGCTTTTATTTTAGAAAAATACAAAGCTATTAATCAAAATTGAAAGTGTTAGTATTTAGAAGTCTTCACCTCATCTTAATTGTTCAGTTTAATTTCTCAACAACTTGCAATTCTAATTTCTCGGTACTGCTGACTACGAATGAAAGTTTTTCTGAGCTTCTTCAGTCCATAATCTCTCTCACTGTAAGTATGGATATTGATTTAGTTAGTCTGATAATAAAATACCAGAATGATTTGAAATATTCTCAATTTGCAGAATCAATGGAAAAGTTATCATTGAAACTTAAAGGCCACCTCAAACTCAAACTGTAACACCTCAAAAATCTGCAATTTATTCAAGCATAGCCATTCTGAGTAGCATATTTTTTCAGCACCTTTCTCATTTGTGTACAAATTATTGTGAAGGATTTTTAAAAACATAATAAACCAACCTCAATATATAGAAGAGAATCTTTTATTTTCAATTCTATATTTACTTTCTCTCTCCATAGGACACATTTGAATCTTAATTGAACAATTAATTTTAACAATGCTTAAACCACAAGATAAATAAAAGTTCCATTCAATTTAATTCCAATATCTGTCACAATTTCTTCTTGAATTGTTTCTTTTTTCTCCACAATACATCCAGAGCTTTAGAATTTTTTCCCCATTTTCAGCAAGTGGACAAAACTGGCTAGGCCAGTGGCAACCCACATTCTTGAACCACTGCAGAGCTCTGGTTAATATATTCCCAGTATTTCGTTGAATACAGAACTCCAGGATAAATAACAGTATTGCATTTTCAAGTCAGAATGGTGTGCTGGTATCCCCATGTGCCTGCTATCCTCACCTTTCTTGGCAGTAAAGGTTAGAGGTTCAGAAAAGATGCGATAACGGTATTCCAGTAACTTGTCTTAGTATGCACTATAATCTTCATGCACGAATACCGGCAGCTTATGGTGACGGACAGAGTGACAATTATACTTAAAAGTGCTATATCAAAATCTATTGTTGTCAAATTAGATGGTCCTTGTCTGTCCTTTTTAGCAATATTTTTTATAGGATTTTAACTATTTAAACAAACTCATGTATTTTTCACATTCACTGACAGAAAGTGGAATAGCAGCTAAAGTAATAGTTTATTACCTTTCTCATTTTTTCCATTAGCTAAGTATTAGCACATTACTCAGATGATGTAATTATTTTAATTAAGTAGCCTATTAATTAATACATCACCAAGGAATTTTCTTTATCTTGTATATAAGAATGATGTTTTTTCAGAAACTCCTTCCTTATTCATTCATCTCACATCCTTTAGCGTTAATTTCTCCTCTTAGCATAATTTCTCAGCTCTTTATTTAGTTTGCTTAGAATATGTCTGTTTGTACTCTAAAATAAACTGAAATCATGGAATTAAGACTGCTTGCTATCATTGACTCCTGGAAAAACCCTTAGGATCAGAAATTAAACAGATAATTAACAGTCTTTTATCATATTTTTTCTAGTCTGTGCCTTCTCTTGATTATGTAGAATGCCAGGTGAATCTGCCTTGAATGAGATTTCCCAAATCCTCCTGAATGACATTCAAAAACGGTTATGATGTTAGCTGTACGTCATTCAAATAGAGGAGGGTAATCACACCATTGGACAATCGAGGAAGAAAGACAAAATTATTGGAGAGAAATTAAATCTGCTGAAATTAAAGAATGACATTTTCTCTAAAAGAATAAACTGGGCTCCAGTGTTCAGTGAGTGACAAAATTAAATTGAATGAGAAAATGCAGAGGAAGAACCAGATGCATTGTACCTAATGGTGATCCTCAATTTCTAGTAATTTATGAGACCTTTACTTGTGGGAAATACAATAACACACAAATGTATATAGATATATAAATAGTATCAATGGGATTATATGTATGATGGAGCAACAGGAAGATATTAGCCATGTCAGTCATCATTCCCTTTTGTTCAATCTAACAACTTAGTATGAAAAGAGTTCCTATGGTAACAGACAGACAGGGATAGCAGTCCTTGATTATGTCAGTAACAAGTAATTTATTTCCTAGAAGTTATAATTTAAAAATATTAACCCCTGCTGCTGATATGATCTGGTTATGCCCCTTAACATTATAACTATGGTAAGTTAAAGGCCCACTTCATGTTAGATGTTCAGGACTTGAGCTAATTTCAGGCCAGATTGACTACCAGAAATAATAGGCAATTAATCACGTGGTTAGAACTAGACTGATAATAGCACAGTATCCAAGACCGAAGTTGTAAGTGAAGTCGCAACTGCAAAGAATTTAACTACTTATCATTCAGTGCTGCGATTGACAACAATCTGTAAATCAAAAAGAGTACACAAGGAGATATCCCATTACACAGAGTGTATTGCACTGGCAAAATAGCCCTATTATATATTTGTAATAAAATTAATAGAGAGGCAGTGGAGAAGTCTAATAAAGGATTTATAAGGATCATCCCAGAATAATTACAGAACTGAGAGGAAACAGCAGGAAAAAATGAACAAGGTCAAATTCTTGAAAACAGGAAGTGCTGAGGGGCAATTTAATAGCAGTCTTTGAAATTATGAAGAGGTTTAAGATTTTAGTTAGATTAACTGTTTTAACCTGTGTGGGTCCCTAAACTGCCTTGTACTATTAATTTGTTAGGAATTATAACTATCTTGTATTTATAATTCCTAATAAATTAATACAAGCTTCATAATAAAGACACTTTTCCATTATAGTTAAGTTCTAGGATTAGCTTCCATGTGGAATGGTTCAAATCATTAAAAATGAAGTCTATAAGGTCCATCAAGGAAAAAAACAACAAAAGGAAGAAGAAAACATATTATGTTGTCTTCATGGCTCACAGCTTGAAAATGTGACCTGGATACCAAATGCATAATTCTTAGCAAGGCAAGCAAATTTCTCTTCTCATCACATCAAACCAATTCTTATTTTATTTTAGAGAAAGCCTCGAGAGAAAATGCAAACAATTTTATTTAAGTCCCTTTTGTGAATTTTTTTCTGGGTTGCTCAGAGCACCTTCAATTCATGAAGGCTCCAGGACACAGCAAACCACACTTGGGAGAAATCTTTCCTGGAAGTTTATAGGAAGACACATGCTGTTGATATTGGGCTGATAAAGTTGAGGTATAGTAAAGCCCAATTTAAAAGCATTAAACAGTTGAGTGACACAGGTATAAATTGAAAGACCTGTAAAAATTGTAACAACTGGAAAATCATTTTTAGATTTATAATTATTGGAATGCAACATTTTGAAATACTTGAATTAACTTGCTCATTATTGCAGGAGACTGCCATTCACACTGTAATGTCCCTTTGCTCCTCGTTTCAGTGCAGTCCTTCAACATATTCATACCAAAATGCCCATGACCACCCATTGAAAACAAATGCTGAATGAGATTTGGAATCTTGTTCAACTGCTACTGGTATAACTTTGTTGACGATAATCAATTCAGGAAGGAGGAACAGAGAACTGCAAAAGTTTCAAATGATAGGAATGGCGCAAACTGTTTCAATACATGGATATAAGAATAAACTTAGACAAAACATGTTTGCTACATTTACAGAAACTGAGAGAAACTATGAAACATTAATATATATAACTTGTATTAACATTGCATCTTTCATTTAGTTGGTATCTCAAATTTCAAAGTCAATGTGTTTCTAAAGTGTAATCAATCTTGCGTTTAGAAACTGAATGTTGAAAAGTCCCATGTTTTATATTAATCCATTTCAGTGATGTTGGTTTGAGAGTAAATAGTTGGCAGAACACTAATTTCCATTCTTTGAATAGTGCCAAAGGAGAAAAAAATTAAAAAGCTCTTAGACTGATTATAATTTACATATTTATTGATATTACAGTTTACAAAATAAAGCAAATGTCATGCTGCAAGTAGTTAACTAGATTAAAAACTCACTGAAAAAAAAACAAATCTTTGCATCTGCAAATAACTCTCCTCTGCAGAGAAGATTTTGAAACTCGGAGAGAAAAATGCTAACACTGGTCTCTCTCATCTCCGATGCTGCCTAACTCTACGAATTAATTTTAGATTTCAGCACCAAATGAGTGTGGAAAATGCACAATTTGGAGGGGGGTGGTGGGGTATGAACAAGATTGCCAAATTCATAGAATAAACAGAAATCACACGTAGGGTTTGCTATTATGCTAGATACATTTTGGAAGATTCATTTGAAGACATGCCACATCTATTTATAAACCATGAACATACTGAGAATGGAGGGATATGCATCACGTGCAGTCAGAAGAGATTTAGTTTACTTTACATTCTGCTTGGTGCAGAAGGGTCCATTCCTGTGCCATTCAACTACTTGTTCTATCACTGTAACTATCCTCATAACATGGTAACTTCACAGGCCAATTGGGAAGAAAAATCATATGATACAAATATGACAATATTTTAAAAGTCAAGCTAATTTTTCTACTCAACTCATCCACAACACCCCGAATAAGCAAACTGATTCAAAATCTATTAAAGTCAAATTCCTTCCATCAGAAAGGTACAGGTGCCTCAGGACTTAAGCCACCAGGCCCAGAAACAGTTATTACTCCTTAGTTATGAGGGGTTGAACTAGAGGGGATAACTTCACTCACCCCATTATTGAACTGTTCCCTCAACCTATGGACTCACTTTCAAGGACTCTTCACCTCATGCCTCGATATTTATTCCTAATAACTATTATTCTTTTCCTTTTTGTACTTGTACAGTTTGCTTCCCATCCTGTTGGGTGCAATCTTTCATTGATTCTATTGTGTTTCCTGAATTTACTGTGTATGGCCACAAGAAAATGAATCTCTCAATGTGAAAATGTGACACACACTATGTACTTTGAAAATAAATTTACTTTGAGCTTCGAACTAATACCCCAGAATTTAAAGCTGCCGACTCTCTCTACCAATGAGTCCCCAATGTGGAATGTTCACCGTATGTTCACTGTACTTCGCCTTCCTGAGGCAAACAAACAGCAACTTAATTTTGCTGACCTTGAGCAAGAGGTTGCTTTCGTGGCAGCACCCAACCACGTGACACATCTCGCCCCTGTAAACGGACTCATTGCCACCTATGATTTGCCTAACAACAATAGCGTAGTCAAATTTGAAGATGGCATTGGAGCTGTGCACACCCATAAAGTTGTGAGAACAGAGAGTATAGCATGGCGCTAAGCATGGTGCACCTGCGTTGACGGTCAGTGAGGAGATCTGTTGTCAATACTCACGGATTGGTGTCTGTTCATGAGGAAGTTAAGTATTCAGGTACAAAGGGAGGTACAGAGGCACACGTTATGAAGCTTCTGGATATGTTTGGAAGGGTTGACAGTATTGCTGAAATGTTATCGATGAACTATGGTTCCTGTTGTCCAGAGCAGAATGAAGAGCCAGAGCAATCACATGTGGTGGTCTGCAAACTGGAGTACTAGACCCAGATTATCTGAGGCAGGAGCTTTTTCACTTCATAATCTCTCAAAACACTTCATAACTACCACCAGATGGCAGTCATTGAAGCCGGTCACCATGCTTTACTTGGGCACTTGTATAATGATGTCTCTTTGCAGCAGGAGGGAATCTCAGACTGGAGAGGTGAGCAGTCAAATATGTGTGCAAATACTTGAGCCAATTGGCCTGTACAGATCTTTAGTACTTGGCCAGGTACACTGTCTGGACCAAAACAAGAGAATCTGCAGATGCTGGAAATCCAAGCAACATGCACAAAATGCAGGAGGAACTTAGCAGGCCAAGCAAAAGAAAAGAGTACAGTCAAAGTTTCAGGCAGAGGCCCTTCATTAGTACCTGCCATAGATGCTGCCTGGCCTGCTGAGTTCCTCCAGCATTTTGTGTGTGTTACACAGTCTAGACCAGATGCCTTTCATGGACTCACCTGTTTGAATGATGCTGAGATACAGTCACTGACAACGCTCCAGATAAGCAAGATTGAAATAAAATTTATGATGTTCAAGCATTCAGGGTAGTGATTAGTTTTCACTTTTTAGAGAAGTTTTGATAAACCTGGAGTTTAGGAATGCTGAATTGCACTCAAAAGAAGTCACTCCAAAAAAAAACAAAAGAATGCTGATGCCATTCTACACCTATATGGAATGGTTCAGTTGTTTAATGTAGATGCATTCATAGAGAAGATGAAGGGTATGAGGATAATGGCTTTAATGAAGAGAAATAATAGAGTTGATTGGACGAGAGAAAATAAACTGAAAAATCAGCCACTGATTGTTGCACCAGATATCCATCTCTGAGCTACAAATTCCATTGTTTACCAAGAAATTATTGTTACTTGAACACTGAACTAAACAAGCATACCTGTCAATTTAAATGCTTCACCACATGCGGTCATAACTGTGTGAGATTAACGAGGAAATCAACCAGTACAAGGTCAAGGCAAAAAAAAAGATCAAATGTACTCATGAAAATAAACCAGGTTTACGTCATACAAAGGACAGGTATTAACAGATACGGAATCAATCTCAGACCCAAGTGTTCACTAAACCTTCAATTGAGTAATATATAATTGCAAAGATTCACGGGGAAATCTAAAAGAGTAATAAGCAATCTATATTATAATCATGATTACATTTAAAATACATTCCACTGCATGCATTTTGGGACATCAGGATCAAGTACTGCAAAATGAAAGTTTAATTCTTTCAAATGCTAGGCTGCTAGCCAGGTTGAGTCTAACACAATAACTACATTGTGTTATCATCCCAGCAAGAATTTTCACTGCACAATAAAGCAGATAGAATGAAACAGTAATGATCATTTGAATGCATAAGTTCCTTGAAGATAGTAACTATTTCTATGACTTTTTACAAAACTGTTAGTGAAAACTTGATACCAATCTACAGATTAAAAGTGAAACAAAAGTTCGGTTTCTTGGAGCATCTTCAACAGAAGGCAGATACTGGTAGAGAGGTTAAAGAGGAAATGCCAACGCTTTATGCCTTAATAACAGAAGATTTAACCTGCTAACACTATACTCAGAGATAGTTAACATGCTAACAAATCAGAGAGGATTGTACAACTGGGGAAGAATTCAGAAATGGGTAGAAATCATGGAGATTTGACAACAGAACAATTTTAGAACTGGCTTGCTAACCTGAACAGTGCTGGAAATCAGCTAGTACAGGAGAAACTGGGACTCAAGATGTATAACATGCAGAAGAGTATTTTGGTCAATTTCAAATTTCATTTGGGAGTTGTATTGCAGAAGATGGACATTAATGCATTCAAATAATCAAATCCAAATTTAGTTAAGGCATGCAAGAACTTCTCAGCAGTTAAGCTGACAAGTGTAGCTACATTGGAGAGATGGAAGTACTTTGTGGGTAGCAATGTCACATGTGTAGTCCAATCTTCACTTTGGAGCAAAATCTTTACAAGAGAACCAGACTTATGGTTAATATCTGCTCTGGGTACCAGGACATGTAAAGATTTAAGGCAGTTTGAAAGACTATCTTACACACATAGGAAGGAACTATCAACTAACTTTGCAACAATTTCATCTTGAAGATGGGGAACCCCACCGGTGAAAACATTCCTGGCCACTCAATGAAATGTTGAATATAAGAATCAACATTTGAATCAAAGCATGCAAGCTTCTCCCCAGCAAACAGAATTTCCAATAAATCCATTTACACACAAAACCTACTTGCACACCATTGCACCAAATCAGGAGATTGTATCCTGGACTCACTTATTGTAATCATGGTGCAGATTACTCTGCATCATAAAACTGCTCAATACAGTTTGATGTAATCTGCTAACATAAAGCTCCCTTAACTCAAGAATTCAAGTTTACTTTGCAATACATAATACCTGACGGTCTGAAGGGAATTTCTGAGGAACACTGTAAAGTTAAATGCAAATGTTGAAGTCAGCAGCTAGGGCACTCCTACACAGCTAGAATATCAGCTTTAGTCCAAATATATTATTGTCTCATATAGTCAAAGCTGTAATATTAATCACAAAGCTGGAGTTTCAGCTGCCATCTGTTTGCAGCACTGAATTTAGATGAAAGTAGAGTGAGCCCATGAGTCACAGTGCCCCTAATGGACTTCAGCATTACTGCAGTCCCAACCAATTAAGCTGAAGTTGGCATCCTACAACAATTTCAATTTAAAGTTTGTGCAGAACACAAAATTGAAACAATTATTTTATTTCTGCACACTAAAACCCAATTTTATAAAAATATGAAAGGACATATCTCAGATTCAAAATGCATCCCATGTTGATGACAAAGGAATTTAGAAACATTCAAAAGATTCAAAGTACATTTATCAAAGTATGTATGCAGTATACAACCCTGAGATTTGTCTTCCTCACAGACAGTCACGAAACAAAGAAAGCAATGGAATCCATTCAAAGAAAAACATCAAACCCGCATCATGCAAAAAAAACCCGGCAAAATACAAGCAAAAAACAGTATGAAAAGAATATAAAACATCAAACCAAAGTCACTGAAAGACTCTAGAAATGCTCAGTTTAGTTCAGTTCAATTTAGTGCTGTTGTTCATTGACTGCCAGTCCTCTGCGATCAAGTTTGTACAATATAGCAATAAAAAAAGCAGTAACCAAAAACCAGAAACACATCATAACATAAAGTACCACACACAAAATGCTGGAGGAACTCAGCAGGCCCAGCAGCATCTATAGAAAAAATGTACAGTCGAAATTTTGGTCCGAGATCCTTCAGTAGGAGTGACCATAGATGCTGCCTGGCCTGCTGAGCTCATCCGGCATTGAGTGCATGTGGCTCTGGATTTCCAGCATCCGCAGATGTTCTTGTATTTGTGATTTGATAAAATGAAGTACACAGTCCAATCCATCAACTGTGTTGATTAAACACTGCCCAACACCCAAGGCTCTGACAGCATCAAGGGAGAGGGAGAGAGAAAGACCTCCAGGAGCAGCAAGTGAGAGTGAGGGAGACCGACTAAATGCAGGCAGACAGCATTGAACACCCGCTGCCTTCCGTTCTTGAGCATTTATCACCAGATTTGCTGCACAGTGCAAAATTATGCCACCATCCTTATTACTTTGTGGAAGTGGTCACAAAAGCTTAATAAATGATATGTATTAGATAGCTCCCCAGGCTACAAGAAGATGAATGAACAGTTCATCTACTCCTCTCTGAAGCACTGGGCATGATACAAGCATCATGTAAGGCCTCATACTGCTTTTTGAGCAAGTGTTACAAGATCTTTCACATTCATAAGAGCATACAGGCGAACATTAAGATTTCTGTCTATTGTATCAGGAATGGAAATTTAATTTGAATACATACTACCTTAAATAAATGAAAAAGAATATTCATCTTGCCATTATTTGTTATATTTTACTACATACTATTTAACTATATTTGCAGACATAATACCATGAATACTATTGTATATTTAATATTTAAGTAGTACTTAATATTGTAAATATACTGATTGATTAAACATTCTTCCTCATTTAAATAATTCATTATGGGTTATACATAAGAATAAGTGAACTGCATACGTTGCAACACATTCCCACTCTTTGCCTCCTGCCAATCAGCCACTGCTTTATCCATGCTAGAATCTTTCCTGTAATACCATGGCCTCTTAAACTGCTAAGCAGCCTCATGTGTAGTACCTTGTCAAAGGCCTTCTGAAAATCCAAATGCACAACTTCAACCGATTCTCCTTTGGCTGTCCTGCTTCTTATTTCTTCAGAGAATTCCAATGCCCTTGGCCTATTTTATCATATGCCTCCAAATACCCAGAGACCTCCTGCTTAATAATTGACTCCAATAAATTCCCAACACTGAGGCCTGACTAACTGGCCTATTGTTTCCTTCCTTCTGCCTCTCTCTCTTCTTGAAGAATGGGGTGATACTTGAAATGTTCCCATCTTCCAGATCCATTTCAGAATCTAGTGATTCTTGAAAGATCATTTATAATACCTCCACATTAGCATCTTATAGTGGTCAAGATGGTGCCTGCATACAATACTTCTTCGGTCAACATCTTCTGGATAGATCATGAAATCATATTTTCCACTTTTTTTAAAAAATGTCTTTTACATTTGTTTTCACCTTGTATGTGATTCTGGAACTCATGGAGCCTGAGATTTACATTTGGAGATAGTTTTTGTGTTCCAGCACTTGGTATTCTCTGGGAGGCAGAGCTGACAAGCACAGGCAGGTTGTGGCAAGAGTCTCTAGCCGATTAAAGCTTCCATTGCTCACCAATCAAAGCAACAAGGGTGATTGAAACACCAAGGCAAATGTGGAAGATGGGCACCAGTTGCCTACCTTTTGATTGCTAGGGGAAAATCGCTCTGCAACCTGAGAGTCTGCCACTATGCCCAGACAATGTTACCCAGTTCCTCTGCATTTTGGATGTGGATATGGACTATAGACTTTTCTCCCCCAATCTTTTAGGTTTTTAAAAAATATTCTGTATTTTTCACCTGATTTTTCTTGATTTTTTTTTGTGTGCGGGAGTGGGGGAATTGGGGGCTGATGTGCCTGTTCCATTTTTGCTTTTTTTTGTGTGTAGGGTGGGGGTTTTTGGGGGTTGATGACCATGCTGCCATCCTTTTTCTTACTTAGTTTTGTGGCTGTCCGGAGAAGGAGAATTTCAGAGTTGTACACTTTGATAATAAATGAAACTTTGAACTATCTCTTCAGCCACCTCTTGCAGAACCCTGGGGTGTACACCACCTCATCCAGGTGACTTATCTACCTTCAGACGTTTCAGTTTCTCAGGAACCTTCCCCTGGTAATGGTAACTTCATGACAGCTGACACATGGAACTTCTACCCTACTGCTAGTGTCTTTCACAGTGAAGACTGATGCAAAATACTTATTCAGTCATTTCCTTGTGCCCCATTACTACCTCTCCAACATCATTTTTTTTTAGAGGTCCGATATCCACTCTCGCCACTCTTTTGATATCCTCTTTCATATTATTGGCTAGCTTACCTTCGTATTTCATCTTTAGCATCTTAATGACTTTTGGTAGCTAAAAGTTTCCTAATCATCTAACTTTGCACTAATTTTTGCTCTATTATACGTCCTCTCTGGCTTTTATGTTGACCATCGCCCAATATGACTTACATCGACAGTGATGAAATGCTTTGAGTGGTTGGCTATGACTAGACTGAACTCCTCCCACAGCACCTGAACCCATTGTGATTGGCCTATCATCACAATAGATCAACGGCAGATGACATCTCAATGGTTCTTCACATGACTTTAGACCACCTAGACAACACAATACGTCAGAATGCTGTTCATCAACAATAGCTGAGCATTTAATACCATCATTCACACAATCCTAATTGAGAAGTTGCAGAACCTGGGTCTCTGTACCTCCCCCTGTAATTGGATCCTCAACTTCCTAACTGGAAGACCACAGTCAGTGCAGATTGGTGATAACATATTCTCTTCGCTGACGATCAATACTGGCACACCTCAGGGGTGTGCGCTTAGCCCTCTGCTCTACTCTCTGTATACACATGACTGTGTGGCTAGGCATAGCTCAAACACCACCTATAAATTTGCTGATGATACAACCATTGTTGGTAGAACCTCAGGTGCTGATGAGAGGACGTACAGGTGTGAGATATGCCAACTAGTGGAATGGTGCCGCAGCAACAACCTGGCACTCAACATCAGCAAGGCGAAAGAGCTGATTGTAGACCAGGAAGGGTAAGACAAGGGAACACGTACCAATCCTCATAGAAGGATCAGAAGTGGAGAGAGTGAGCAGCTTCAAGTTCCTGGGTGTCAAGATCTCTGAGGATCTAACCTGATCCCAACATATTGATGTAGCCATAAAGAAGGCAAGACAGGGGCTATACTTTATTGGGAGTTTGAAGCGATTTGGCATGTCAACAAATATGCTCAAAAACATCTATAGTTGTACTGTGGAGAGCATTCTGACAGGCTGCATCACTGTCTGGTATGGAGGGGCTACTGCACAGGACCAAAATAAGCTGCAGAAGGTTGTAAATCTAGTCGGCTCCAACTTGGGCACTAGCCTACAAAGTACCCAGGATATCTTTAGGAAGCGGTGTCTCAGAAAGGCAGCGTCCATTATTAAAGACATCCAGCACCAAGGGTGTGCACTTTTCTCACTGTTACCATCAGGAAGGAAGTACAGAAGCCTGAAGGCACACACTCAGCGATTCAGGAACAGCTTCTTCCTCTCTGCCATCTGATTTCTAAATGGACTTTGAAGCTTTGGACATTACCTTGCTTTTTAAATATACAGTATCGCTGTTTTTGCAGATTTTAAAATAATCTATTCAAAATTTGTAATTTATTTGCTTGCTTATTTATTATGTTTTATTTTATTTATTATATTTTTCTCTCACTCTCTGCTAGATTATCTATTGTATTGAACTTCTGCTGCATTCCTGCTGGTATTCTTTTCAAATCAATTCTAGCCAAATCTTCTCTCATACCTCTGTAACTCCCTCTACTCCTTTATAATATTGTTTACTTTCCTTTAAATTACTTTAATACTTCAGAGTTACAAAACGTAACAGTGGTGTGAAGGAATTTTTGAAACAAACCTGAGATGGATAGAGACCTATCAAAGCACAGCAAGGATTGGACAGTAATAAAAAAGCACAGCATGTGCAGACACAATCCAGTTTTTAAAAAAAAAGGCCAAAAAGCAAATTCACGGGTTCAGAAACAATGAGTATCAGATGATTAAAAAAAGAGCAGAAGTGGCTGGATACATCAGAATCATGCACACATCTGACTGCTCAGTGGGGAAACAGATTAAATAGCCAATGGGAAACAAGTACCAATTTGCCTTAGTGCACTGGGTTTAAAGGCACACAGTTAGCTTCTAAGTTTGACTACTCTAACCAAACCAGCTGAAATGAGTTTTGCTGATATCGTGAAAGTAATCCAGGAACATTTAGAATTAAAACCATTGTTGATTGTAGCACACCTTAGCTTTTATAAAGAGAATCAAAAGGAAGGGGAGTCCATTTCAGCAAATGTGGATGAATTAAAGAAATTGTCCAAGCACTGTCAGTTCAATGATGGGCTTAATGATGCAGAGATAATTTAGTTAGTGCAATCTTACAAGAAAACATTCAAAAACTGCTCCTAACTGAAGCACAACTTCATTTAAAAGAGCACTTGAAATTGCTGTATCAATGTAAATCGCAGACAGACACGCAAGTGAATTGCAGTCAAGAATGAAAGCAAGCATGAACAAAATTGCAGCAAATAGGTGCAGGCCGGCCTGGCTGAATGAATGTGTGACTGTTGTGGCAGGAGCTCACATACACCAGAAATTTAAAGGTGAAACTTGCAGAAAATGTAACAAAGGAGGTCACATACAAAGTGCCTATCGAGGAAATAAAGAGAAATGGTCTGTACAGGAAAGAGAAAAAGAAAAAAGGTCAAGATGCAGTTTGTGGAAAAAGCACTAATCTACATGCTTTAGTCTAAAAAAAAATCAGATAATGATATGAGTGACTCAGGACTGAGTAGACTTGAGACTTACAGTGTGAAAACACCAGAAGTGGCCCACACCAGAAGTCAATGGCAAATTAATTAAAATTGAATTGGACACTAGTTCCACAAAATGACTTTGAACAGCATTTCAAAGGTACTAAACTGAAGGTTGCAGATATCCAACTAAGAACTAACAATGACAAACAAAAAACACCCGTGGGAATATGGGTACATTGGCTTATATGTGGTAAAAACTGAAGGGCCAGCATTGTGAGGGCATGAATGGCTGATACAACAACAACTTGATTGATATCCATCCAAAATTTGGATGCCACATTCCCTGAAATGAAACCACATTGACATGAAATTAAAAAAGATACTGGATGATGCTACAACTGTCTCCAGGCTGAACATCATGAACTGTTGCCCAACAGAGGACAAACAAAGATTGGTGTTGCTGCAGACCTCTGTGCCTCTGGTTGGAAAGCATATTGGACCAAAGAAGGACTATGCTGCTCAGAAGAAGATTGAAAGTGATGAAAGCAGTGGTCCAACTACAAGAGTTTTTGCAGACCACATACCTGAGAAAGCTTCTGATATGTTAATCAAGTAGTTACATGCAAAATCAGGCTTGGTTTTATGCTGGAATAGAGCTCAAGGACTTGGCTCATAAAAGCATTTGGCTTTTATGAGTACAATGAAACAGAATCAAAGCTGCGTACATTTAGGTTATTGCATGAACTTCAAGTGAGAGACAAAAAGCTGCTTGTAAAAGTAGCTGCAAAGACCAAAGCCCAGCTGGAAGAATGTAAGGTCAAAAAGAAAGGAGTAAATGGAGACATGAAATCAGAATTCTTCAGATGATGTTGCAGATGAGGAAACCAAGAGGAGAGATTAGATAATAAAGAAAGTAATTGAAGGATCAATAGGAAAGTACTCCAGTGAAATAAATGCACCTTCCTAAGATCATGATGCACAAAATAGAAGAAAGATGGAAACTACTGCCAAAAGCACTTGCTGAAGTCTCAGAGTTAACTACAACCCCACAATCAGAGATTGTTTTCACAACCACAAGTCTCACCTGCTAAGCCGAGTGACCCCCCCCCCCCCCCCCCACCCAGTCAGGAAGCAAGAATTCTTCCACAGTGATCAAATATTTAGGCCTGAATGGGACAACTTAAAATTTACTATGCTGTGGATGCCTACATAATAGTTGAATTATACAGCATACTGTGTATGTGGTTGAGATGCTTTTTCTGTTGAGTTGAAGTAGGTAAGTAGGGAGGAGTATTGTGTATTTAATATTTCAGTAGTATTTGGGTAATATTGTAAATATATTATTTGATTAGTCATTATTGTTCACTTAAATCATTTCATATATAAACCTCAATGAATTAAGTGAATTCCATATGTTAGGATGCTACCAGGTGATAAGAGCATGTCACATTTATAGTAAATACAAACTAAGACTTGCACCTCTTGGCTCTCGCTCTCCTTGAAATTAGTTTAATGTTTCAGAGCTACAAAACATAGCAAATACCATTTCATGTAAATTCATCTTCTGGAAATAAACCATCTTTCGAACATTTTCAGAGTTGTCATGACGTTCTTCACTCAAAAGAGGAACCTGTTACCTGACGTTTTCACAGATGTTTGCAGGTCTCCTAAAGTTTGAAAAAAGGAGAAGTAGGTACCTCCACTTGGGCTCATGAATGTGAGGGTGCTATATTAACTTGGATTGATGTTGCCTGACCTGCTGAGTTCTGCCACCATTTTGTATGTGTTAATCAAAAAAACACACCAACATTTTGGTTGTCAATCATATTCAACGACAACAGTGAAAGCTGTGTGGTAGAGTTTTTAAAAAGTAGAAAAGCTGGGACACTAGGACAATTCCACTCTCTGAACCTTGGAAGACTAGATCCAGTAGTACAAGTAATCACCACAGAGGTATTCTTTTGTTGCATTGGATAACCATAATTTCTTCTGTGCCTTATCATGCCTTTCATTTTCCATGAAACATTGAAGAATTATCTTCTTGGGATCTGGATCTTACTTATGTTAGAACAGGCATGCCCTAATGCACTGGGGTATGAGGCCCGCTGGCTACCCTCAGCTGGTTAAGTCGAAGCGGTGTACCAGGTTTTGGCTGCTGTCACATGGAAACGGCTACTTGGAGCCACAGGTGAGAGCTGAGTATCCGCTGGGGTGAGCGAGTTGCCCCAGAATGGACATGCCAAGCTTACTTACCAGAGATGCCACACCTCCCTGTACACCCCATGCATAGTAGCATACACTAAATGATTTTCTCTGTTGATAACTAATAGAAACTAGTACTGTAGTAGTGTTGGTAGTGTTCTACTTTGTTCTATATTTCATTTAAATACATAAATTGTTACTTAGTTAAATGGTAGTTTGTCTTTTTTGTACCTTTTTTACTATTCCCATGAAACTTCAGCTAATTGGGGCAGCAGCTTAATTGAGCCAAAATGTACTGGTCCTGATGTTAATTACCAATTAACTGGAATACACTGTAATTAGAAAGGCAAATGAAATGTTGTCTTTTTTTTTTGCGATGTCTTAACACATGGCTTGGTTAGATTATACAGAGTACTCCATACAGATTTAGTCTCCAAATTTAAATATACACTTATCTCCACAACTGTGCAGCAAAGGATTACTAGACTTATTTCTGGATGAATGTAATTGTCCCACAAGACTGAGAAAGAATGGGGTTGAAAAGAATGCGGAGTGATCACACTGAAACTTTCAAGATGCTGAAGGAACTTCATTTTTGTTAAATATTGCAAGGTCATTCTGCCATTTGAAGCTGGGGAAGTTTTAAGATTAATAATGAGATGAGGAAGAATTCTTTCTCTGAAGGATTATGAATCTTCAGAATTTTCTAACCCCAGATAGCTATACAGGGTGTTCTTAAATATATTCAAGGTCAAAAAAGATCATCTTTAGTCTTTAAGTGAATCGAGGATCATGGAGAACAGACAGGAAAGACAAGTTGAGGCAAGTATCACATTGGTCATAATATTATTCAAAGGCATGAGGACTGTGTGACCTACACACTATAGAACAAGTGGAAAGAAGTACTTGAGTTCAGATACTTGCTGGCTAGTCTGACTTCCGCAATTGTTCTTCCACAGCTTCATTCACAGTTTATTTTTAAGCAGTTGTTGGTTTAAGTCCAACTTGGGACTGACTGCTGCAGAAAGAGAAACAGTTAACAAGTCTGTGCAAGACCTTTCAGATCTGTGAAAGCAACTAACTTCCTTTTTTTGAACTGAGTTAGTGACAGGTACTAAATGCAGCTTTACTAATTCTATGTTAGTCAACAGTGATTCATCCGGCTTCTGTGTCTGCCTCAAATCTAACAAGAAATGCTGTCAGGAAAACTTGAAATGCTTTAATTCATTTGCTGTCAGAATTGAACAAATTAATTCATCAGTTGATGGAACTTAAGCAATTAGCTGCACAGCTACTTGAAGTATGAGAAAGAATAAAAAAAAGAGAAATCACTTTTTTGAGGGGTTTGTGGTGGGGGAAGTAGATGATCTGAAATGAACAATCTGAGCGTTCCCTTGGTTCTCTTCAGCTTTGCAATACCGCTCATATCAATAATTAATAATCAGGTGTGTGGATGAGAGGACTCACTTTGGTCCTCGACCTATTTCAAGGACTCCTATTTCTTAAAAATGTATTACGCATAAAAAAAGGAAAGCAATTAGCTGTTTCTGATCTGTGCCCAACTGCTAACTCTGTATGTAAGCTTAGACTCTTTGGAAAATTTACATAGCATGTAGATGCAATGTTCTTAAGACCATAATACCTCAATACATAGAATCAGAAATAGGCTATTTGGCCCATCAAGTCTGCCATTACATAATATATGATTTATTATCCCTCTCATCCCCATTTTCTGGCCTTCACCCCATAACCTTTGGTGCCATGTCCAAACAAGAACCTATCAATCTCTGCCTTAAATTTACAAAACGACTTGGCTTCCACAGCTGCAATGCGGCAACAAATTCCACAAATTCACCACCCACTTATTAAAAAAATTTCTCTACATCTGTTTTAAATGGATGCCCCTCTATCCTAAGGTATGCCCTCTTGTCCTAGACTCTCCTACAACGAGAAACATCCTATCCACACCTACTCTGTCTATGGCTTTCAACATTTGAAAGGTTTCAATGAGATCCCCTCTCATCCTTTGAAATTTCCATGAGTCCAGACCCAGAGTCATCAAACTTTCCTCATATGATAACCCGTTCATTCCTGGAACCTCCTCTGGACCTTCGCCAATGCCAACACATCTCTTCTAAGAGGAGGAGCCCAAACTGTTCACAATACTCAAGATGAGGCCTCACCTGTGCCTGACAAAGCCTCAGCATCACACCCCTGCTCTTGTCTTCAAGACCTCTTCAAATGACTGCTAACATTGCATTTGCCTTCCTCACCACTGACTTCACCTGCAAGTTAATCTTTAGAGCATTCTGTCCAAGGATTAGATATTTGGTAAAAATGGTCCGCACATTTATTTCTACTATCAAAATGCATGACCATGCATTTTCCAACATAATATTTCATTTGTCACTTTCTTGCCCATTCTCCTAATAGGTCTAAGACCTTCTGCATCCTACCCATTTCCTCAACACTACCTGCCCCTCCACCAATCTTCATATCATCTGCAAACATGGCAACAAAGCCATCTATTTCATCATCTGAATCATTTATATGCAGCATAAAAAGTGGTCCCAACACCAACCCCTGCAGAACTCCATTAGTCACTGGCAGCCAACCAGACAAGGATCCTTTTATTCCCACTCTTTGCTTTCTTTCAATCAGTCAATGCTCTGGCCATCTTAGTCACTTTCCAGTAATACCACGGGCTCTTAAGTTGGGAAGCAGCCTTATGTGCGGCACCTTGTCAAAAGCCTTTTTAAAGTCCAAATATACAACATCCATTGCTTCTCCTTTATCTATTCTATTTGTAATCTCCTCAAAGAATTCCAACAGGCTCATCAGGCAGGATTTTTTCCTAAAGAAAACCATGCTGACTTTGTCCTATCTTGTGCTGTGTCACCAAGTACTCCATCACCTCATCCTTAATAATTGACTAACATCTTCCCAACTACTGAGGTCCGGGTAACTGGTCTATAATTTCGTTTGTGCCTTCCTCCTTTTTTAAAGAGTGTCCTCTGGCACATGCCAGAGTCCAATAATTTTTGAAAGATAATTTCTAATGCCCAATCCAGTATAGCTGATCCCCTAGTAGGCTCAATGACAAACTGTTCTAAAAAGCTACCTCTTATGCATTCAACAAACTCACTCTCTTAAGATCCATTACCAACCTGATTTTTCCAATCCACCTGCATGTTAAAATCTCCCATGATTAGCCTCCCTAATTTTTCTTAACTTCAGTGAGTACAGGCACAGAGCCATCAAATGTTCCCCAAATGTTAACTCCTTCATTCCAGGAACTATTCTTGCATACCTTCTCTGGACGCTCTCCAATGCCAGCACAGTTTTTTTTAAGATAAGGGACTTACAATACAGGTAGTCCTCGAGTTACAAACATCCAACTTACGAACAACTCGTACTTATGAACCGAGGAAGGAGAACGCCGTCCGCCATTTTAAATCGGATCGCAACACCGTCCGCCATTTTAAGTCATTGCCGTTGACACTGTGTTGAGTTTAACTTTGTATTTGGCTTAAATTTTTCTTGGTAAGATTCACCCTGACGCCCCCCCCCCCCCCCCACACCATTCCGGTCGGCTGGTGGCACAGTGAGATCAGTGCTGGGCTCGAGAATGGAAGCTCCTGAGTTTGATCCAGTGACAGACCGCTCCTGTGCCGGGTTGATATCGATCCAGTGACTCCCGTACCATCTGTGCCAGGTTAAAGTTGAGCTTGCAACTTGACCTCATACAAAAAACCCACTGCCGCCTCCAGTTTAAATTCCCACGCAGAATATTGTGGATGATCAAATGCCCAAACTCAGCACAGCCCCCACTTGTCCCATTTAGCCTGTCTCAGTGAGGTGGTCCTTAGGACCCAGCGGACCTCAGGTGCCAGCGGAGCTCAGGACCCGCCCGCAGTGTTTCTGTTCCATTGATGGGAAGCGATCACGATTGAAAATAAAGTGGAAATAATAAAGTGTTTGGAAAGAGGTGAAACGCCATTGGTCATTGGAAAACCATTAGGCTACAGTCAGTCAACGATCAGAACAATTTTAAAGGATAAAATAAGAATAATGGAGCATGTGAAAGGCCCTGCTCTGATGAAAGCTACAATTATTACTAAGCATTGCAGTGGTTTAATTAATGGAATACATATGTTTCTTAAGTGTTTATATGCATAGAAAGGTAAAATATATACTACATACTAAGACAAACGTTTGACTAACTGACTCTAAATAATACTGGATGTACTTGTTCCCACTTACATACAAATCCAACTTAAAGATGGTCTCAGGAGCAGAACTCGTACGTAACCCAGGGACTGCCTGTACTTGAAGTGCTGCCTGACGAATGCCTTACAAAGCTCAGCATTACATTCTTGCTTTTATATTTAAGACCTCTCAAAATACACGCTGACATTGCTTTTGCCTTCCTTACCACCAACTCAACCTGAAAGTTAACCTTTAGGGAATCCTGCACAAGGACTCCCAAGTCCCTTTGCACCCCTGATTCTTCAATTTTCTCCTTGTTTAGGAAATAGTCTATAACTTTATTCCTTCTACCAAAGTTAAAGATCATCTGCTACTTCTTTGCCTATTCTCCCAATCTGTCCAAACCCTTTTATGAAATTCCTGCTTCCTCAACACTACCTGCACCACCACCCATCATCTGCAAACCATCAATTCCATCATCCAAATCATTGACATATGACCTGAAAAGCAGTCACAACAGAGACTCCTGTGGAAGACCACTGGTCACTGGCAGCCAACCAGAAAAGGCTCTCTTTATTCCCGCTTGGCCTCTTACCAAAGAATCTTCTATCCATGCTAGTATCTTTCCCGTAACATTATGAGCTCTCATCTTGTTAAGCAGCCTCAAGTGCAGAACCTTGTCAAAGGCCTTCCAAAAATCTAAGCAAACAACATCTGTAGACTCTCCTTTATCTAACCTGTTTGTTATTTCCTCAAAGAGTCCTAGCAGATTTTCCAGGCAAAATTTCCCCTCAAGGAAACCATGCTGACTTTGGCCTGTTTTATCATGTTTCACAAAGTACCCTGAAACCTCATCTTTAAAAACCTACTCAAACATTTTGCCAACCACTCAAGTCAGGCTAACTGTCTTATAATTTCTTGTTTTTCTGCCTCCCTCTCTTCTTAAAGAGTGGAGTGACATTTGCAATTTTCAAGTCCTCCAGTACCATTCCAGAATCTAATGATTCTGGAAAGATCATTTCTCATGCCTCCACAATCTCTTCAGCTACCTCTTTCAGAACCCTGGGGAGTAGTCCATCTGGTCCAGGTGACTTATCTACCTTCAGAACTTACAGCTTCCCAAACACCTTCTCTTTATTAATTGCAACTAAACTTGCTTCTCTCCCCTGATACTCTAGAACTTCTGGCATACTGCTAGTGCCTTCCCTGCTGAAGAATGGCACAAAATGCTTATTAAGTTTGTTGTCATTTCTTTGCCCCCATTACTGCCTCTTCAGAACCATTTTCCAGCAGTCCAATAACCACTCTTGCCTGTCTTTTACTCTTTGTACATCTGAAAATACTTTTTGTATTTTCTTTTATACTATTGGCCAGCTTACCTTCATATTTCATATTTTTCCTATATGTTTTTTTTTAGTTGCCTTCTGGTGGTTTTTAAAAACCTCCCAATCTTCTAACTTCCCAGTAATTTTTGCTATATTACATGCTCCCTCTTTTCTTTTCATGTTGCCTTGGACCTCCCTTGTCAGCCACTGCTTTGTCATCCTTCCTTTAGAATAGTCTTCTTGGGATGTTATCTATCTTACGCCTTCTGAATTGCTCCAGAAACTCCAGCCATTGCAGTTCTGCAATCATCCCTGCTACTGCCCTCTTCCAAATAACTTTGGCCAGGTTCCCTCTCATGCCTCTGTAGTTCCCTTTTGTCCACTGTAATAGTGATACATCTGATTCTACCTTCTCCCTCTCAAACTGCAGGGTGCATTCTGTCACATCACAATCACTGCCTCCTACTTTACCTTACCATGTCATGCCGTTTGCAACAATACATTAGACCTAACTTGAAAAGTATGAGGAAGGCTGTTTAATACTTTTGTGTGGAGACTACTGAAACAGCACTCCTCTCTAAATTACACTGAATTTGTATTAAGACCTGCAGTGGTACTCAAACACACAATTCTCTTGTGCAGATCACCAGCAATGGAATCATAATACTATTCAGCTTGAAAGTTTTCCCCAGTTATTCTATGCTTCAGTTTAACTTTTGAAGCTACAGTGCCACTGTTGCACGAAGCCTATTGAGAAAGACACTTGGAAATCATCCCATAAATTTCCCTTTGTCTTAAATAGATTTACAGTCCTGATATTGCTAATATCCATTCATCTCCATCCAATTTTTTTGCTTTTGTCAGATCCTTAAAACTTTTACAGCCTGGGTACATTTTGATAAGTGACAAAATATTGTAGTTGCCATAAACAGACAAGTAGCAACGGAGCTAATTAACACCTAATTACAATAAAGCCATTTTATGTACGAAACTGCTAGTGCATTAGAACATAATTGACAGGAATATCCAATTAAGATATAATGGATTCAGGCACTACAGATGCTGTACATCAGAGAAAGTGTGATAAAACTAAGAGCCTATATTCAAACCGTCAACAATGAAAGCTTGACAGTAATTCAAATGTAGGTTTATGTATAAAATAATGCTATTGTAGAAAGCAAGACAAAGATTAAAATTTATTTCATATAGTGACCTTAAACAGCTGATACAAAACTTTCAGCCACGATAGATAATTTTGCCGCTCATTCAAAATTAAGGTCCTCCATTTAATTCCTGAAGCTTTGTCTGCCAAAGGTGGCCAAACCTTGGAATGTTTTCTGCAGTGGTAAAATAAAATTGACTCTCCACTACCCAAGCACAGCAAAGTTCTGATAATTTGGCACTATGTGCAGATTCCTGCTTTCCCTTTAATATACTGGCCGCTTCTTTCAAATTACCTGGTTCTATTTTGTGCACCTCTTTGTAACTGACCTACTTCTGTTTCCCATCCTTCCTTGTAACTTAGTAGTGATTCTTGCCCAATACACCTTGGAAAAACTTAACAGGTTCTCTGGAAACTGTGCAACACATGGGGAGAAGAGTGAGTTGAAAAGGGAATATTAATAACATCTAGGGGTCCTAAAAATGTGCTAACTTGGCATTAATGTCCCAGATGTGCTGGATTAGAGGTTTATGAGTTTTATTTTTGTTATATCCTCTGATACATACAGCCACCAAATTCATGTCCTGAAAATTTCAATTCATTCAGCATCCACAGGCCTTTGGTGGAATTATGTTTCAAATTTCCATTCACAGCTTGAAATATTGACTGTTTCTCCTTCTGCAGATGTTACCGTACCTACTGAATGGTGCCAGCATTTTATGTTTTTCTTTTTGGTTAACAGCAGCTGAGGCCCGTTGATTTCCCATCACTCTTTGCATCTTAATTCTACACAGTTTTACTTAATGGCTAGCTCCAGTTTTATAATTTCATTCTGTATTCTCTCCAGCACTGATGTGATATGTATATTCAAATAGGAATCGATCAGCATTTAATGGGAAAACTTGGGTTAAATCCATTATCCAAGTGAGTGAGGGGTTAAAACAGCAACAAAGTTCGAAGTGAATTTACAGTATTATCAAACTACAGATATGTCACCGTATACTACCTTGATTCATTTTCTTGTAGACATTCACAGTAGAATTTCTCTGTTCTACTGTTTGTCAGTCGTTGTGGCATTTGTTCATTGATTGTAGAATCAATGAAAACCTACCCACAAGCAAAGACCGACAAACAACCAATGTGCACAAGACAAACTGCACAAATAAAAAAAAATAAGTAAATAAATAATACTATAATAAATAATGCAGAGTCCTTGAAAGTAAGCCCATATGTTGTGGAATCAGTTCAGAGTTAACATGAGTGAAGTCATCATGCTGGTTCAGGAGCTTGATGGTTGAAGGTAATAAGTGCTCCTGAACCTGGTTATGTAGGAACCAAAGCTCCTGTACCTCCTTCCCAAAGGCAACAGCAAAAAGAGAGCTTGGCCTGGATGGTGGAGGTCCTTGATGATGGATGCTGCTTTCTTGTGATTTTAAAGTTGGCCAAACTGTTGACTTTTAATCAAAAGACACTAGTGTCTTTGAATTTCAGTTGGAGGATGGTCACCATGGCTGAAATAGCCAAATATGCACAAATCCAAGAAAGCACGCACTGAAGAAAGTTAGCTTGTGCCAGAATGCTGAGGTAGCAAGGAATAAGCTCCACATTATGCAGCAAAAAATAAAGGTGTTTATCCTTAATCTCTCCCTTGTCCCATTATACCTCTAAATGGAACAAGAACATGGCTTAGATGAAATAGTGATTCTCAATTTTGGGCCAAAGTGTTCAAAAATTAGGAATTAGTTTTGAAATGAAAAATAATAAAATCTCCTTCAGATATCTTGAAATATGGCTTGCATTTCAAGGGAAAAACAGAAACAAGAGACATTTTTCTAAAACTGAAGAACAAAATTTATTCAAGGTGCACTGATTTTCAATTATTTCTCTTTTGTTTGCAGTTTTCTATATTCACTATTTTATCTTTAATTGGACTTCAGTGTCTACTGCTTCTGCAATATTCTTACTTGTCTAAACATCTCTCTGTGAACACTTTGGCAAGGATCATCAGGCCTTGCATTAAGCACAATGAACATGCCTCGCAGGTCTGAAATTTTTCAAGACAATCCCGCACATTTATTTCTACAAAATGCCAATCTCATAAATAAAAGATCAGTTTCAGCAAACCATCTTTCAGCTTTTATTTGTCTGTAAGCAACAAACGAAGTCACATAGGTTAAACCTTCCAAGCATCATAACACAATTAACTTCACTTTAAACTACTGAACCAAAGCTACACCTGCAGAAACTCAACTAAAGGTACTATCCAAGGTAACAATTCAATCAAATCAAGGTCAACCTTTAAAAGCTTCCACCGCAGAAACACAAGATTAAGGTGCAACCATAGCTCACTAGCAGCATTCTTGTTGCAGTCTAAAGTTCCTGGGTTCAACTTCACTGCAGATATTTGAACATACACACTGACAGAACACTGCAGAAGATTAAAGAAAACACAAAGAATTCAAATCTGAGCAATCTCCGGCTTCTCCCACAGCACCCATCAACGGGTTAAAGGAAGCGTTGACAAGTGCAGCATAATAAAACCTGCCCCCATCTTTTTTTTTATATATAAATAATAAAAATGATTGAGCAACATTTTACAAAGTTGTTTTACGAAGGCAATTTATTAATCAACCAAATATCTATTACCACAATCAAAACAGAGCTAAGACTTCACACATATCAGAAGTTCTGTGAATCCTCTTCAAAATATGCCAACTAAAATTAAGTTCATTATTTTCTTAGAATCATCCTTTCAGACTGTAAATCTTATGGAATACTTAATCCAGTTTTCTTTCAGTACTCTTAAACTGCTTTTACAGGGTACTGGCAAACTCTTTAAACCAAAGTGTTTACTGGACTGTCAAGAGTCAACCTCCATGATGTCTGCTTTTGTGTTTAGCACATGCCAGGAACCCTATGAGCTTATGAGAACTAATTTTACAGTCACCATTTCAGAGTTGTTAAACTCATTAAAATTAGAAATCCCAAAATGCTACTCTTAGACACGAAAACATCTTCAGATTACTAAGACACAGTGGTGCCAAGATAACGACCTCTCCCTCAGTCCAAAAGACAAAAGAGCTGATTGTGGATTGCAGGCTCACCCTGATCAACTTCAGTGGGTCTGCAGTTGAGAGGGTGAGTAGTTTCAAGTTCCATGGTATACACATCACTGAAGATCTCATCTGAACTGTACGCCACACAGCTGTGTGGCAAAAAAAAAAGCAGCACAACAGCGCATCTTCCACCTCAGGCGACTGAAGAAAATTGTCATGAGTCCCCAAATCCTCAAGCTCTTCTACAGGGACCCATTGAGAGCATCCTGATTGACTGTATTACCGTTTGGTACAGGAACTGCTCCAACCTTGCATCTGTGGACGTGAACTTTCCTCCATTGAGGACATTTACAGCAGCAGGTGCAGAAAAAGACCTGGAAGATCATTGGTGTCACCAGTCAACCCAGCCATAAACTGCATCAGCTACTTCTGTCTAGCAAACAGTACCACAGCATTAAAGCCAGGACCAACAGGCTACAGGACTGCTTCTTTCTACAAACCAACGGACTTATAAATTCACATGTCTGTACATCGCAATGGAGTCATAATGCAAAGATTTTTACACCCTCACATTGTTAGATGGATGCAAGATTTAAATAAATTATGAATTCAAAAATTCAAAAATTCAAGCAGAAACTGAAATTTAAAAAAATGTTAGAAGTACTCAAGATGTTGGGCAGCGACTATGGAACAGAGTAAAATAAAATGTTGTTGTTTCAGGTGTCTAATACCATCTGTTCCATTCATAGGTCGTCGACCTGCAGCATGAACTCTGGTTCCTTCAGCGTGGCATGCTATTGGAATAGAATCAGTATAAAATTGTGCAATTCAGGGCAACTACTTCAATTCATATACCTCAATGCAGTAAAAGTATGGCAAGTATAAACAAAGCAATTACTAATGAACCAGATATAGCAATAATAGGGCCAAATACCAAGACTTCGACAAAAATTTAAGGGATTGAAAGGCTGAGGCATTCAGAGGATGACTCTGCAGCAAAACACCCTGGCAGTTGAAATGAGGGCTTTCAAATGTAAAAGTAATTACATTTGGTGTCGAGAAAAAGGCCAAATTTAGCCAAGCACTGATGGAGGGAAGATATTGGTTTCAAATAAGAGACAGGCTGGAGCAATAGAAAAGAAGGACAAACTTTCTGGGAAGAGTCTATTAATTTGGAGCCGTGAATGGACCAATAAGGGATGACTGCAGAACAGTATTGTAAAAATTAGAACAGAGGGAGATGAGTTTTGGATCACTTAACAAATTGAAATGATCAAGTGTATTAGAGGCATGGATGACTATTTCAGCAAGTGAACTAATACGAGAGTACAAGAAATAACAAGAATAGGTTTTTATCCCTGCTAAGCCTACTTGCCTATTGAATAAGACCGCCGATCCATTCCAGGCTTAGTTCTATTTTCTGCCAGTTTCCAATTATCCTTGGCTATCTTACTATACAAACACATGCATCTGCCCTGAATACATTATTGCATTCAGCCTCCACAGCTCTTCAAGGACACAGCATTCCAAAGATTCATGATAAGAAATTTCCTCCTCATCCATGTCTTAACAAGTAATCTTTAAGGATTGAGGTGAGAAGGAGTCAAGACTGGCTGGAAATAATCTTAGCTCAGGCATGCAACTGCCGTATCAGCCAGATTTTGCTACACTAACACCTCATCCCCAATGCTTTTACCTCACCCAAAAATTGACTCTCTCACATGCAACTGCCCCGTCTATCAAAGGCTCATCAATTGCTTTTTCTTGTGCAAGGCTTGTTCAGCCATACATCATACCTCAGACTTGTGCTTTACCAAAGTTTTAAATGTCAGGCCTTCTACGATGGTCAACTACACACTTCTCTGTTAATGAACCTTTACTAGAGTCTTCCACTCTAAGTCATCATATTTCAGGAGCTCTGAAATTCTTCAGTGAGTCTATTTCCATTTACAGATCCAATGCTTCCAAGTTTGTGTTTTAAATTGCACTAGACTAAAAATATAAATCTTTCTTCTGAATAATACTCCATTACTAACACCAAATGCATTACCGGTACAAAGTCACTCCAGCCAAATTCCAAGTTCTCACTTTTTAATCTTGCATTTCAAAAAGGCAAACAGCAACATGTATTTAAGATGAAAGACACTGTTCATTTTAATTACTATCACTCACACTTGAACCCAATTAATCTTAAAATCCAATGCAGAAACAAACATGGTGTTTTTCCTTTACTCAAAAGGAAAACAAAAACACTTCAGCCACAAGTACTCAAGTACTGATAACATGTGAAAGACAAAAGTATCTGATTAACCTGATTCCTTTAAAGAATGAAACTGCTTTTAAAAGCATTATTAATTCTCATGAAACGTGACAAGGAGAAATCCCCTAGAAATTGAGATCACTTTATGAAACAAATCTCCCACCATTTTCAGTTTGTTCTCAATCAAGGGTTTGCAGACAATTAAGCAAAGCTCATTGGAGGGTTCTTGATGATCTATAGGGACCCACAGAGAGAAAGGTTGCAGAAGTGAATTTTTAAGCGTGCATTCACACTATGACCAAGAAGTGAGAGGGTTATGACTGAAGTTATACAGGTATTCTCTATTAAAATGGAGTACACAAAACTGGTTAGATGAACCCTGATAGATCAGTGTTCATCTAACCATTCCTCCACTCCCATTATTAATTCCTTTTCCTGCCACAGATTTACTAGGCTTCCACAAGAACACCCATGCTCTTACAGACATTTGTCCCATTTTCTGAGTAAGACTAACAAATGCCTGAAATTACATGTAGCATCTTAAAACAATCTGACTCATGGCTCAAAGATGGGGATAAACAAGTTTTTGTAAAGAATTAATTTCCACTGTCTAGAATTCAGTTTAAGTCATGGTACTAGCATCCATGCAAAGCAGAAACTACAGCAACAAATCTAAAGTACATTTTTCAACAGCTACAAACTCATATCATTGCAAGTATGTACTGTAACATTTTAAGTGCTGACAATCTTTTTCTCAATTATTACAATCATGATAGAGTTCATCATTACTTTCCACTCGTAACAGATCTTTTCAAACATTTGAGTAATTGAGTAACAATATCTGTGGCAGATGTTGAACAGATTTGTGCTGTTTTCTCTGGAAAGGCAATAGCTAAGGGGAGATCTGATAAAATTAACACAATCCTGGGAGGCATAACTTGAATAGACATCAGTATCAAGTTCAAGTTTACGGTCACTGGACTGTATATATACGCAACTGAACAAAACAATGCTCTTTTGGACCACGGTGCATACACAAAACTTACATTGCACACAGCATATAAAACAAAATATTACCAGAAATAATAAAATATAATACAAAGTTCATGTAGTGCATAGCACAGTTAAACAGTAAACAGCATGTTGTCGTAGTGACAAGATCTCAGTGGTGGCAGGATATACATTAGTCTCTCAGCCTGAGAGAAGAAACTGTTACCCAGTCTGGCAATTGTAGTCCCGATGGTCCTGTATCGCCTTCCTGAACGTAGCGGGTCAATGAAATTGTGGGATGGGTGGTAGGGTGTCTCTAGCTCTTTGTATACAACATTCCCAATAAATGTCATAAATAGACAGAGAGAGACCCCAATGACCCTCTTGGCAGATTTTACTATCCTCTGTAGCTTCTTGCAGACTGATCATTTGCAGCTTCTGTACCACACAATGATGCAGCCGGACAGGACACTCTCGATGGTTCCTCTGTAAAAAGTTGTAGAATGGAGATGGGAAGCCTCAAATTGTAGAAGCTGCTGTGACTTATTGAATACTGAGGTGGTGTTGTGGGTCCAGGTTAGATCGTTCAATATGTGCACACCAAGGAGCGCTGTGCTCTTCACTCTCTCCATAGCAGAACCATTGATGCGCAATGGAAAGTGGTTGAACTACACCTTCCTAAAGTCCAGAATCATCTCTTCAGTCTCATCCACTTTGAAACTCAAATTGTTCTCACGCCACTTGACAAGCCTCTCTACCTCCTTTCTGTATGCTATCTCACTGTTGCTAAAGCCGCCAATCACTGTTGTAACATCAGCAAACTTGATGATGAGGTTTGAACCAGATCTGGTAGTGCTGTTGTGAGTCAGCAGCATGCACAGTAGTGGGCCGAGCACACAGCCTAGGAAGGCACCAGAGCTCAGTGTGATGGAGCTGGCGATGTTGCTGCCAACTCAGACTGACTGGGTCTTTCTGTCATGAAGTCCAAGACCCAGTTACAGGGCATTCTTCCTCAGGATCAACATGCCTGGTACTAGGGGCTATGGATTTAAGGTGAGAGGGGCAAGTTCCAAAGGAGAAACGCAGGGGAAGTTTTCTTCTGTTTTACACAGAGTAGTGCATGCCCAGGGCATTTACTTACTAATTTAATTAGTTTGGTCAACAACCATCATGGACCAACAGTTCTGTTCCTAGAACAGTATGGAAATAGGTCCTTTGGCCCATGATGTTGTGTCAAATAATTAAATTAGTAATCAAATGCTGAACTAATCTCTTCTGCCTACACAATGTCTATATCCTTCCATCTCCTATTCATTCATGTACCTAAGAGCCTCTTGAGTGCCTCTTATCATATTTACCTGCACAATCACACGAGGCAGTGCAATTTAGGCACCCACCACCCTCTTTAAAAAAAATGCTCCACACATCTCTTTTGAACTTACCCCCAGCATCTTAAATGCATGCTCCCTGGTAGATATTTCAACCCTGGGAAAAAAACAGTTATCTATTCTATGGCTCTCATAATATTAGATCTCCGCTCACCCTCTCTGCTCCGGGGAAAACAACCCGAGCCTGTCCATCTGTTCCTTATAGCATATATCGTCTTGAACAAACAGCATCTTCTCCGAAGTCTGCTCATCCTTCCTCCAATGGTGCAACCAGAATTGAATGCAGTATGTCAGATGTGGTGTAAATAGATTTCTATAAAGTTGCAGAAGAACTTCCCAACTCTTGCACTCAATTCCTTAGAATAATAAAGGGAAGCATGCCATCTGCTTTCTTTGCCAACCTTTCATTCTCTGTAGCCACTTTCAACAAACTATGGACTTGGATGTAGTTAGACCCCACTGCTTGTCAAAACTACTTTGGGTCTTGCCAATGAGTGTACTGTCCTTTTACACAATGCCCAAAACACTACACTTAACATTTAACTGGGTTAAACTCCATCTGCCATTTCTTTCCCCATTCTTTCCCCATATCGGCAAATGATCTATAACTCACGGTATCAATGGACAGACTTCTATGCTATACACATCACCAATCTTCATAACATCTGCAAATATACTAATCTATCTACACTTTCATTAAAAACTGCAGAGTACAGTACAGAACACCACTAGTCGACTGCCAAACAGACTAAATACCATTGACTACTACTCTTGTGTATTTTTTTCTTGGGTGAGACAATTCCAAATGCCCAATGCACTACAGATCTCATGCATCTTAATTTTTTTTTGGATGAGCCTCCCATAAAGGACATTGTGAAACACCTAATATTTTAATACAGTACACAACATCCACAGCTTATTCTGTAGTCACCTGCATCTCCTCCTGAAAACACTCAATCAAGTTAGTATGACAACTTGTTCCACACAAAGCCATGCTGACTGCCCCCAGCTAGGCCATGGCTTTCAATTTGCTCAAATTCTATCACTAAGAATCCTCACCACAAGATTCCGAAACACTGCCCCCACACCAGGTTTTATCAGGTTTAATATCACCAGCATATGTCATGAAATTTGTTGTATTTTTCCCTCAATCTCGCGTCCTCTACCAGAGGCCTGGGAGCTGGAGGGTTCAGCACAGTACTCTTGCTGTTCCTAGTAGTGCATTCTTCTGGACCAAGATCTCAGACGTAGTTCCTGGGATTTGTTGGAGCCACTCACCCAGGCCAGGTGTCACAGCCCCACGTGCTCCTATCACCACCAGGATTTCTCTGGCTTCAACCTGCCACATCATTTCCATCTGTTCTTTCAAGCCCTTGTATTTCTCTCCAGCTTCTCATTCTTTCTTCATGATATTACTGTCATTTGGGATTGCCACTTCTATTACTATTGCTTTGTTCTGTCCCTTGTCCTGTAATACTACGTCTGGTTGGGAGGCCATTGCCTGCTTTTCAGTCTTGACATTGGACTTTGGATGGATCCTCCATCTATTGTTGGTAGTTTCCAGGTCTTGATGTCAGCAGCTTCTAGTTCATTCCTTGGCCAGCACACTATTGCGGCTGGGTGCCTGATGACTGGTAGGGCAAATGAGTTAAAGGTTCTGATATACACACACAGTTGACGCTTATGAAGTGTCTCAGCTCAAAACGTTGACTGTTTACACTTTTCCATAGATGCTGTTGACTGGCCTGTTGACTGAGTTTTTTCAGTATTTTGTGTGTGTTGCTCCAGAAGATAACAGTCAGGTGATAGTCTAAGCTATAACACAAATGTGTTTTGCAGAATTGGCAAGTTTTATATGTCCTATCTCAAACACCCTTTTGCGGTGAAGAGGTGTGTGAATTCCACCCCTCCCCCACCATTTCCAAAAAGAACACAAAAATAAGCTACCCTTTGGCTACTGAAAATATCATGAAATCAATCTGAAATCTTCAGTGTCAAAAGCAACCCTGGAGGGTTGGCAAACCAATGTGAAAAGGTTAATATGCATGTTGCCCTATTTTCCTTTAGACTGATACACCAGAAAACAAAATAGGCAATCTTATTTTCACCACTTTGCATCTTGACCCATTAAAATTATCACCAAAAAGGAAATCTTTTATATACAAGCACAATACAGGTTATAATTGACAAATGGTTTGAATTTTATTCCCCACAAAACATTTATAATTAAACCGAACATTTAAAAAAACCAGATTACTAGACTTATCCCAGTAACCACTATGCTAGCTTGACTGTGTTCTGAAATCTAAACATAATCAGAAACATTTGTATAACAAATCAAACAAGCTCTTCTCTATGTCTACATAATTTCTATAATGACTGTTAAATATAGTGCCCCTATTTGCAAAGGTTTAGTGGAAGCTTGTTGTATCCGTGAGTTCATTTCTGTGTTCCACCATCAGAGTAATGGCAACAAAACAGGTCTGGACTAATTTCCTCTGAGTATGGACATTATATTATACAACTAACAAACCTAAAGGTTAAACCCTCTAGAAAGCAATCTCCTTCTATTTGTTCTTTATTTGATTAAAACGTTCATTGTAGTTGAAAATTGCATTAGTACATTAATTAATGCACTTTCAGTTTTCTTGCCATCACTCAAGGAAAACCTGAAATTCAAATACCTCTTCAGGATGTGGCGTGATATTAGTAGTCAAAGGTTCACAAGGTCAATCAAACTAATTCAGTGTATATTTATCTTGAATTCTGATTTAATGCCATTTTGGGCTTTACAAGCCAATGAGAAACACACAATTAAAATCTTGGACATGAACAGATGATTTGCTGTTACATGGACCTTATTTTGGAACATCCAAGGAGTCCAAGAATAATCTCTACCTTGAGTTCCAAATGAACTATAGATTGAGATACATAAGGAAATAAATACAGTACATGATGTGACTGTGCTGATCTGATGATGCTATTTAAAAAGTTGTTAATTTGAAGAACCTCTGTTCTGCAGGGAGAATCCAAAGATATAACTTCCCAAAAAAAAAGGTCAACATATAAAGAGTGAAAGACAGACAAGAGTAGAAATTGGACTGCTGGAAAATGACACAGGAGAGGTTGTAATGCAGGACAAAGAAAATGGCAGACAAGCTAAGTATTTTGCGTCAGTCTTCAGATGTCTCTTTCAGAAGATACCAGCAGTATGCCAGAAATTCAAGAGGGGCAGTGGGCAGAAGTGAATGCTGTTGAAATTACTAAGGAGAAGGTCCTTAGGAAGCTGAAAGGTCTGAAGGTAAACAAGTCTCCTGGACGACACCCCGGAGTTTTGAAGGAGATAGCTAAAGAAGCTGTGGAGGCATGAGTAATGATCTTTCAAGAATCATTACATCAAGGGGGTGGGGGGGAAGAAGAGACAAAAGAAAGGAAAGTGGGCCTGATTTCAGTGGTTGGAAAGATGTTGGAGGCCATTATTAAAAATGTAGTTTCAAGAAACTTGGAGGCATCGTATAGGACTAAGTCAGCATGATTTCCTTAAGGGGAAATCTTGACTGACAAATCTGCTGAACTCCTTTGAGGTAATAACAGGCAAGGAGAGTCACTGAATGTTCTTTACTTTGACAAGGTGCTGCACATGAAGATGCTTAACAACATATGAGCCCATGGGTATTACAAGAAAGATAATAGCAAGGTTAGAAGATTATCTGCTACTATTTAGACAAAGAGTGGGAATAAATGGGGCCTTTTCTGGTTGACTGACTGTGACTGATGGTGTTTCATAGAAGTCAGTGTTGCACTGCTTCTTTTCACATTATATGCCAGTGATTTGGATGATGGAATTGATGGCTTTCTGACCAAGTTTGTGCATGATACAAGGTTAGGTGGAAGGTCAGGTAGGATTGAGGAAGCAGGGAGTCTGCAGAAGGACTTGGACAGATTGGGAGAATGGGCAAAGATGTGGCAGACGGAACATAGTGTGGGGAGGTGTACTGTCATGCACTATGGTAGAAGCAATAAAGGTGTAGATTATTTCCTAAACAGCCAGAGAATGGAGTTTTGAAGAGCAAAGGTGGATCTCATTGAAACATATCAAATGTAGCATCAAGATTGCACTAAACAGTGACTCTTTTGCTTGCAGCTTCAGAAACAGCTCTATTTCCATCTTTAATATCTCTATTTTTCCCTTTCAGGGATCTTTTGAAGACCCTGACCTGGAGTTACACACTGATCGGTTCTTTGTGGGAATGGGACCTGCTCTCGGGGTTTCCCAACTGGCCATTATCCAACATGTCAAGGGCGCGGCCTAAGAATTCAGCTTGCCTTTGGAGGTCATCTTAGGGCTCTGGAGATGGGTGAATCGAAGGTCAGTGTCCCAACATACTAGAGTGTTGGAAGATCTTTGACTGTGTGCCCAGAGACACAAGATCTTTGGGCACAGAGCTTGGAAAAAGCGGTGCAACGGACTTTCAACATCATATACCAACGGGCTGTTTATGCGTGGGATGGAGGGGAGCAGGGGGAGACTTTGGCGTTCTCATGTTTAACTGCCGTTCATTCTTTGGGGCACTCCTCTGTTTTCGTGAATTGTTGCAAAGACAAAGCATTTCAGAATGTATATTGTATACATTTCCCTGTCATTAAATGTACCTTTGAAATATTGAAAGACTGAAATAATGGATGTGGAGAGGATGTTTTCTTTCGTGGGGGAAGTCTAGGACCAGAAGATATTGCCTCAAAAAATAGGACATTCCTTTAGAACAGAAATGAAGAGGAATTTCTTCAGCCAGAGTGTGGAAACTGTAAAATTCATTACTGGGGAGGTCAGATCATTGGGTGTATTTAAAACAGAGATTGATAGGTTCTTGATTAGTAAGGGTGTCAAAGGTTATAGGGTGAAAGCAGAAGAATGGAGTTGAAAGGTATAATAAAGCGGGTACGATGGAAAGGCTGAGCTGACTCGATAGTCCAAATGACTGGACTCTGCTCTCATGTCTTACAGTCTTCTGTGCATCTAATAGATTATTAGCTCTCCAATAGACACTATTGCCATTTGCAATGATATTGCTATTTGTCTTCATGGTATAGGTTCTGCAGGTTCTTCCTCAATCAAACATCTCCCTCTTTTCCATCAAATTTACTTATTTTCCTCCTGCTCATCTTTTGTATTCCATTCCTTGGGTTTAAGGATAACTTGATCTCATTCCATTTCTGTGTTCTGAATTGACTGATGAACTTACATGGGATTTGTGGACTTGGCCACACAGGGACAGAAGCAGCTAGGTGGAGTGGTGAGATAATTTAGGAGGTGTGACAGTCATGTCATTTTCGCAGGATTCCCAAAGATACTTGATGTTCCATCTCAAATGCTCATTCTCTATTTTGGGCAAGGAGTTCCATGTTCAGGTATGAATGTTGCTAATTGTTTTCAAGAAAGTATTGAGAATCTCCTTGAATTCTCATGTCTTCCAAGTTCTTGCTGTAATGGGGCTCAGACATGAATAGTATGTTGACAGAGACATGAGCAATGGGGCCCCCTGTCAGAGCTGGCCGTCTGCAATTAACAATTCATGGTGGAGGTTGCAAGCCTGGGAGAAGGCACATGTACTTGTTTGCTCATTCTGCTAAACAAAACTGACAATTTTGTAAGAATTGGCCCTGTGGACTTGATCTTTCTTTTCTGCTGTAGATAGCTCTAAGACTGAACCAAACAGGAGGACAAGGATCTCTACTGCCTGGTAGAATTTGAGCTAGGGTCCAATTCATAACAAAACCACATCATTTCAGTTTTATCCACCAACCCTGAAGTACATAACTGTTGTTTCTTGTACAATCATTCTGAATTACCATGTTGCATGAGGGAGAAATTACACTGGTTTCCCAGTCTGATTTACTACCCTGAGAAAGTTTGAATGATCTATTGTCCTTGACAAGTTTTGAGAGCTACGCTTGATCAACTGTACTTGCTGGGCTCAAGGGAAAGATAACAAGGAACAGCTCCAATTGCAAACAGGTTCAGCTGACTGCCTATAAAGGCCAATTGTATATTTTTGGGCAAATCAAGTTAGAAGGTTGACAGCAACATCAATCTGTCTTTCAGTTATATTAAAATAGATGAAAGGATCATCCTGACTGAAATTAATTCTTGAAGAAATGCCTGAAAATCAGTGCTAATCAGCAGAAAACAAGTTACATAATCTTTAAAACTTTATTTGTGTCAATTTCCCCTAATTAGTACTTATATCAAATATTTTTAAAAATTAATGCAAATATTTATGAAAATAAATTAATGTTTGCAAAGCTTCATTTCTTCCCCACCAAAACAAAAAATATCTCATTGCAAGTTTGGGAAATTAACAATATTTTAGCTACTCATCACAAAAGGATCATGGTCCCAACGAAACAACTCTACTTCATGCAGGTGCCAAGTTCAGACAGTGAGGTACATTTGCACTGTTTGCCACATGGTATGTGAAATTCAATTTACATTACTGAAACATTTTTCTGGCTTCAGCTTTTGAAAAGGAGGCAATTACCATTTTCATTTGCTTCAAAACTGAATACTTGCCTTCAACTGTAAACACAACTATTCTCCAAAAAGTAACAAGGTGCATTGCTTCAACAACATCCATATATGCAGGGTGTGGGGGTGGAGGTAAAGACAGAAGTCTTGGAAACTTTTCTTATTAAAATCAATTGAATGAGGAAGGTTCTAGTATATCAGTAACAAAGAATCAAATGGAACAATATTTGTGCCTTCTATTCCACATTTTCATTTACACATCTACACCTTTCCTGCTCTACCTTCTATTTTTTTTAATTAGCTAATAAAGTCATTCCTTCTACAGTACCTTTATAAAGTATTCAGCCCCCACAACTTCTTCCACATTTTACTGTCTCATTTCCTAAATTTAATATACACTGAAGTAGGATTTGAGCTAGTCGACAAAACATGATACATATTAAATCAAAAGAATTCCAAAACATGTAATTTATTAAATATTAAAAAACAAAACCATGAGGCTGGTAAGTGTTCATCTCCGTTGTAATCATGGTGCTAACTTTCCTCAGTTGCAATACTGTATATTACCTCACCAACGCACCGACTTGTTGGTGCAGAAAATTTGAGGGGATTTTGATTGAATGAATTCATAAAAATAAATACCCCCTCTAGTTGTAAGGTCCAACAGTATAGTAGATTTTCAGCAGACCAAACGATGATGAAGACAAAAGAGCATTCAAGACAAGTCAGGGAAATGATAATAGAGAAGCACAAATCTGGAGGAGGATACAGGATCATGTCAATGGTACTGAACATACCTCAGAGCTCAGTGCAGACCATCATGAAAAACAGCAAAAATGAAAGCTCTGCCACACTGGCCAAGTCAGGCTGACCCACTAAACTTAGTTGCTAGCAGAGAATGGCTTTTGTAAGAGAGGCCACAGTGATGCCAATTGTGAATCTGAGTGGGCTGCAGGAGCCAGTGGCTGCAAGTGGAGATGAAGTTCATGCATCCACAATCTCCAAGCCCTTGCAAAAAAAAAGGGTATTTATGGAAGACTGGCAAGAAAGAAGCCCAGGCTTTAAAAAAAAAGAATCCTTCCCAGTGAAGACTTTGCAAAGCTTTACTTAAAAGATACTGTAAAGATGTGGAAGAAGATCTTGCAGCCAAATAAGACTAGAGTGGAACTTTTTGGCCTCAACACTAAGTGGCACGTGTAACGTAAGCCTAATACTGCACATCAGCCAGATAGGGATATAACACCATCCCTGATATAATGTACGGAGGAGGTAGCATCATGCTGCAGGGATGTTTTTCAGCAGCAGGGTCTTAAAATCTGGTCAGGATTGATGGGAAGATCACTGCTCCTAAATACAGAGAGATCATAGATAAAAGCCTGCTAGTCTCTGTCAGAAAGCTTAAACCTGGGAGGAGGTTTGTCTTCCAGCAGGACTATGACACAAAGCACACTGCCAGAGCAACCATGGAGTGGCTTGAAATCAAGAAAACTGATTTCCTTGAGTGATCCTGACCTTAACCCAATCTAACATCCCTGGCAAAACCTTGAAACTGCTGTCCACCATTGTCCACCCCCTTCACCCCCCCCCCCCCCATCTAACCTGGCAGAACTTGAGAAATTTTGCGAGGAAGAATGAACAAATCTTGTTCCATCATGTGACAAAGCGAATAGAGACTTATCCAAAAAGACTTCTGGTATAAGACTTTTGGCAGACCGAGCGTAGGTGTTCAGCGAAACGGTCTCCCAGTCTGCATCGGGCCTCACCAATATATAAAAGGCCACACAGGGAGCACCGGACGCAGTATACCACACCATGCAGTCCGCCAGAAAATGCAGGATCTCCCAGTGGCCACACATTTTAATTCCACGTCTCATTCCCATTCTGATATGTCTATCCATGGCCTCCTCTATTGTCAAAATGAATCCAAACTCAGGTTGGATGAACAGCACCTTATATACCGGCTGGGTAGCCTCCAACCTGATGGCATGAACATTGACTTCTCTAACTTCTGTTAATGCCCCTCCTCCCCTTCTTACCCCATCCCTGACATACTTAGTTGTTTGCCTGTTCTCCATCTCCCTCTGGTGCTCCCCCACCCTCCTTTCTTTCTCCCGAGGCCTCCCGTCCCATGATCCTTTCCCTTCTCCAGCTCTGTATCACTTTCGCCAATCACCTTTCCAGCTCTTAGCTTCATCCCATCCCCTCCGGTCTTCTATCATTTTGCATTTCCCCCTCCCCCCACTACTTTCAAATCTCTTACCATCTTTCCTTTCAGTTAGTCCTGTCAAAGGGTCTCGGCCCAAAACGTCAACCGCGCTTCTCCCTATATATGCTGCCTGGTCTGATGTGTTCCACCAGCATTTTGTGTGTGTTGTTGTTTGAATTTCCAGCATCTGCAGATTTTCTCGTGTTTGCTCTTTAAATGGTAGAGCCTTTTTCAACATGTTTATAGTGAGAAATACTTTGGACTCCTCTTCCATCTCCATCTACAGGGAGACTTCCGCCAAATCAACTTTGCTAAAAAGTTTCCTTCTGGAAAGGTTTGCAGAGATATCCTCAATACCGAGCAGAGGGTATTGATCTACATCCAGTGCTGGATTGACGGTGACCTTAAAATTACCATAATCCTGACAGATCCATTCTTCTTGGCTACTGGGGCCAATGGCATTGCTCATGGGCTCAACTTAGAAAGAATTCCTACAGCCTCTATGTGATCTAGCCTACTGGCTACTTTTTCACAGATGGTACAAGGAACAAGACAGGCTTTGTAAAACTTGGGTGTGACATTTTCATTTAACCCTATTTTGTCTTTTATATGTTTGAGTTTTCTCAGTTGCATCCCTGAATATTGCTGTGTCAGCATCCAGTACCTTTATTAATTCACTTTCAGTTCACTCTGTTGCAGGGAATGTGGCATGCAAATTGTGGATGGATTTTTAATCAAGTTGTAGTTGTCACAACCAATCACAGCTCCATAATGTGGCCCCTCCTGTTTTCACCAGACACAAATCCAAAGTGGCTTGATAGTTACTGTTTTTCACTGTTACAAATGCCATTCCCACAGGAATTATCTTTTCTCCAGTGCTAGTTCTTGGTTGAATATCTGCAGGCTTCAGTTCAGCAACTTTGAAATACCATTCAAATTCATTTTGTGGAATGACTGAAACAGCCGAGCCAGTGTATAATTCCATTTTATTTAATTCACCTATAGTAATTATTTAAATAATTATTTTATTTTATTTCTGGTGCAAGCCATGTTGCTTGTCACTTGTTGATTTTCACAATAACATATTTCAAGGCTGCGCAGTCCTGTGTCACTCTTATTATCAGATTTTTCATCAACAACATGCAGATTAGTGGTCTTTTTGAGACTGCAACTTGACTTTTTAAAGTGTTTTTTTCTCTTCCCTGTGCAGACCATTTTTTTTTGTCTGTTTGACATGCTCTTTGAATGTGTCCTACTTTGTTGCCCTGCCAAAAGCTTAACACAACTTGTTTGGCCATCAAGTTTCTGTTTGGATGTTGCTATTTTGTTCACACCGATTTTCATTCCTGACTGCAACTCAATCGTCTTTCTCTGTTACTTTCATTAATACAGTGATTTCAACTGCTCTTTAAAATGTGAGTTATACTTCAGTTAGGAGCCATTTTTATATGTTTTCTTGAAAGGTTCCACAAACTAAATGATTATTAAGCACATCTCTGAACTAATAATATTCAGACAATCTATTCAATTCAGCCACACAAGCTGAAATGGACTCTCCTTCCTTTTGATTCTGCTTATGAAACTGAAAGCATTCTGCAATCAACAATGGTTTCAGTTCTATATGTTTATAATATCAGGAAAGCTCATTTCAGCTGGTTTGATTGGAGCAGTCAAGTTTCTATGCATGCTTTCCTACTTTTTGCACTCAGTAACACTGGCACTTGCTTTTCATTGGCTACCTCATTTGTTTCAAAACACTGCTCAATTCATTCAGTATATATCAGTTATCTTTTGTGCAATCGAATGTGTCCATCTTTGAGGGAGACGAACATTTCTATTAAAAAATTATAATTATCACTCAGTACTGAACCCGTGAATTTCAACCGTTTTCTGTCTTTTAAAAAAAATTAACCCCCCCTCCCTCTTTAAGAGAGTTTTTCTTCACTGTTTAACTCCTTGTGCAAAGTAAGTGTGCTTTGCTTTTTAAAAAAAAACTCCAATGTCTCACTGTGTTTCAACAAGGTAGGTAGTCATCTCAGGTACATTTTAAAACTTACTGATCGCCACTGTTACTTCTTGGAGTTACAAAACATAACTGAGAGAAAACTACTGGAGCCCAAGTAACATATCAATTTTGTCCTTCCATTACTGAGGCTCACACATGGTGGCGTAATGACATATGTCATTCATTACTTTTACATGTAACCCATAATGAATTATCAAAAACAAAAATGCTTAATCAAACAATATACTTACAATGTTACTCAAATATTACTGAAATATTAAATAGACAAAATTCCCTACATATCTGCCAATAATACTTCCTTCTTTTTTGGGGTGACATGTATACCATAAAACAATATTAAGACTTTAGTATTTTTATAGTGAGTCTCAGTAGAATATCACAACTAAATCTTCATGTTGTTCTGAGCCATTTTTGCCACTAACAAACAATTGGAAAGAGGAAATGAGCATAATCTGTCATGAACAAAATCTCATTTATCCATTATTTGTGTGCATGCAGATCTGCAAAAAATTAAACTTCTTTCATTGCCTTAACTTTAAAATCATAATATTAAATCCCTCCACATCCCATTTGTCTTCTGTGATCTTATTTAACCTTACAACTCTCTACATTCCTGGCATTCTTCTAAAAGTGGCCCATTATGGACCTGCTTTAAAAATCGATGCATTCAGATACCCAGATCCCAAGTTCTAACATTATTTCCCACCAAGAAATTTCTCCATTTCTGATACCCGAGGACACCAAAATATTTCCCTCATATCTAAATTTCATGCACGGCATATGATTTATTTATTAAACAATGGGCTCTTTGAAGTACTATGGGTTATTTTACTTCAGGCAGAGCATTACATCAGAAACATATTTACTATCACTGACATATGTCATGATATTTGTGACCTTTATGGCAGCAATACAATGAAACACATGATAAATAAATATACAGAAAAAAAAACAAATTACATTAAGTATATGTAGTGCCTATAAAATGTATTCATCCTCCTTGGAAGTTTTCATGTTTCATTGTTTTACAACATTGAATCATAGCAGATTTAATTTGGCTTTTTTTTGACACTGATCAACAGAAAAAGACTCTTTCTTGTCAAAGTGAAAACAATTCTCTACAAAGTGATCTAAATTAATTAGAAACAAAACAAAATTAATTGCATAAGCATTCACCCTTTTAATATGACATACCAAATCACTACTGATGCAGCCAATTGGTTTCAGAAGTCACAAAATTATCAAATGGAGATCTGTTTTTTTATTGAGACCAGTGTGCAGCCAAGGTGCTTCAACTGATTGTAGTAAACATACCTGCATCTGAAAAGGTGCAACTGCAGGTAGGTCAGTATCCTGGCAAAAACCATCCATGAAGACAAAAAAACCACTTCAAGTAACTCCGCGAAAAGGTTATTGATAAACACAAGTCATGAGATGGATAAAAGAAAATTTCCAAGTCACTGAACAATCCTTGGAGTACAGTTAAGTTAATCATCAAGAAATGGAAAGAATATGGCACAGCTGTCAATCTGCATAGAGCAGGCTGTTTTCAAAAACTGAGTGACTATGCAAGGACAGGTCTAGTGAGGGAGGCCACTAAGAGACCATGACAACCCTGGAGGACTTGGAAGCTTCAGTGGCTGAGATGGGAGAGACTGCACATACAACAACTGGTGCCCAGGTGATTCAATAGATGCAGCTTTATTGGAGAAGGGCAAAAATAACTCACAACACATCTCAGCCAGAGTTTATCAGAAGGCATGTGGGAGAGTCTGCAGTCAGCTGCAAGAAGATTCTATGGTCTGATGAAACCAAAATTGAGCTTTTTGGCCGTCAGACTAAACGCTATGTTTGGTGTAAACCAAATACCGCACATCATCAAAAACACCCCATCCCTACCATGAAGCAGGGTGGCGGCTGCATCGTGCTGTGGTGATGCTTCACTGCAGCAGGCCCTGGAAGGCTTGTGAAAGTAGAGGGTAAAATGAATGCACCAAAATACAGGGAAATCCTGGAGGAAAACCTGAAGCAGCCTGTAAGAGAACTGCAACTTGGGAGAAGATTTGTTTTTCAGCAAGACAGTGACCTCAAGTATAAGACCAAAGCTACACAGGAAAGGCTTAAAAATAACAAAGTTAATGTCCTGGAGTGACCAAGTCAGAGTCCAGACCTCAATCCAACTGAGAATTTCTGGCTGGACTTGAAAAGGGCTGTTCACTCATGATCTCCATGCAATATGACAGTGCTTGAGCAGTTATGTAAAGAAGAGAAATAGAGAAAGCTTGGAGCCAGTGCAAGAGGGAGGATGGGCAGGTGATAGAGAAGAGATGCACTCAGACTGATGGTTTGAGATGTGTCTATTTTAATGCGAGGAGTATCATGAATAAAGCAGATCAGCTTAGAGCGTGGATTAGCATTTGGAGCTATGACGTTGTGGCCATTACAGAGACTTGGATGGTGCAGGAGCAGGAATGGCTACTTCAAATGCCAGGCTTCAGATGTTTCAGAAAGGATAGGGAGGGAGGCAAAAGAGGTGGGGGCATGGCACGGTTGATCAGAGATAGTGTCACAGCTGCAGAAAAGGAAGAAGTCATGGAGGGATTATCTACAGAATCTCTGTAGGTGAAAGTTAGGAATGGGAAGGGGTCAATAATTATACTGCGTGTTTTTTTAGAGACCACCCAATAGTAGCTGGGACAGAAGAGCAGATAGGGAGACAGATTCTGGAAAGGGTTGTTGTGGTGGGAAATTTTAATTTCCCTAATATTGATTGGCATCTCCCTAGAGTGAGTGGTTAGACGGGGGGGGGGGGGGAGTTTTTTTAGGTGTGTTCAGGAAGGTTTCTTGACACAATATGTAGATAAGCCTACCAGAGGAGAGGCTGCACTTGATCCAGTATTGGGAAATGAACCTGGTCAGGTGTCAGATCTCTCAGGGGGGAGAACATTTTGGAGATAGAATTGTGATCACTATCTCCTTTACCATACCGTTGGAGAGGAATAGGAACAAGCAAGTTAGGAAAGCATTTAATTTGAGTAAAGGGAAATATGAAGATATCAGGCAGGAACTTGGAAGAATAAATTGGAAACAGATGTTCTCAGGGAAATATACGGAAGAAATGTGGCAAATGCCCTGGGGACATTTGTGCGGGGTTCTGCGTAGGTACGCTCCGATGAGACAGGGAAAGGATAGTAGGGTACAGGAACCATGGTGTACAAAGGCTGTTGTAAAACTAGTCAAGAAAAGAAGAGCTTACGATAGGTTCAAAAAACTAGATAATGATAGAGATAGAGAAGATTATAAAGCTAGCAGGAAGGAGCTTAAGAATTAAATTAGGAGAGCCAGAAGGGGCCATCAGAAGGCCTTGGCAGACAGGATTAAGGAAAACCCTAAAGCATTCTACAAGTATGTGAAGAGCAAGAGGATAAGATATGATAGAATAGGACCAGTCAAGTGTGACAGTGGAAAAAGTGTGTATGGAACTGGAGGAGATAGCAGAGGTACTTAATGAATATTTTGCTTCAGTATTCACTACTGAAAAGGATCTTGGCGATTGTAGGGATGAGTTGCAGCAGACTGAAAAGCTTGAGCATGTAAATATTAAGGAAAAGGATGTGCTGGAGCTTTTGGAAAGCATCAAGTTGTGTAAGTCACTGGGACCAGACGAGATGTACCCCAGGCTACTGTGGGAAGCAAGGGAGGAGATTGCTGAGCCTCTGGCGATGATCTTTGCATCAATGAGGACAGGAGAGGTACCGAAGAATTGGAGGGTTGCAGATGTTGTTTCATTATTCAAGAAAGAGAGTAGAGATAGCGCAAGAAATTATAGATCAGTGAGTCTTACTCCAGTGGTTGGTAAGTTGATGGAGAAGATCCTGAGAGGCAGGATTTATGAACATTTGAAGAGGCATAATATGATCAGGAATAGTCAGCATGACCTTGTCAAAGGCAGGTCATGCTTTACGAACCTGATTGAATTTTTTTGTGACTAAACACATTGAAGGTAGAGCAGTAGATGTAGTGTATATGGATTTCAGCAAGGCATTTGATAAGGTACTGCATGCAAGGCTTATTGAGAAAGTAAGGAAGCATGGGATCCAAGGGGACGTTGCTTTGTGGATCCAGAACTGGCTTGCCTATAGAAGGCAAAGAATGGTTGTAGGCAGCTCATATTCTGGATGGAGTTTGGTCACCAGTGGTGTGCCCCAGGGATCTGTTCTGGGACCCGTACTCTTCATGAATTTTATAAATTACCTAGATGAGGAAGTGGTGGGATGGGTTAGTAAATTTGCTGATGACACAAAGTTTGGAGGTGTTGTGGATAGTGTGGAGGCCTGTCAGAGGTTACAGTAGGACATTGATAGGATGCAAAACTAGGCTGAGAAGTGGCAGATGGAGTTCAACCCAGGTAAGTGTGAGGTGGTTCATTTTGGTAGGTTAAACATGATGGCAGAATATAGCATTAATGGTAAGACTCTTGGCAGTGTGGAGGATCAGAGGGTTCCTGGGGTCCCAGTCGATAGGACACTCAAAGCTACTATGCAGTTTCTTAACTCTGTGGTTAAGAAAGCATTAGGTGCATTGACCTTCATCAATCGTGAAATTGAGTTTAAGAGCCGAGAGATAATGTCAAAGACCCTGGTCAGACCCCACTTGGAGTACTGTGCTCAATTCTGGTTGCCTCACTACAGGAAGGATGTGGAAACCTTAGAAAGGGTGCAGAGGTGTTGCCTGGATTAGGGAGTATGCCTTATGAGAATAGGTTGAGTGAACTCGGCCTTTTCTCGTTGGAGTGATAGAGGATGAGAGGTGACTTGATTGAAGTGTACAAGATGATGAGAGGGTCAGAGGCTTTCTCCCAGGGCAGAAATGGCTAGCACGAGAGGACACCGCTTTAAGGTGTTTGGAAGTACGTACAGAAGAGATGTCAGGGGTAAGTTGTTGTTGTTTTTAAAACGCAGAGAGTGGTGAGCACGTGGAATGGGCTGCTGGCGGCAGCGGTGGAGGTGGAGGCGAAAAAGATAGGGTCTTTTAAGAGACTCTTGGACAGGTACATGGAGCTTAGAAAAACAGAGGATATGGGTAAGCGTAGGTAATTTCTAAGGTTAAAAACATGTTTGGCACAGCTTTGTGGGCCAAAGGGCTTGTAATGTGCAGTAAGTTTTCTATGTTTCTAAGAATGGGGAGAAATTGTTGTGTCCAGATGGGCAAAGCTGATAGAGACCTAACCACACTGACTCAAGGCTGTAATTGTTGCCAAAGGTGCATCTACTAAATACTGACTTGAAGGGGGTAACTATGCAATCAATAACTGTAATAAATTTAGGCCAATTTGTAGAAATTTGTTTTCACTTTGACACGAGTATTTTTCCTGTTGATCAGTGTCAAAAACGGCAAAGTAAATCAGTGATAATTCAATGTTGTGAAACAGAAAAACATGAAAACTCCCAAGGAGGATGAATACTTTTTAAAGGCGCTGTATATGTCTATTAAATAGTTCACTTAGAATAAGTAGTGCAAAATAAACTATTACCTGACCAGTTATCCAGCTCGAGAATGTTCTTCTGCAGAACAAAGTCAACATCTGAATAAGCCAAACCTACACAAAACGGCAGGCACAGAGAAGCTTCCTAGTCTATAGAATTCTGCTTTTCTGGTGTCTGAAACCAAACCATAGCCACATAAATTTATGTTTTTAATTGACTTCTAATTTGCATGGGCCATCTGAAAAATTATATTTTGGAAGGGATGTTGAAACTGAGTTAATTCCATGTTGTTCAGCTTGTGCATTGGCTGAACTATTGAATACAATGAAATACAATCTTGAAGATTACAAATCACACTATTTCTCTCCAAGATATTGAAGCTTCTTCAAAAGCAACCCTGTTAACTATCAGATTTCAATGTAAAGAATAGCATTAACTACCAAATAGATGTTTAATCTTATAGTGTATTGCTACACCTGAACAAAGCCTCCCCAGAATAGACATTCAATATAATCATAAATAAACTTATTACCTTTTATGCACAAAACCACTAACTTTTATCAAGCAACACACAGAAATCTGGAAGAACTAACTGGCTCAGGCAGCATCGATTGAAGAAATGGACAGATATTTCAGGTTGAGATTCTTCACCGAGATAGTGTTGAGATCTTTAGCAGGAATCCACATTTGAAAATTCAACATATACTCAGTGGCCACTTTAATAGGTACACCTACTCCTTAATGCAAATATCTAATCAGCCAATCAATGCATAAAAGAATACTGACACAATCAAGAGATTCAGTTGTTGTTCCAACCAAACATCAAATGTGGAAGAAATGTGATCTAAGTGACTGACTGTGGAATAACTGTTGGTGCCCAACAGTTTTGAGTACCACAGAAACTGCTGACCTCCTGGTATTTTCGGTCTTCAGAGTTTACAGAGAATGGTGCAAGAAACAAAATACATCTAGTGAGCAACAGCTCTGTGGGTGAAAATGCCTTGCTAATGAGAGGGGTCAGAGGAGAATGGCCAGACTGGTTCAAGCTGATAGGAAGGCAACAGCAACTTAAATAACCATGTGTCACAACAGTGGTGTGTAAATGAACATCTCTGAACTCACAACATGTTCAACCATGAAGTGGATGGGCTGCAGCAGCAGAAGAACCCAAACGTACTCTGTGGCTACTTCATTAGGTACAGGGAGCACCAAATAAATTGGCCACCAAGTGTATATTCCAGGACCAGAAACCAATTTTGATCAGCAAGTATCAGAAGACTAAATGATCAGGAGCTGGTGTATGTTGGGAAGCAGGCAGCAGGTGCAGAATTGAATAGATGACAGACACTGTAGAAGAGCTGATATTTGAGAACTGATATTTTGTTGAAGGAGCAGCTGTTTAAATGGCATTAATTTCATGTACAAATAGTTTAGATCTGATAATGCAAATGACTTAAAGTTCTATTGCCAAATTCAGCTTCAACATTACAGTATCCTCAAAACTGAATGAAACCTGGCCTGGAGTTTCAACACAATTGCATTTGATATTTAATGCAATGGGACTGATATCAGCACAGAGGATGCTAACCACTGCAGACCAATGAATGAAAACAGTTTGAGCAAAGTACAGAAAAAACCTGGCCATAAGTGGCACAAGACTGGCAAGAAGCATCGTTCAAAGTTTCCATCCATTTCTAGGCCAATGAAGAGGCTTGAAAGATTAAACTGGATTGTTCAGACTTAACAATACCAATACACTTAGAAGGCTTTGAATTAAAATAAATATACACACACACACACACACACATATATTGTTACGCCTGAAGCCCCCTCCTTTTTGAGAATCGCAGGATCACTATTGATTTGGGTCGGGAGACCCAGGAAATGAGAGAGAGACGTTTGGAATGTCTTGACCCCCGGCGATATAAAGCTACGGGAAACGGCCATTGTCTCTTGGAGACGGAATTGTGTATTAAAATACTGTGATTCGTGGAAGCCCTCAGGCAAAGTGGGCTGGTTGGTGGAGGGATTGCATCATCCCAACCTGATTGACATCTGAGACCCTGTGAGTCAGGATAAAAGAGGGTCAGTGGGAACAGCCCCTCAGAGGCACCAGAAGGAACACTAGCAATCCCGTATTAGTAAAAGCCGGTGGGAAGGCCACGTGCGTCCTTTTCCATTTGCCCCGGAATCGGTGTGCCTTTACCACGGAAGAACGCTCTTTAGCTAACAACGGGGAAATCAACTCCCAACGACTCTCGAAGGATTGACATCATAAAAGGACTGGGCAAGTTTTAACCCGTCTTTCTCTCCAACCAAAACGCTGCAGCTTGAATGAAATAAAGTGACTTTTATATTTCCATTAGACAATACATTATCCCCTAGACAATGATAGAGCTATTTCTTATTGATTATTATTATACCCGTGCTTTTAGATTTAGTATTGACAACGTATATCATCTGTATGTTTGCATTGATATTATTTTTGTGTATTTTTATCAATAAATACTGTTAAAAATAGTACCATCAGACTTCAACCGACCTCTCTATCTTTGCTGGTAAGTGACCCAGTTACGGGGTACGTAACAATACACACACACACACACACATATATAGAGATTGCTGACAATAAAATGAAAATAATTTTTATTCCTTCTACAAAGTCATTTTCAAAGTAAAATTGTCACAGTTCACAGAAATACTCAAATCGTGAACAACACCCAAGACAAAACTATTTGATTAAAACATATTTAAAATTCTTGGTTATATTACATTTAAGTCATTCATTGCAGATTTCTGATTCTCTGATATGCAAATAACCAGGGAGAAACTTGTCAGCAGGAAGCACTTCAAAACCAAAAGCAATTTGAACAAGTGTTCCACACATGCTATAGTTCTTTCTACTTCAGTGGCTGTTTTCCTTCATTGCTTTTAATTTTGTCTCAAAGTTGTCTTAAATTCATCTTTGCTATCTCTGTCAAGTAATTTACAGAGTCTCAGATTCAGCACTCTGAACTCTTAACAGTTTCCAGATGCTTAAAACTGAAATTATTAATGATATTTACCAATACCGATTTTGAAATTCCATAATGCTGCTATAAATTTATGCATAACTGTTAAGAGAAGGCTGACTTATTTAAGAAAAATAGCTTGTTTTTCCCTGTAAGTTTTGATAGTTCTGAGAATTGTACAGCACAGAAATGGATTTTTCCTGATCACCTCATTCAAGCAGACTGTAATGCCCATCCATGCTAAAACCATTTGATAACATCTCTCTATGACTTTCCTATCCAATTACTTTTCCAAACCTCTTTTACACATGGTAATTTATCTGCATCCACATTCTCCGACAACTGACTCTAGATATTCACCATCCTTCACATTCCTTTAAATTTCTTTCTTTTCACCTATGCTCTTTAGTTCTGGATTCCTGCTACCTGGGAAAAAAAAGACTATTCCATCTATGCCCCTCATTTTCTATAAACTTCTGTAAGGCCTGCCCTCCGTTCCAAACGACATGTTGTAAATGTCCTCTGCACTCTCTATTGCTACCCCATCTTCTCTCATTGTAGTGACCAGAACTGTACACATACTCCAAGTGCAGCTTAACCAATGTTTTGTACAAATGCAACAGGACATCCCAATTTTTAGACTCAATGCCCTGGCCTACAAAGGCGAGCATGTCAAATGTCCTTTCTACTCCCCTATCCAGCAATGCATCACTTTAAGGGATCAATGGATTTGCACTCTAAGATCTCTGTACATCAACACTCCTAAGATCCCTACCATATATTCAAGATATTGCACCATATTTTAACCTACAGTGTCTCACACTTTTTATTGGATTAAATTCCTTGTCACCACTCTACCCAAAGATTCTGCTTAAGTCTGACCCAACACATCCTTAAATTCTGTGTCATCTACAAATTTACAGATTTGGTAACCATAACCTCAGCTTGCCAACAAATCTCTGTTCCCTTCTGCATTATCCCTTATGGACCAACTTACCATGACCTTGTCAAAAAGAGTCTGTGTAAACCATGGCTACTATTTTGACTTCAATTTTCTTCATTACCTTCTCAAAAACTCAGATTTGAGAAATGATATCCCATGTACTAAACCATTAGTCTCTGCCTTTCCAAGAATACAACAAATCCAGTCTATTTGAATCTTCAACCTCCATACCACTAATACAAGACTCACAAGCCTGCAGTTTCTAGGTCTACCCCTACTACCCTTCATGAACCAGAGGATGACATTAGCTATCTTCTAGTCTTCTGGTATTACAACTGGGGTCAAAAATTGCAAAAATCTGTAAGAATACCAATATTTCCTTACTTTCTTCCCTAAACATCCTGGGATAGATGCTATCTGGCCTTGGGAAGCTGTCCACCATAATGTGCTTTAATATTTCCAGGGCTTCCTGATATGCATATAGCATTGGACCCAGTACTGTATCAAGGTGCCCGAGCTAAAATGGACTCAATAGGAGTTAGGGGGAAACCCTCCGCTGGTCGGAATCATACCTGACACTAAAGAAGATGGTTGTGGCGGTCGGAGGTCAATCATCTCATCTTCAGGATATCTTCGAGAGTTCCTCAGGGAAGTGTCCTAGGACCAACCATCTTCAGCTGCTTCATTAATGATCTTCCTTCCATCACAAGATCAGAAGTAGGAATGTTCACAAATGACTACACAATGTTCTACACCATTCATGACTCCTCTGATAGTGAAGCAGTTCATGCCCAAATGTAGCAGGACCTGGACAATATCCAGGCTTTAGCTGGCAAGTAACACTCAAGCCACGCAAGTGCCAGGCAATGACCATCTCCAACAAGAGAGGCTCTAACCATCGAACCTTGACATTCAGTGGTATCACCGTCACTGAGTCCCCTACTATCACCATCCTGCGGTTACCATTGATAGGACACTGAACTGGTCCAGCCATATAAACACTGTGGCTACCAGAGCAGGTCAAAGGCTAGGAATTCTGCAGCATGTAACTCACCTCCTGACTCCCCAAAGCCTGTCCACCATCTACAAAGATCATGTCAGAAGTATAATGGAATTCTCCGCACTCACGTCTATGAGTACAACTCCATCAACACTCAAGAAGCTTGACACCATCCAGTACAAGGCAGCCCACTTGTTTGGTACCCCTTCCATGAGCATCCTATCCCTCCACCATCGACAGACAGTTGCAGCAGCGTGTACTATCTACTAGGTGCACTGCAACAACACACCAAAGTTCCATAACCACTACCATCCAGAAGCACAAGAACAACAGATACCTGGGAACACCACCACTTGGAACTCCCCCTCCAAGTCACTCACCATCCTGACTTGGAAACATTCTGCCATTCCTTCATTGTTCCTGGATCAAGATTATGGAATCCCTTCCCTAACAGCACTGTGGGTGTACCAACACCTCAGGGACTGCAGAAGTTCAAGGTGGCAGCTCATCACCACTTTCTCAATGGCAGCTAGAGATGGGCAATAAATGCTGGCTTAGCTGGTGACACCCACATTCCGTATGCACCAAAAATCTGGAATACTCTACTGACAGAGATACACCAGGCTAGTACTATGGAATGTTTCAAACACCTTTAAAAACCTACTTTGTAAAATTTGGTCTATTTATGATTACTTAATGCCTATTGATGTTAATTATGTTTATATAATTTGGTATATTCAATTACATCTTATTCTATATAACATTTGTCTGTACAAGAACTTTAATTTTATTTTCATATTTTATGACTATATTGATTTATCTTTACAATCTATGTAAAACACTTTGAGACTACATCTTTATGTATGAAAGATGCTATATAAAGTTGTTATCATGATCCCCTTAAACATTTCACCTTTCAGCCTTAACACATCACTTCAAGTTCTAGTTTCACCCAACCACTGTGGAAAAAGCCTGCTTGCATTGAACTTATCTGTACCCCTGAAATTTTGTCTACCTGTATCAAGTCACCCCACCCCCCCCCATTCTCATATGCTCCAGGTGAATAAAGTCCTAATCTCTTCAACCTTTTCCTGTAACTCAGATCCTCAGGTCCCGGCAATATCCTTGCAAATTTTCTTTGCACTCTTTGAAGTATTATTGATTTAGGCCACACCATCTTATACAACTTGAATGCAACATCCCAACTCCTGTATTTACGACTTTAATTTATGAAAGCCGATGTGCCAAAAGCTCTCTTTATAACCCTATCTACCTGTGACGTCACTTTCAAGGAATTGTAGTCTTGTATTCCCAGATTCCTCTGTTCTACCACTCTCCTCAGTGCTGTACCATTCACTGTGCAAGCCTAGGGCATATTTGTCATCCCAAAGTGCAACACCTCACACTTGACTGCATTAAATTTCACCTTCCATTTTTCAGTCCATTTTCTAGTTGGTCCAGATCCCACTGCAAGCTTTGATAGCCTTCCTTGCTGTCCACTATGCCTGCAACCTTGGTGTCATCTGCATACCTGCTGCTCCAGTTTATCACGGGGTCATCCAGGTCATTGTTATAGTAGCAAACAAATGAAGCCAGCACCAATCCCTTGTTATAACACTAATCTCAGATCTCCAATCAGCAAGGCAACCATCTACCATCAGTCTCTGGCTTCTCCTGTGAAGGCAATGTCTAATCCAATTTAGTACCTCACCCTGAATGGCCAGCAAATGAACATTCTGAATCAACCTCTCATGCACAACTTGTCAAAGGCCTTGCTAAAGTCTAAGTAGACAACATGCACTGCCTTTCCTTTGTAAACCTTTCTGATAACCTCCTTGAGAAACTCCAAGATTGGTTAGTCATGACCTACCATGCAAAAAGCCATGTTGACCATTCCAAGTCAGTCCCTGTATATCCAAGTACTGATAGATTCTGCACCTAAACTAACCCCTTGCTTTCTGATTTAATCAAGAGGTTTTGTTACAGTTTCGGATTCAATTCTTGCAAATCTATTTGCATTTTTCTAGTACCTCAGCATCTTTTGTTTTTGCAATTTGGTCACTGGGATGGTACCTAGTGCACAATAGTGCAATGAGTACTTAACACAATTTCCTATCTCAATTTGACTGAAGAAATAAAGCTCAACAAATGGTCATGCAAATTTGTCTTAAACATGTGAATCTAAAACCATTTGAACCACATCTCTATGAAAATATTTGGCAAGAAATTGTGTTTTCCTCATTACTTCCATAAAATACTTTACCTGTACTTTACCTGTAATAAATGAAGAGCTACTTATACAACCATGCCACAGAGCTTATTAAGATTGTGTTCTGTCCATCTTGGTCAACAGAATGGCTCAGGAGATCTGTCATCCATCCCAAAACCTACAACCATATTAATTCAAACAGCAGAAAGCATCAGCAAGTGAAACTTTTAGTAATAGTGCTGTCCTTCTAACTGATATGGAAGTGTACTTATAAACCGAAGTCGTGGCAGAGGCATTCATCACAGAGCAATGACACTGCCTACATAGAGGCAGCACACAAAAGATTTACTGTTTCTCCAAGATAACTTTAACTGCACTCAAGGCATTGGCAATGCCATCTTGCTAGATCGAATCTGCAACTAAAAAAATCAGCATAGATTATTAGAACGTGCAAACTATTACCCTTAAGATTTTGTATAATCCATTACTTTAAGGGGAAACGAGCAAAACAAGCAACCACAGCCTTGTGATGGCACATTCAACTTCCAACATGACAACAAGATCTAAGTAGGGCAATGGTCACCGTGCATTAACCCAGCGCTAATAGGTGATGTCAAAGGTAAACCCCCAAATGACCTATCAGCAGATGCTGGAGAAAAGGATATAGATCAACCTAGTAATTAATCAAGTCAAACACATGTGTAAGGAAGTTCACCCATCTCACTTGCACTTGCCTTTTAGGTATCAACCCTGGTTTCTCAATAAAGAGTCAACACATCTCCTTTCATTTTCAAACCCTTCAAACAAGATAATAGAGGAATCAACTGGGACATGACACGAATGAGAAATACAACTCTGAGAACAGTGGAAGAGGTGTTTTTTTCCACTGCTTCAAAGGGAATATCACTACATACATCTCAGGCACAACAAGTTCAACATTTGACCAGTAATCCACCTTCAAGAGAGAATACCAATTCACTTACTTTCTCATTAAACTGGAGAAACCCAGAAGTATAAGTTAATAGAGCAAAGTAATACTTGATGACTGACAACTGTAACCCAAAATAGAAACTTTTGGAAGTACTCTATATGTAAGGAAGTACATCCTGAAAGAAAAACCAGAGTTAATGCTCCAGGTCAATGAACCTGGGTGACAAGACAACCAGGTGGTGGCAACAGCTCACTTCCATTATTTTGAGCTCATACAAAGACAAAAGCCAATAGGAAGCACAACACTACTAGGCAATACTGTGCATTTGGTATGGTAGCACTAATATTCAACATTCACCTACAAAAGGCAGCAGAATTAAACTATGCTACACCACCATGAGACCCTTGCAAGATAGTGTTCCCTAAACTATTCATTTTAGGCCTGAAGAAACAAATGACAGAATGAGGAAAACAATCATAACTCTGGCTGTAACAGGAAAAGATCCTTTATTAACAGTGACGAACAAACGTTCCTTATCAGCATCAAGCATGGTAGCATTGTGGTTAAATTATTGGCTTAATAATGCAATGCTGGACCATTGATCCAGATACGAGTTCAGATCTGGCAGGAACTGCGAAATTTAGCACAAGATAATTAAATAAAAGCATGCACAAAACACTTATATCAACAAATGGTGACTGTGAAATTACAAAAAGATTGAAAAAAACATTTGGTTTGCTGATATGCATCAGAGAATCAAAGATAATTCAAAATAGCTGTTAATCACAGCAATTGTTGACGTGTATCTTACTGTGACACTTTTCAAAACTGTATAATGATCCAAAAACCTGAAGACAGGTCTTTGCCAATTAGATGGTAGCATCTTGGAGAACAGATGCACCTAGATGAAAAAAAAGCAACCAAAAATATATATTTAGCACCATAAGGGAACAAAGTGCCACAGAGCAATGTGTTGCCATATATTATATCAAAATTTACGCCAGGAATTAAGAATCAAGTACATCTCCCAAAATATGACCGTCATGACAGAGCAGAAAAATGAAACTATCCTAGCAACTTGTTCCAACTCAACCCTGGTAAATTCTGTGCATCCCATCTAAGAAAACAGAATGTCACTACTTTTTAAGTATTAAGCCTGGGTTCTCAATAGTGGGTCTCTCAGAGGTTGGAGACTGAAGAACTGTCCTGTATATTACAGGTAATACTAGACGGTATACTCAATTGCCTTGCCTTGCGCCCTTAACTCCTGGTGGAGTCATTGGGGCACCGTCATGACAAGCTTTGCACCAGTCTGTTACATCTGTCACGATTGTGTGCCAGAGCCTGGGTCACCGAAAATGTTTTCCCTGCCCATTCTTTAATATTATTCATCCATCTTTTCCTCTGTCTGCCTCTCCTTCTGTTCCCCTCCAGAGTTCCTTGTAGAATGATCTTTGCAAAGCCACTGGATCTTGTTATGTGGCCACACCATCTCAGCTTTCTTTTCTTCAACATTGTGAAAATGCCTTCATGGGGGCCAATGTGGTGCTGGATAGTCCTGTGGATCTGCTCGTTTGTAATGTGGTCCAAGTATGAGATGCCCAAGATGTTGCGCTAGCATCTCATTTCCAATGCCTGTATCTTCCTCTGTAGCTCTGCTATGACGGTCCATGTCTCGCGTGCATACAGGAAGATGGAGAATACCAATGCATGCAGAAGTCTGATCTTGTACTTCATGGTGATGTTGCTGTCCCTCCATATTGTCTTGAGTTTGGTTAGTGCAGTCACTGTCTGTGCTGTTCTTGTCAGGACTTCTGGTTTTGATCCATCACTGATGAGTGCCCCCAGGTATTTGAACTGCTGCACTGTCTGAAGTTTCTTACCATGGACTGAGATGTCTGTTGTGATGGCACCATTGGCATTTGCCATGAGCTTGGTTTTCTCGGCACTTATTTCTATTCCAAACTGTGTGGAGGCTCTGTCAAGATTGCTGACCATGTTGGCCAGTTCATCCTCTTTTCCTGCAAGTCCATCAATGTTGTCAGCAAATCTTAGGTTTGTGATGTTCCTCCCTCCGATGCTGATTGTGCCCACATGATCTTCAAGGGCATCACTCATAATCAGTTCCAGGAAAATGTGGAGGAGAGCAAGTAGCCCTGACGGACTCGTACAGAGGTATGGAACGACTCCCCGATGATGCCTTGGTGTAAAGCTGATGGATTGTATGAATCAGCTTCTGCCCCGTGTTGAATTTCTTCATGGTGGCCCATAAGGCATCATGCCAGACTCTGTCAAATGCCTTCTTGAAGTCGATGAAGATGTGGTAGAACTCTCTCTGGTGCTGAAGGTGTTTCTCACAGAGGGCGTGAAGGTTGAAAATCTGCTCAGTGGTGCTTCCGCCCTTACTCACTTACAAGAAATAAATATGAGAACTAATGGCAATATCAACTAATTACAATCTTTTTGTAATTTCATGGTTCCCATTTGTTGATGTTCTGTGTGTGATTTTGATCGTCAGATATGTTCATCCACCCTTCACACTACAGACTTAGCATTTCTCTCCTCTGCTGCTAAAACATACCAGCTGAGTAGTACTCTTGTTGCTGAGAATGAAATTTAGAAAATCAACAAAAAAACAGCCTTTTCTCCAATATCTTGCAGTTGACTTTGTCTATTGGATCAGCCAGAAATTCCTTCTAGCAAAAAGAACTGAGTGGACAGAACTATTGAGAAGCTGCACTCTGAGGAGGAATAAATATCCAACTCCAAATACAAGTGCAAAACATGGCAAAGCCTGAACAGATTAAGACCAAGATTCTATGATTTACATCTTCATGCAATCAACTGTTGCACAAATCAATAGGAAAACCATTGATTATCAATACCCAGTAGCACCAAAACACACCGCACAGCACTTTAACCACATCACAATGAGTAGTCTCTCAACAAGCAGAAAGGTTAAACTGGAGATAAACAGATACAGTCTTTTCCCATTACAAACTTCCACAATTTATCTTCAAACTTTGAAATTCTACTACAATTTTAAGAGTATAAATCTTTGATCCCAATGATGAACAGTTGTTTCAGTCCTAAACCTTGCAGATCATACATATCATTTTAAATATTTCATACCACATTTGTTTCCTCTTTCATGGCTAACTCTTTATTCAGTTGCTTTTCCTTTTATTACAATGCTGTGACTTCAATCATGAAACAATGCTATGATACTAGCATGAGCCTTTTAATAATCCAAGTATATCAGTATTTCCTTCACCTGCTTTCAAACAATTCAACATGGCTAATTGAGCTTGATCATCCTTTTTGAAATCCAAGTCAAATTTTGTTTTGACTTAACTATTTTTAAGATATACAATTTGGCCAAACATTTATTACCACCATTTCCACAATCTTATCGTCATTCAAGAGATGCAATTCAACTTCCACCACCACCATCCCATTCTACCAAATTAAAAAGTGCTTACAAGAGACCCCAAATTCTGCTCTAAATCTTTTAAACTTTAACTCTCTTCTGCCCCTTCCCCAGACCAACCTAGATCTATTTTTGTATTTTAGTCTCTAGCATAAAATTATGATTTGATCATAATTGCCTATATATTACACCTTTTACTGGCTCTGATGTAAAGATTACCAGATTTAGCAAGAATTCTTCAATTTCTAGACAAGAATTCCAAATACAGTGACAATTCATTCCCTATTCTATTAAAGGGAAAACTTAACTAATTTTCTAACTAAACATGACAAGACAATATTGAACCAAAGAGGGTAAAAAACAACAAATAGTGGAATTTTGGTGCGACACACTGCGATCAATCTTGCATTTCCTTATTGGTGCAAAGTATAGAGAAATTGGTTAATGAATAAATGTCCTTAACCTTGAGCAGTGGCCAATCACTTTTAGTGAAGGAATGTTTTCCACCCTACTGGAGAATCAAGTAAGGCTGGCTTAAAATAATGAAGGCAGATACAAATTTAAAAGATCACAGATCTATTATGAATGGAATTTGTCTCATTTTCATTGTGATATTTAAAGAAACTAATAACAATAGTAAATGCAATCTCACAACATTCAAAGATATTTGCTGTACTGCACTCAATGCATTATCAATGCCTGTCAAAAGGCATCAGAAAACATGAATGCCTCAACTTTTTCAATTTATATTGACTTTAATTGTTGAAGGGTTCTCAATACATTAGCACAAGTACAGTGTAATACAAGTGAAGCAAACTTGTTGGACTTCCTGTAACATAAAGAATGGAAACACTTTCAAAAACTGCTGCAAGAAGTCATACCATTTACAGCTGAATGGATTAACTTAGTTTTTGCACAAGACACAATCTATTCACCAGCCCCCCCCCCCCAAACCCACACTCTCCCATTCAGTTCCTCAAACTGTCCCTATTCTCCGCTCTCAAAGGAAATCTGAACAAACCTGCAAACCACTAAGGAAATGACCGCCTGGTTGCAATCATTTTTTTAAGCTCCTTCCCCGTCATAATTCAGAATAATTCAATAAAGCAACAACTCATTCACCCCAGAGATTATCACATCTGAAAGAAATGCTTGATTGCTGTAATTTGTCACCAAAAAGAAAATATAATAGCTCAAACGTGTGCAGCTTAAATTCAAATTCTTTATTCATTTCTCTTTTGAAACCTTGCTTTCTACATAGCATCTCCTGCAGCTAAAGCCATTATTAACTGGAATGAAAGGTAATGCAGTCATATATATACCTCTTGATGTAAATCAGCTTTAATATTAATGGATCCAAGTGACTTCTTCTTGGATTAGCCTGAGGGAAAGTTATCTTCTGCACCAAAATTACCTCATATTTAAAAAGTGCAATTTAGTATCATTGTGGATTTTAATCTACATATACATTAGACAAATCAAATTAGTACAAACAATGTAGATGAATTCCTGGAGTATATACAAAATGCATTTCTACATCAATGTATAAAGAAAGCTGCAAAAGAACTGGCTATTCTAAGTCTAGTACTACAAAAAAGGATTAATTAATAATTTTGCTGTAAAGAGGCCGCATGAAAAATTGACCAAAACGTAACAGAATTTTTCACCGTTTGCTAATGAAATTACATTTGAGTTATGTGATTTCAACCTAAACCATTGGAAATAGCCAGCTTAGGCTGCAGATCACGATAGTGGACAGGCAAAAGCTAGCATTTAAAGAAATAACACTTCTACCATATGTACATGTTCATTAAAAGGTACAAAGCCAACTGGAAAAATTGTCCAATCATGGAATATAGGAGAAAACAAGAAAGGATTAGGCTTAAGAAAAAGGCTTGTAAAGTTACCAAAGAAAGCAGCAAATTCAAGGATTGGCAGCACTTCTCGATTCATAGAAATTTATCATCTGCAAATAGAATTTGGAGGTAAGCTGATGAGAAAAATTTATAGAAATTCTTAATCCACTTATATTTAAAAAATGAGTAACATGGCTCTGTACACCCTCAGGACTTGTATTTAAAATGAAGAACAAGGAAAGAGCACTTTATAGACAATTGGTGGAGAAACAAGGGTAAAAAGCAAATGAGGAATCATTAGCACTGTGAGAAAAGCTAATGAGACTGAGAACTGATAAATCCCAATACCAGAATTTTACAAGGGGTAATGATGGAGACAGATGATGCCCTGGTTATTATGAAAATTCTAAGGATTCTGAAGACTCTTCCCAAGGTAATGAGATAACACTGAAGAAGGGGATGGGGAAAGAAAAGGAGGAAGTACCGACATGTAAGCCTGACTGGAGTATTTGGAAAATTACTTAACTAAAATAAAAAGACGCAATATTAAGCCACTTAGAAAATAAGAACATCATTGATCAAATTGAACATGGATTTATCAAAAGGAAACATTTAAAGTTTTCAATACACTTTTGAAGTTTCCGAGGAGGTTTCTAGCAGAGTATATGAGGGGAAAACCAATGGGTATAGTACATCATGATCTTCAAAAGACTTTCAGCAATTTTGCACAAAAGCAACTTGCTGGCCTGTGAGGATACAGTGCAAGAAATAGAGTGTAATGTACAAAAAATAAACTCACAGCTGATTAGCATAGAGAAAATGACCAGAATAAGGCACCTCGGGGATCACTGTTTGTGCCACAAATATTTAATATCTGCATCTGAAGTAACATCTCCAGAATTGTTAAATGGCACAAAACCAATTGAAAATGTGATTAGTAATATGCAGAGATATTTGAAATGGACACAGACACAGTAAATTAATGGTTAACAAAAAGGCAGAAAGTTAATGGAAAATACCTAATTTGACAGAAAAAGCAGAAATGCTGAATGGTTCATGAAGTGAACTGGTGATGTTTAAAGGGACTTGACTATTACTTTGTACAAGTCAGTGAAAGTTAACATGCAGGCACAGCACCAATTAGGATGACAAATAGGTCTTTATTGGAAAAGTGTTTGAGTACAAGAGTAAAGGTCTCTTAGTACAATTACATTGGGCCTTAGGGAGACAACACATGGAGCTGTGTAGAGAAACTTGGTTTCTGAAGCAAAAAGTGAAAACGCTTACTTTAGGAAATGCAACAAAGATCCTAGAGATAAGGTCCTGGATTAACAGACGAGTTGGTTTAGTCTCAATACTCCAGTTTAGAGAGAGTAAGAGATGTGTGACTGACGTGTTTATTTATTGAGGTACAGAGCGGAATAGGCCCTTTGAGCCACGCTGCCAGCAATCTCCCAAAGGGGCAATTTACAATGAATAATTATTCCACAAACTGATACGTCTTTGGATTGTGGGAGGAAACTGGAGCACCCAGAAGAAAACCACGCAGTCACAGCGAGAATGCACAAACTCCTTACAGGCAGTGATGGGAATTGAACCTGGGTCACCTGTAAAGCATTGTGCTAACCATCTCCTGATATTCTGCTTTTTGATTTAAAAAAAATTTCACAAATATAGGTTTTCACTCACAGGGCCTGCACACGATGAGCACTACTTTCAAAATGTGGATCACTAACCTTGTTTTGGTCAGCGAGCACCGATTAATGGACAGCGGAGTGCCGCTCACTGCTGGCAAGCAGGTGGGGGACACTCACAAAAATGATGACGATAGGGCATTGTTCAATCAAGTGACTTTCAGAGGTATTCCAATTTATCTCTCATCCACTGCAAATCCAATCCCCATCCTCATTACTGGGAAGGAAGAGTAGGAGGGTCATGTGCAAAACCTTTCAAATTATTCCAATGACAACAAAACCTTCCAAATTACCCAAGGACAACATTCACAGCCATCTGATCACATACAAAACCAGCTCTTCAAGTCCATACCATTTTCACATCTGAAACCAGATTCCCAAAGGACTATGCTCACAGCTTCCTCACTGAAAGAACTTTCCAGAGCAGGAAGAAAAAAACACCAATGATAGTCTTTGGTGGGTAAAATTATCCACTCTGACTCAAGGCAACCCTGGCCTCAAGATGAAGCAACAGCAGCTAAACAGAGTCACGACAATGGGGGCTGATGAGGCTCTTGAATAAATGAGGATAATTACGCTCATCTATTGATGATGTTCCCACAACCAATGATCTCACTTTAAGGATTCTTGTTATTTATTGCTACTTATTTATATTTGCATTTAAACAGTTTGATCTCCTACATGCTCTTCTTGCTCTTTCATTGATACTGTACGTTCTGTTCTGTAGATTTGTTGAGTACGGCCACAGGAAACAGGAATCTCAGGGTTGCATGTGGTGACGTGCATGTACTTTGATACTAAATTTAACTTTGATGAAGAGCATGCATACACAGCTGGTTAAGAAGACACCCAAGTAACCTCTCCAAAGTAGCTCATCCACCATCTGGTGCTGCCTGTAGGTCCTGCACTGCACTCAAGTACCTCTGAACCCTGAAGAATCAAACTGGAACAAGACCTAATATACTACAGACCAGCTAAGCAGCAGAAACTGAAAAACAACCCAACCACCTGCTCATTCAGACTGGCATCAGCAGCACTGACAGAGACGTGCAGCTGCCAGCTCCGAAAGAAAAGGCACTTGCTCCGATCCGCTTATGTAGAACTCAGAGCCAAAATGAGTCCAGAGCCCCAGAGATCAAGGTTAGGAGCAGTGTCACCTTTACAGACACTAGTGCTGGAAATCCCAGATGGCAGCAGAAAGTAGGTCAGCTTTTCGAGTAATGAAAATGCCTGGCAGCACCTACCATGCTTCTAATGTCAGGAAAACTTTATACTTACAGAATCTGTAGGTCTATTTTCAATCACAATTCCACCTCCTAGTATTCATATCTAATTATAGGAAGCTGCGGAACACCTTGCCACTCTCTTTGATACTCCTCCTGCTTTTCTTGCGGCTTTCCTTTGGCATGAGATAAATTTATGGAGATGTGCCCATGGAGTGTGGAGCAGGTTAAAAAATGGCAAAGGTCACCAGCAACAGGTGCAATGTCAGAACAAATAATCTAAAACTTTCTCTAAACGAAGAACCTGCAGAGAAGACAGCAATCATGAGGTTTAATACTTACCACCAGATTCACTCATCAATTCCTTTGTCAAATGTCAGTACCTTTCCCAACCCAATCCTCCACCACAGTGTCACATGTTTGCAGAGCTTAGGCCAAGGATGAATTCCAAAATATCTGTTAGGATATCACTTAATGAATAATTATCAGTTTAATTCTCCCAATTACCATCACAAGCATAACCAGATAGGTTACTCCTGAAGTCAATGGGTTCACAAGTTTGTAATTTTTTGCAGGTTTGACATCATTCATTTTATTTTTAAAAACTTAATGCTGCAAACTTTAGGGATTAAAATCACCCCCAGTCTATACAACACTGGTGAAAGCACTAACATTCAATATCACAAAAACATAAGCAATACTGCATGGGAACATGTGCTCTGATCTTGGGCTCCCTGCCACCTACCATTGGAGACAATGAAAAATGTAAGCAATACTCCACCTCTTGAATATCAGAATTCCAACCAAAGCAGAAAGATCAACCACCTTAATATATTTTGCAAGGGCCTCCACTGGAAAATTCAAGGGGCTACTTACTGACAAACATCCTAAGCCCATCCACAAGGCTGTGGAGGAAATATCAAGATTAGGAAATATGATCAGTAGTCAAGATGTGTGATTGATGGTGGTTGAAGGGTGGAAAAGAGAGTAAGGACAGAAGATAGTAAAAGATGATAGGTGGAGAGCTTTGGGGAGTAACCAAGGGAAAGTCAAGTACCGATCTTAAACATGAGTCTGCCAAAGTAGAGTTACCAGTGCCAACCCAGTTCTTAATCAGGAATAACCCCTTTAAATCAAAGTGAAGCAGTATTTATTGACACAGCAAGGTCATTTCTATGTGAGTGCCATGCCACTAATGGGCAAATGAAAGTGAAGGGGGGGTCCTGTTTTGGATGGCACTATACATGCCCCCAGCCAAATGCATGTTAGGAAACTAGGCACATAAATGATATGGAACATAAACTGCAGGGTTTATTAAATTTGAGCGGTCACTGATTTTAAAATAATTTTCATCTTTCATTCAAATTGGGTTTCAATCTATGCAATTCAATCTCTAAACATGCCACTGAAAATGGTCATGGAGGAATTTTCCACTAAAATCAGTGGATAAACAGCATTACATGCAAATTCTTAGCAATTCTGATGAAATGTAATCAAATTAAAATGTCAAAAATGTTATTTTCTCCACAGATGTTGCCATTATTGGAGAATTTCCCTTTCATCCATTCTGTGTTAATTGAAGATATCCATCATTTGCCATACTTTGCTTTTGGATTATTAATCATCTGTCTGGTGTCTCCTCCTCATTGCTTCCTTATCATCAAGACATTTGTTTCAATCTTTCAATTAATGCTTCACCCCAAGTTTGGCAATATAAACTAACACTAGTCACTGGTCAAAATTTTGGCATTTACCCCTGTCTATCCTTGACCACCAGGACTACAACAACACTCATGCCAGGTCGCTGTTTATTGATTACAGCTCAGCATTCAACACCATCGTACCCTCAGTACTCATCATCAAGCTCCAAAACCTGGGCCTCCATACCTTCCTCTGCAACTGGATCCTTGACTTCTTCACCAGGAGACAAGAGTCTGCGAAAATCAGAAATAACATCTCCTGCTTGCTCACAATCAACACTGCTGCACCTCAAGGATGCGTGCCTAGCCCACTGCTCTACTCTCTTAAATCTTACTGCAATTTAGTTTCTTTATGTATTGCACTGGTCTGCTGCCACAAAACAACAAATTGCATGGCATATGCCAGTGACATTAAAGCTGGTTCTGATCTACACTTTAGATTCTGTTTATGAACAAAAACTATAACCACTAATTTGAAAATATATTATGGTCCCCTAACTTAAAAGCAAAATTAGTGCTTTCATGATTCTTAGCATTCAATATGGAAAATTGTTTCTGAATGTAATAAATTGTGCTGCAAAGTTCACAGTAGAACAAGAACTTTATGTACAAGTGCTCAGTTTATGAGATACCAAGCTGTAATCCATTTGTCCAGTCACATTAGAAAACTGAACAGCAGCAAAGATCAAACAGCAATTTCTGGAAAACAAAGCTTTTAGCATCCACCAATATCATTTATTCAGTCTGAAGAGGAAAGAAATAAATGCTGAGAGAAAAATCACAACTGAATTAAGATAATAATAATGAGAAAACACAACAAAGTTAAAGAAATGTACAGATCTACACAGAAACATAGAAAATAGGTGCAGGAGTAGGCCATTCAGCCCTTCGAGTCTGCACCGCCATTCAGTATGATCATGGCTGATCATCCAACTCAGAACCCTGTACCTGCTTTCTCTCCATACCCCCGATCCCTTTAGCCACAACGGCCATATCTAACTTCCTCTTAAATATAGCCAATGAACCAGCCTCAACTGTTTCCTGTGGCAGAGAATTCCACAGATTCACCACTCTCTGTGTGAAGAAATTTTTCCTCATCTCGGTCCTAAAAGGCTTCCCCTTTATCTTTAAACTGTGACCCCTCGTTCTAGACTTCCCCAACATTGGAAACAATCTTCCTGCATCTAGCCTGTTCAATCCCTTTAGAACTTTATACGTTTCAATAAGATCCCCCTCAATCTTCTAAATTCCAGTGAGTATAAGTCTAGTCGATCCAATCCTTCTTCATATGAAAGTCTTGCCATCCCAGGAATCAAACTGGTGAACCTTCTCTGTACTCCCTCTATGGCAAGAATGTCTTTCCTCAGATTAGGGGACCAAAACTGCACACGATATTCTAGGTGCGGTCTCACTAAGGACTTGTACAACTGCAGTAGAACCTCCTTGCTCCTGTACTCAAATCCTTTTGCTATGAATGCCAAATATATAGGGTGAAGCTGATGTATAGTTGAAGGGACAGGTACCAAATGAATCAAAATGACTATTACTTACATCTTTCATTGACATGAGGAGTAAAAATCTTTACGTTACATCTCCAACCAAATGTGCAATTTATAGTAATTTATAATAGTGTGCAATATGACATAGAAATACAGTTGTGTCAGCATGAATTAAGCAGTCTGATGGCCTGGTGGAAATTGAATCAGCTGTCCCAGAGCCTTTTGGTCCTGGCTTTTATGCTGTGGTACTGTTTCCTGGATGGCAGCAGCTGGAAGTTTGTGGTTGGGGTGACTTGGGTCCCCAATGATCCTTCAGGCCCATTTTACACACCTGTCTTTATACATGTCCTGAATAGTGGAAAGTTCATAGATGTGCTGGGCTGTCCACACCATTCTCTGCAGAGTCCTGCAATTGAGGGAAGTACAGTTCCTATACCAGGCAGTGATGCAGCCAGTCAGGATGCTCTCAATTGTGCCCCTGTAGAAAGTTCTTAGGATTTGGGGGCTCATACCAAACTTCTTCAACTGTCTGAGGTGAAAGAGGCACTGGCACAGACTACTTGAGATCTTCGGTGATGTGTATACTGAGGAACTTAAAAGTTGTTCACCCTCTCAACCCCAGATGCATGTTGTCAATAGAAGCTAGCCTGTCTCCATTCCTCCTCTAGTCCACAACCAGCTCCTTTGTTTTTGCAACTTAAAGGAGAGGTTGTTTTCTTGACACCACTGTGTCAGGGTGATGACTTCCTCTCTGTAGGCTGCCTCATTATTATTTGAGATTAGACCAATCAGTGTGGTGTTGTCTACAAATTTAATTAGTAGATTGGAGCTGTAAGCAGCAACACAGTCATGGGTAGACAGAAACTAAAGGAGGGGGCTTAGTACACAGCCCTGAGGAGCACCTGTGTTGAGCATCAGAGGGGCAGAGGTTGAGGGAGCCTCCTCTTACCACCTGCCAGCGATCTGACAGGGAGTCCAGGATACAGCTACACAAGGCAGTGTGAAAGCAGAGGTCTCTGTGGTTCTTGTCGATTCTGGAGGAAATTATGGTGTTGAATGTTGAACTGTAGGCCAAGAACAGCATTCTCACATAAGCATTCCACTTCTCCAGAAGTGCAAGGATGGTGTGTAAGCTATGGCTATTGCATCATCTGTAGATCAGTTGTGTTGGTAGGTGAATTGTAGGGGGTCCAGTGTGGGTGGCAGCAAGCTGCAGATGTAGTCCTTGACCAGCCTTTCAAAGCATTTACTTATTATTGAGTTGAGTATGTCATTCAGACATGTTACCTTGGTCTTTTTAGGTACAGGGAACATGTGACTGTTTTGAAGCAGAAGGGCACTCTGCACTGGGAGAGAGAGAGATTAGAAATGTCTGTTAACATACCTGCCAGTTGAGCCACACATATCCAATACCTCTACATAAGTTGCTACAAAACTCTCCTAGAGTTGATGAAAAGCCCAAGGACACAACTTGAATATGTTCACTTCATAGACAAATAGATCCTTAGAAAGCATGAATACTTAGAACCAGGTGCCCCCCCCCCCCATACTGTACAGTCATAACTGCATGGTGAAATTCTGCTCCAACTGCATCTACAAATTTTCAGATGATAACACTCGGTGGCCCACATTTTAAATTTGATAATTCAAAGCGGAAGAGAGAACCTAGTGACATAAGGTCATAACAACAACCTTTCCCTCAATATTTGCAAAACAAATAGTGGTCATTGACTTCAGAAAAGGGTGGTGCACATAATCCTTTTTACATCAGCATTGCTGAAATTGAGAGGGTTGCGAGTTTCAAGATCTTGGAGTATCATCAAAAGCTTACAATGATATATCACACTTACGCGCCACAGCCAAGAAATCTCATCAGCACCGCTACTTCCCCAGGGGGCTAAAGAAGCTTGCAATGTCCCTTTCTACCCTCAGCAATATTTACTCTACGCAACACAGAAAGCATCCGATCTGGATGAATGATTGGTTTGGCCATGGCACAGAGCTATAGACATAATTCAGCACATCACAGAAACCAGACTCACCTCAATGGTCTCTGTCCACACTTCTTGCTGCCTCAGTGAAGCTGCCAGCATAATCACAGACCCAACTCACCCTGGGCATTCTCTCTTCTCTTCTCTCTCCCATTGGGAAGAAAATACATGTGACTGAAAGCACATTCCACCAGGCTGAAGGACAGCTTCTACCCTGCCAATAAGGTTATAGAATGTGTCCCATTAAGATGAACTCGATCTCACAATCTACTTTATGACCTTGCACATTATTGTAAACCTGCACTGCACTTTCTCTGTAAACTTAACACTTTCCTGCACTCTTATTGTTTTAACCTGTATTACCTCAATGAACCATTGTAATGAATTGATCTGTATCAACAGTACGAAAGACAATTATCATTGTACCTCAGTTCATTTGACAAAAATAAACCAATTTACCACCGTGATTTCTTTAGTTCTTTGAAAAGCTTGGAAATGAAACTCAGTGAAACACCTAGGGCTACTGAATATAATTCTACAGAGGATCGAGAGCATCCTGAGCAGCTGCATCACTGCCTGGTTCGGGAATTGCGTCGTCTCGGATCGCAAGAAGCTGCAGCAGATAGTGAGGTCAGCTGAGATCATCATCGGGGTCTCTCTTCCTGCTATTACAGACATTTACACCACACGCTGTACCCGCAAAGCTAACAGCATTTATGAAGGAGCCCACGCACCCCTCACACAAACTCTTCTCCCTCCTGCCATCTGGCAAAAGGTACCAAAGCATTTGGGCTCTCATGACCAGACTTCCCCCAAGCCATCAGACTCCTCAATACTCAGAGTCTAGACTGACATTGTAATTTGTCCTCTACTGTGCCTATTGTCTTGTTGATTAATTATCTTGTTTTGTGCACTTTATGTAGTCCTGTGCAGGTCTGTAGTCTAGTGCAGTTTTTATGTTGTTTTACGTAGTCTAGTGTAGCCTTGTGCTGTCTCACAGAGTCGAGTGTAGTTTTGTGTTGTTTCATGTAGCACCAGTGTCCTGGAGGAACATTGTTTCATTTTTTACTGTGTACTGTACCAGCAGTTGATGGTCAAAATGACTATTAAAAACAACTTGACCTTGATATAAGACAATACATCTTGAGGTATGCCCAAAATTTGATCCTCCGATTCCATTTTTAATATCTTGACTTTGTTTATATTTATGTGCCACTCCAAATACTGATTATTCCAAACTAAAGTTGACAATAAAATGGGATTCTAGCCAATATCCAAGCTGAAAGAAAGAAATCAATGCCATTTTACTTGCTTTTAAAACTTCTTGGCTAACCAGCATTTTAACATTATTATAGGTACAAGAGTACAAACAAGAACCGGGGGATTCTATGTTTAGTTTCCAAATGAATATCAGTGAGTTTTAGGGTGGCAATGAGATACAGATGGGATTTCTATTAGAATCTAATTTATCAGAGGATTATTTTATTATTGGTCATTGAGGGAAAATAGAGTATTATCATGCTATACATCTGTGCAATGCCAATGAATTTACTCCAAGAATCAAAGTTCTTCTCAAGTCTTTCTACAGTAAAGGCCTCTGTTCCCCTGCTCAGCTTTCCTCACCTAGCTATTTTCCAGCACTCAGGGGGTATCATAGTTCTTCTGAACAGCTAATTAATACACATTACAAAAGAGATCCAACCACTTTATAAAAGTTAACCTAATGACATTTGCAGGCACACTTCAAATGCGCTCACTCTGTGTAATCACTGTGTATACAAGATCACAGAAGACTAGTACAATGGCAATGCAAATTTTTCACTCTAGTCTATCAATAATGACAGCAACACAAATAGTGAGTGCACGCTTTTAATTAGTTTAGTCCTTGCCCAGAATCAAATAGCAGAACTGCTGGAAGTACCTTTTCCTTCACTCAACTCATCTTCACAATACTCAACTAAAAGCCAAAATAGGACTTGTCAACAGTCCTATCATTCCTAATTAGTTTCTCCCAAATAAATTTTGTGCACTACATCGTGGAACAATTCTGTTGAGTCTTTAATATATCACTAAAGCAGAGCACAACAACAAAAAGAAATCACATTGAAAAATACAAGGATTGCTTTGCCAAGCAATGCAGTAGTGTAGTGATGATCACAATAACAGCTTGGGACAGAGTTTGGAGTTCAATTCCAGTGTCATCCAAAAGAAAGTTTATATGTTCTTCCCATGAGTGTGTGGGTATCCTCCTAATGCTCCAGTTTCCTCCCACAGTCCAAAGACATAACAGTTAGATTAATTGGTCATTGTAAATTACCCTGTAATTAGGCTTCGGTTAAATAGCTCGTTAGGCCAGAAGGGCTGTTTCATGTTGTATGTCTAAATAAATAATCAAATACAGCATTCCTTACCCATGACTGGTGCAGTTACAAATTCCTACAATTGCACTAACTTGTTTAATTACATTAAAAACTATTCTGCATATTTTCACTGCAGTAAGAATCAAAATATATTTCTTACCTCTGTGCATTTCATCTTTTCAATATTGCTTTTGGAATTGCCATTGTGGCTAGAATTTGCATTCCATCCATGCAGCTGACCCTAGTAAATGCACCAATTTAATGTTACTGATACTCTAATCTACATTGCTAGTTTCATATTAGTTGCTAAACGCTAACATCATTCATGACCTTCACTGATAGACCTGAAGTCTAAATGTTCTCGACTGCATGTTAACAACTTCAGTTAATTTAATCTGAAATAAAGTCATAGAAGCCTGATGTTCAAATTCGGTTCTGAAACTACTCCTGTTGGATAAAGCAGGATGAAACCAGCCTTTTTATTCACACAGATGCAACACCAGTTTGCCTATAAAGACTAAAGAGCAAACAAGTAGCTAAATGTGCAAATACATTCAATAAGAGCATAAAGATGCTAACTGGTCATTGTAATTGTTCTATGATTAGGCTATGTTTAAATCCAGGATTACAGGGTGGCATGGCCTATTCCACATTGTATCTCAATAAATAAATAATCAACGTCCTCATGAAGGGTCTCGGCTTGAAACATCGACAGTTGGCCTGCTGCTTTCCACCAGCATTTTGTGTGTGTTGCTTAAATAGTCATTGTGACTGTGCAATTAAAAATGGCCAATAATTGAATTGACAATGATCATACTCCAATCATATCTACACCAATAAAATTCTGACCAATACAAGCCACCAAGCAAATTCCATATGTATTTTGCAAAGTTTGATTGCCACTCCAGTAATCAGATAGTGAGAATAGGAATATTAGAGACAGTTATGGTTACATTTACATCCTCTCAACAGCAATTACCAGAATCAAGTCAAAATTTTAAATAGAGGAAAAGGAAACAATATTAAGAGTAGACAGCATTAAAATAAGCATCTCCTTTTGTCAAACATTAGTGGGAAATAAAAGGTGTATTAAGTTTATTCACACCAACTAAGAAAGTCATTAAAAGTTTCAGCCACTTATTCAAGTGCAATATCTTAATTCATTAGTTAAGAAACAAGGATCTGAGGCACCATGACAAATCCACAATTTCAGAGCCTCAAAGAATGAGTGACAAGGCAACAGAAGCAATTATAAGACAAGCTTTCTGTTTTCTGAACATGCAGCAGAACTTCAAATCAACATCAACAGTATTAATACTATTATAATACTGCTTAAAAACAAAAACAAAATCATGTTTTATCAGTTAAGTTGACAACCAGGCCATTCAAATATATGGTTTTGTAGCCACGACTTTTTAAACCCAGATCCAGAAGTAGACAGGATGTTCAACAAGGTCAACTTAGTTTTCCATCATCTGTGCAATAGGTTGCTGTAAATTGAAGGTCTCCATCATTACAAGCGACAATTCAACAAAAATGGCCTGAAATAGCTGCTGTAAGTGTCAAGTATTAAGAGATGCAGCTGCCCAGAAAATGACTTGCAAAATGCTATTTTAAAGGTAGTATTATTGTGAAATGGAAGAGATTCCACCAACTATATTGAAATACTGTAATGACCATTTCAAGATTGTTTTTAAAATCACTGTAAAATCAGTAAGGAGCTTTAGTGTAGGGAAAGATGTATTACATTTCTGGGCTCTCCCAAGACAATTCCATGACTGCAATCCTCCTTGTAAAGCATAAAATTGGGACATTTGCCTTACAAGTTTGCCTCCAACCCATGGACCTCTACACCTCGGTAAATTGCTGTTTTATTATCATATGTACTGATGTACAGTGACAAATCACCTTGCATAAAGTTCAAGGTCAATTCATTACAATAGTGCTTTAGGTAGAAGGGGAAGTTATAGAATGCGGTATAAGGTATTACAGTTATAGAGAAAGTGACATGCTGGTCTTGCATACTATTAATACAAAGCAATTCATTCCACAGTGTACTGTATTGAGATAGAACAAGGTAAAACAATAACAATGCAGAATAAAATTTAACAGCTACACAGAAAGTGCAGTGCAGGTAGACAGTAAAGGTACAAGATAACAACAAGGTAGATTGTGAAGTCAGAAGTCGACCTTGTCATTCACTAGTCTTATAACATGAAAGCTGTCCCTGGAACTGTAGGTATGTGCTTTCAGACTTCTGCTCAATGGGGAGGCGGGGGAAGAAAATTAAAATTATACTAACTGCTTTGCCAAGGCAGTTAGTGGAAAACAACATTCAAGGTTTCTGTGATGAGGACAACAGTCTGCATTTCCTTATGGTCACAGGTAGAACAGTTGCCAAACCAACAGTTGATGCATCTGGAAAGGACTTTTCTATATTACATTGAAAAAGTTGGTAAGAGTGAAAGGGGACATCTTCCTCCTGAGGAAATAAAGGTGTTGGTGAGCTTAATTGGCTGTGGCATCCACATGGTGGGACCAGGACAGGCTATTTTTGATGTTCACTCTTAGGCATGGTGTCATGGAAACAACCTTACCCTCAATATCAACTCACAAACTCAATACCATTAATGTAAACCGGAGCATATGACCAACTCTCCTTCCTGAAGCTAATGGTCATATTTTTGTTTTGCCGATATTGAGAGAAAGGCTGTTGGCATGATACCAAGTAACTAGACCCCCTGTATCCTTCCTATTTTCTGATTCATGGTTATTACTACTACAATGGTACTGCAGACTTGCAGATGGAGTCAGAGCCAGACCCGGCATGCAATTATCAGTGTCCAATGAGTAGAGTAAGGGGCTAAAGATGTAGCCCTGTGGGGCACCAGTGTGGAGGATAATCGCAGTAGAGGTGTTGCTTCCTATCTCTACTGATTATGGTCTGCAGGTCAGGAAGTCAAGGATCTGGTTGCAAAGGGAGTTGTTTCAGGTGCATACACAGGACTGCTATCACCTTATTTCAACATGCCACCCAACTCAGTGGATGCCCAAATCAGACCCTAATTTCTCATCCCCTCACAACTATAGATTTCAGTGCTCCTTTAACCCTCTTTAGGTCTAGCATACCAGCAAGTGTCAATCCTGGTATTTCAATCTCTCATCCCTTAAGAAAACCACAAATGCAGATTGTGACATTTCATGCTTTGAGCCCTTTCACCCTCTAATACCGACCCTCCACTCAAATCACTGGCTCAAATTGAGCTATATTACAGAACCAAGTCTCAGAAAGAAGCACCAAATGACACATCTCCAGTAATAACATATAGCAAAACATCTTTGTTCATTGAGGCCATATTGCACAATCTTAAGACTACCGAGGCAAGAGAATGCTCAAAACCAATGCATTCCCACTGACAGAAAGTGAGGTTACCAAACAGAATCCCTGTGAATCTGTGTTGACTAGTTTACAAGGTAAGATGATTCAATTGGACTTCCTTCAGACACCCATAGGTCAAAACACCAGAAGGCTTAGGAATACAGGAAGTATAATTGTGAATTTTAAAAGAAGATTAAAATACTGAAGGTGCATGAAAAAGCGCCAGATAATATTAAAATAAACATAAAAAGATGTTTAATTAACAACACAATAGCCATGAGGATGACAGTAGTAGGGCTTTTTTGAAAACTAACTTCTGTGGAACTGGTAAGCCTGGCATCACTCCAAATAAATGAGACAAAAGGATTTTGCATGTCCTGTGAAATATCAGCCACAGGGGAAAAAGAGAGACGGGAAGTACTGAAGGATTTAGTGTCTTAAAATCACCAGGTTCATTTAAATACATCCAAGGCAATTAAGGAAATCAAAGAACTTAAGAGGTCTGACACAGTCCAACATTGAACTTGCTAGGAAGGAAGCTAGAGGCAAGGGACAGGACAATTCTGTCTGGCAAAATGTAGTGATCGGTGTATTACAAATTGGCCATGCGCTTTTGGCAGAAGGAAGAAAGGTATGGATTATTTTCTAAATAGGAAGCAAATTCAGAAATTGGAGGTGTGAAGTGATGTGGGAGTCCTAGTGCAGGATTCCCTAAAGGTTAACTTCAGATTCAGATTCAGTTTATTGTCATTTAGAAACCACAAATGCAATGCAGATAAAAAAAATGAGACAACATTCCTCCAGAATGATATCACAAAAGCATATGACAAAACAGACTACACCAGAAAATCCACATAATGTTTGGCAATCCCCAATCCAGAATCTGGAGAGGCTGCTGCATATTAATATCGTGCTACCGTCTAGCGCGTTCCCTGGAAAGGAGCTCCAAATCCACCAGACAAAAACAAGACCAAAAACTAAAGCTACAAGACCTGCACAAAACCACATAATTACAACATATAGTTACAACAGTGCAAACAATAGCATAATTGATTAAAAAAAAGACTATGGGCACAGTAAAAATAGTACAAGATGTTAAAGGACTGTAAGTTCAAAAGAAATCACCACAGTTTCCACAAGTCCCCAGGGTCCCGACAGACTTGCCATCCCACGCTGGCGGCAGAAGTGAGTACCCCCACTATATGGACTTGCAGGTTGAATCAGTGGTAAGGAAGGTAAATGCAATGTTGGCATTCAGTTTAAGAGAACTAGAATATAAAAGCAAGGATGTAATGCTGAGGCTTTATTGGTCAGATCACATTTGGAATATTGTGTGCAGCTTTGGGCCTCATAGCAATGAAAGGATGTGCTGGCATTAGAGGGAATCTAGAGGAGGTTTACTAGAATGAAAGTGTTAATATATTAGGAGCTTTTGATGGCACTGGAGTCTAGACGAAATAGGGGGATCTCATTGAATCCTACCAAATACTGAAAGGCCTAGATAGAGTGGATGTGGAGAGGATGTTTCCACCAGTAGGTGAGTCTAGGATCAGAGGGTACAGCCTCAGAGGAATGTCCCTTTAGAAAAGAGATGAGGATAGATGTGGAGGCCAAGTCATTGGGTATACTTAAAGCAGAGGTTCATAGGTACTTGGTTAGTAAGATTATGGTGAGAATATGGGAAAATGGTGTTCAGAGGGAGTAAATCAGCCAATGTTAAAAGTTGGATCAGATTCAAAGGGCTGAATGGCTTTATTCTGTGTCCACATCTTATGGTCTTGTACATGTCCTGGGTCCTCAATTTTTTATGATTTATATAAATGATCTGGATGAAGGCACCAAAAAATATAGATGCTAGAGACAAGAAAGCAAGGGGTGAACAGTACACAGTGAGATCAAAAAATACTAGAGCTAGGTTAAACAAGTTAGAGAATTCAGAAAATATACAAGAATGTAAAACAGTCCTCTTTTAGCAGACAAATAGAAAAGCATACTACTTAAATGATGAGAGACTGTGGGGCACTGAGATGCAAAGATTTCCACTTTCCCTTGGGCACGATTCCCATAAGGCTGATATGCAAATACAGTAAGGAATTAGTACAGCTAAAGCAACACACAAAATTATGGAGGAATTCAGCAGGTCAGTCAGCATCCATGCAAATGAACAAACAGTCGATGTTTTGGGCTGAAACCCTTCTTCAGGACTGGAAAGGAATGGGGAGAATGCCAGAATTTAAAAAGGTGCAGAAAGGGAAAGAAGCTTAGCTCAAAGATTTCGATCATCTTTGCCTCCACTTCCACCTTGCTCTTAAACTCACTTGGTCCATTTCTAACACTTCCTCCCCTTTCATGATGTCTTTATCACTATTTCTGGAGACAAACTGTCAACTGACATCCTATAAAAGTACCAATTCCCATGGCTACCTTGACTCATAACCTGTAAAAATGCAATTCCATTTTCTCAGTTCCTTTGACTACACCACATCTGTCCCAGTTTAAGGCTTTCTTTACCAGGACATCAAAGATGTCCTCCTTCTTCACAGAATGGAATTTCCCTTCCTCCTCCATTTCCCAGACATCTGCGCTCACCCCATCTTCTCACCGCCTTAACAGTGATAGAATTAGAAAAGCTTATGTTATTGTTTGCTGCTAGGGAAATTGAATATAAAAGTAGAGATATTACACACAAATTATATAGGGCAGGGAGAATTATATAGGGCAGTACTGGTCTCCTTATTTAAGGAAAATGCAAATGCATTGGAAGTAGTTCAAAAAAGCTTTACCAAAATAATACATGGATTGGGAAGCAGGTACAATAGTGAAAGTTTGGACAGACTTGATTCCTGGCCACTAGCATTTAAGATACACGAGTTGTCTGAAAGATGGGTTCTTGACAGCGAAGATGTTTCAACTTCCAGGATACTGTTGCCTCCATAGGGCAGAGATGAGGCACTTCTTTCCCCCATCAAGAGTGTTATGATTCTTTGGAAATCTCTTCCTAAAACAAAAGTAGAAGTAGAGTTTTTGAACTTTTTTTAAGTCAGAAAAATATGTGAATGGAAGGTTACCATGGTTGACAGGAATCTGGAGTAGAAGTTACAATCAAATCATCCGTGATCTTATTAAATGGCAGACAGTATTAGGGAGTTGAATCAACTACTGTTACTCTAATTCATATGCACTATTGGCTATGAAAATCTATGAAGATAATGTTTAGATTTCATATGCTGGTGATGGCTGTAAAGTGCTCCATTGTGAACATATGTTCTAAATTTACTTGACTGCCTGTCAGAACAGTCAACACCTTAATCGACATTCAGGTCTTTCTACAGCCATTTCCTGTCAACTAAAACCTGTTGTTCCCGTGAGTATCCTTGACCACTTTTTGGTGCACCTGCTTGTTAATGCGAATATCTAATCAGCCAATCATACGGCAGCGACTTAGTTCATAAAAGCATGAAGACATGGTCAAGAGATTCAGTTGCTGTTTAGACCAAATATTAGAATGGGGGAAAGAATGGCGGAAAAAATGTGATCCAAGTGACTTTGGCCATGAACTGATTATTGGTACTAGACCGGCTAGCTTGAGTATCTCCGAAATTGCTGTGCTCCTGGAATTTTCACACATAACAGTCTCTATAGTTTACAGAGAATGGTGTGAACAACAAAAGAAAATCCAGTGAGTAGCATTTCTGGAAGCAAAACTGCCTTTCTAATGAGAGAAATCAGAGGAGAATGGCCAGACTGCTTCAAGCAAACAGGAAGGGGACAGCAACTCAGACAGCCACATTACAACAGTGGCGTGCAGACGAGCGTCTCTGAATGCACAACACATCAAACCTTGAAGTAGATGGGCTACAGAAGCAGAAGACCACAAACATACACACGAGTTACCTAATAAAGTGGCCACTAAGTGCCACTTTAATTATAGGTACACTGACAGATCTAAAATACAAGTGCATTACAGCACTGAGTTAAGTAAAATTAGATTCATTTCTGATTTTTCCCTTTTCATAAAAACACTATTGATTCAGTCTCTCCCTTTTCCTATCTGTAGCACAGTCACTTCTCTTTTATAGCTTTTTCATCCTGCAGTTATTGGCATCTATGGTCTCTAATTTGCAAAACTGACAAGACGCAGCTTAACTGGAAATCCCAAAGCTACAATCAGTGATTCAGTTCTGCTGCACAGGTTGTCCTTCTCTGGCTTTCCCTAATCAAATAAATACAGGAAATCACTTGAATGACAGTGATTTTAAGATGTTTATAAGCTGGTTTCACTAAATGAGGTGCAGAACTTTTCTTTGCAGGGACAGAAGACTGATAACTCAAAACACCATTTGGAACTACTCAAGCGAACAGGGAAGTCTCCAATTTACTCATTCTGTGCGCTCTTGCCAGATTCCTCATGGAGTCCAGTGGCAAAGCACCAACCTCCTGAAGTTTCCTAGCTGTGGCAATGGAAATGATAAGCTAATCCGAACCATGGTGGACTTGGTGCAGGTTCAGTAATTTCATTCATTTCAGTGGACAATGATCGGTCCAAATCAGGCAACTTTTTCAGTTCATTTACTATTTTCTGCCCCAAACTAATTCAACTGATCCAGTTAACAAATGTAATCAATTGTTTTAAATTCTTCCAAATGTTTTAACTGTTAAGTTTATTTAAAAAATTAAATTACATTTACATTTTAATAGTATGATTAATTTGTCATTTTTGATTATTTTTGAATGTTTGTAAATTTCTTGGCATTCAGAGATGTTGCGTTCTGACAGCTGGCTCCACCTGGGGGGAGAATAGCTCAACCAGCTGTCAGAGTTCCACAGGGCCTTGTTGATTAAAACTTAGCTTCAGGGTCTTGGCTGGTGCATTAGAATCCATTTGAGTCTGAAGTCTAAGGTCATTAGCAGCCACTGACGACAACATACAAGCCTCAGTCATCTTGACAAGTAAAAAGATAGGAGTTGCCAGCAAGGTGTTTCATTGTTCACTAAGGAAGGCTGGACAGAATATTGCCATGAGCTGAACATGTGTTGTACATTACAGAATACACCAAAAAGATTTCATTTTACTGCCAAGCGCTTGAGTTTTTAAATGATGTACTCTCATTTTAGTTACTGATTTGCAAACTGTGTCTTTAAAAAAATACTAGTTTTGAGTACGTGCCTTCACAGATAAACTATATTCCCTCACTACTATTTGAAAGGGAAATATTCTTATTAGTTTATTCAATCCACTTTCTACCTTAACCAGATTCATTTATCATATGTACATCGAAACACAGTGAAATGCATCGTTTGCGTTAACAGCCAACACAACACAAGAAAGTGCTGGGGAAGTCTACAAATGTTGCCACACATACCGGCACCAAATGTACACCCAACTTTATTTTGTGCCTAATAATTTAACAATTGAACATATTTTCTCTCGCACTCCTGGTTATCTGAGACTTTTTTCAATATAATTGGATACTCTTGATGACATCTCTGCTGTTGACTAATAGGAATCTGACAGCAGAGTTTTAGAAATGAGGATGTTTTCAATAAAGGCAACTATGAGGGGTGATTGATAAGTTTGTAGCCTAAGGTAAGAGTCAATTTTAGAAAACCTAGCACATTTATTTTTCAACGTAGTCCCCTCCTACATTTACACACTTGGTCCAGCTGTTGTGGAGCATACGGATCTTGCACCTCCAGAAAGTGTCCACAGCAGAGGTGATTGATAAGTTTGAGGCCTAAGGTAGGAGATGAGCTTTACAGTTCTCGTTACATGCACATACAGTTCAATTCAGAGATTATACAGAAAGTTTGAGTTAATATCTAATCTCCTTCTACTTTAGGCCACAAACTTATCAATCACCCCGATGAGTTATTAACTTCAAACTTTCTGCATAATCACTCAAAGAGTTGAACTGCATGTGCATGTAACAAGAGCTGTATTACTCATCTCCTTCTACCTTAGGCCACGAACTTATCAATCACCCCTCATACTTCAGAATCAGATTTAGCATTACCAGCACGTGATGTGAAATTTTTTAGCTTAGCAGTAGCAGTTCAATACAATACATAATCTCGCAGAGAAAAAAATAAATAAAATAATAGATAGTCAAATAAATCAATTCTGTATACAGGGTTTCCCCACTATGCAAAGGTAGAGTGTTCCTATCAAACCATTTGTAAGCCGAAATGTCGTAAAGCAAAGAAGCTTTAATTTATATGAGAAAAAATCCTTGAGCATTCCCAGACCCAAAAAATAACCTACCAATTCATACCAAATACACATAAAACCTAAAATAATACTAACATATAGTAAAAGCAGGAATTATATGATAAATATACAGCCTATATAAAGTAGAAATATTGTACGTACAGTGTAGTTTCACTTATCAGAATCGGGATGACAGGAAGCCAAAATCAATTTGGAGAAAAAAAAAATTGGCACGTACACACGTACACAACTGCCCGCACAAGGCTTCACGGTCATTGTAGTCTTTCTCGGGGTAAACACACGTATAAAGCGGGCGTCTTTTTTTTCGCAAAAGCAAAAATCCTCTTTGGTTAGTGAAAACAAGTACTAATGTAGGTCTTTCATAACAGCGAGCTGTCATAAAGCGAACGTTCGAAAAACAGGGGTCACCTGTATTGAATAGATTAAAAAATGTGCAAAAACAGAAATACTGTATATTAAAAAAAAGCGAGGTAGTGGCCAGAGATTCAATGTCCATTTAGGAGTTGGATGGCAGAGGGGAAGAAGCTGTTCCTGAATCGCTGAAGTGTGTGCCTTCAGGCTTCTGTATCTCCTACCTGATGGTAACAGTGAGAAAAGGGCATGCCCTGGGTGCTGGAGGTCCTTAATAATGTACGATACCTCCTGTGAGAAGCTATTTTTGAGGTCAAAAGTGGTACTGATGGTAGTAAGCAGTGATACTAGGTGTCAATTCTGGACTGCCTCTCTACCCCATTGCCTCACCTCCCTCCCAACCATCTCTCATTTGTTATGTCAGTAATTTTCACTTTTCCTCTTTTCTTCCACTCATTTACAGATTCTTCTCCACAAAATCTTAACTCTTTCTCTCTCCCCCACTAACTCTTCTTTCCCATGTCTTTCCTCTGTAACAACAACATACACGTCACATTCACAAATACAACTTCCCTCCTTCTATAAAATGGGTTAATAACTCCCATTAGTTACCTGAATCATATGCCCTCATTAGTTCATTCATTCACATTGGACAAACAAAATTGAAATACTTACTTTTCACTTTGCATGGAAGGGAAGCTTTCGCAGACAAAATTGATATCACGAGACATAACAAGAATAAACTCAATCTAGATCAGGAGTACCATGGACCAGGACCATTAAGCAGCCCGTGCTCTAAAAGCAATGCTTAAACTCCACGTAATACAACATTCTATTTGGAACCCCTGCTCTAAATTCAATGCTTTCAACTTCACGAAATACTACATTCTATTCCCTGTAGCTCAGTGTTCCCTGAGGTAACAGATTTTTGCACTGAAATAAGGTAGGGTTAATGATGCTTGTGGTTACCAAAATGTATTTCATCCAGCAATACAGCAAGGAATAGATGCCAGATGAATTCCAAATCAGCAGTCTCTATGACTCAGTTCTATACCACTGATGCCTCTTCACTATTCATTTCTCAGAAAATAAAGAATAAGGGGAGTTTACATAGGGGAACATGGCAGACTTCAACAACATTTGAGCCATTACTGAGTCTGCTTCTGGTATTATAAATCTAAAATGCAACAGAGGAAACTTTCACATTTAAAAACTGTAAATTTTCCTATAAAATTACTTTTCACAGGAACCATCTGGTTCTTCACCACTCCACTGTGTTCCTAATTTATAATCAGTGAAGCAAACGAGTCTCTCTGCAAATCTATGCAACACAGAAACAGGCCCTTTGGCCCAACTAGTCTGTGCTGATCCATTTATACTGCCTTGTCCCATCAACCTGCACCCAGACCATAGCCATCCATATCCCTATTCAAACTTCTCTGAAAAGTTGAAATCAAGCTTGCATGCACTGCAGCTCATTCTACAATCACATAACCCTCTGAGTAAAATTTCCCCTCAAGCTTTTCAGCCTACACTCATTTCTTGTTGTAGTCCCACTCAACCTCAGTAGAAAAAAAACATGCTTGCATTTACCACAACTACAGCCTCTAACAAATTCCCCTCAACCTTCTATGTACCGAGGAATAAAGTCCTAACCTATTCAATCTTTCCCAATAATTTAGGTCCTCCATCACCAGAAACATCCTTGTAAATTTTCTCCATACTCTTTCAATCTATTTTCATCTTTCCAATATGGAGACCAGAACTGCACATAATACTCCAAATTGGGCATCAAGAACATTACATATAATTCCAACATAACATCCCATCTCTTGTACTTAGTACTTCGATTTATGAAGGCTAATAGGCCAAAAGCTTTCTTTGTGACTCTATCTACTTGTGCTGTCACTTTCTGGACCTGTATTGTCTGATCCCTTTGTTCTACTGCACTCCTCGGTCCCATACCATTTACTGTGTAAGTGCTACCCTGGTCAGTCCTATTGAAGTGCAATATCTCGCACTTGTCTGTGTTAAGTTCCACCAGCCATTTCCACTATCCCTTTCCCATCTAGTCCAGATCCCACTGCAGCTGGTGATAGTCTTTCTCCCAGCATTCCACTAGTCACAGGCCTCCAGTCAGAGAGGCAACCACCTACTACCATTCTCCTTCTTCTCACACAAAGCCAATGTCTAATCCAATTTACTATCTCATCGTGAATAAGAAGTGTCTGAACCTTCCTGACCAACCTCACATTCAGGACCTTGTCAAGTGCCTTGATAAAGTCCATGCAGACAACATCCACCACCTTGCCTTCATCAACTTTCCTTGAAAAACTCTATAATATTGGTTAGACATGATCTAGCACACACAAAATCTTGCTGACTCTCCCTAATTAATCCCCGCCTATCCAAATACACATATATACAGTCCCTGAGAATACCTTCCAATAACTTTCCCACTACAGATATCAAGCTCACTAGCCTATAATTTGATTGTCTATTTTTACAGCCTTTCTTAAACCGCAGAACAACATTAGCTATCCTCCAATGCTCAGGTAGGGGTACCTCACTAGCTGTTAATGATGATTTAAATATGTCTGCTACAGCCCTTGCAATTTCCGCACTTGCCTCCCACAGGGTCCAAGGGAACTCCTCACCAGGCCCTGGAGAATTATCCACCCTAGTTTTGCCTCAAGATAGCAAACACCTTCTCCTCTGTAATCTGCACATCGCAGTTGCTTGTCCTCACTTCTAAAGACCGTGTCAGCCTCCTGAGTAAACAGGGGTGCAAAAAGAAAAAAATCCATTTAAGATCTCCCTCATTTCTTTTGCCTCCATGCATAGCTTATCATTCTGATCTTCCAGAGGAACAATTTTGTCCCTTGCAATCCTTTTGCTCCAAACATAGTTTATGAGTTCATTCACCTTGTCTGCTAGGGTAACCTCACACCTTCCCTTAGCCTTCCTGAGTTCTTTAAACATTCTTGTGCATTTCTTATACTCCACAAGTCCCATCTACCTACACCCCCATGCACCTCCTTATTTTCTGAACCACGGCCTCAAAATCTCTTGAAAACCAAGGTTCCCTAAAACTATTATCTTTACCTTTTATTCTGACAGGCACATACAAGCTCTGTACTGTCAAAATGATTTGCATCTGCAAATTTCTTGCCAATTCAAAAATTTCCCATGGTGCTGTACAACTATGAAATTACTAAATCTGTAGTCCTTGTTGTAGGAAATCCAACAACCAACTTGCACACAACATGTTTCCAACAAGCCAATGTAGAAATGGTCAAGTAGTCTAAGAATTTTGAGTGAAATAAATGTTGACTGATATGCTGAAGATAACTGGCCTATCAGTAACATCAAAGAGCAGAAAGAAACTTCGTTTTCAACATCTCATCCAAAGAATGCAGGACAACTACCTGGCCAGCTTAGCCGAGGTATTCTTTATAGTCTGAAATTACAACTGTGTGAGATATTCAATTTTAACAATCAAATGAAGGCCCTCATGTGGCTCACTCAGCTGCACCAAACCACTAAAGCCTATGCAAGAACTTTGCTCTGGCAAATTTCATGAGCCATATCTGATCTCGATACAGACTTTGTTTTCATCATCACAGTCACGCCCGTCTCTGCTCCTTTTAACTCCTTCCAAATGACTGTGAAAAGCTTGCAACTCCCAGTTTTTTAAAAAATAAACTCCACATCAGATCACTGGTCACATTTGATCCCCACTCCTGCCTGCCCAATAATACCAAACCTTACAGATGTAATTGACTCCTTTTCCTTCATTCCATTGATGTCATCCGCAGACTCTCCCATGGTGTCACTTTAATGACCCACATTTATGCTTTATCCTGAGCCAATAGTTTTTTCTGCTGGTTTTCAACTTGTGTAGATAAGCTCCATCCTTCCCATTTACCCCTCTCTTATCAGTAGGAGATAATTCTGTCATCCACACCTTCTCCTGAACCATACAGCTTACTGCATTTATAAGGTTTATATTCATCCAAGGTTTTAGTCACCTCTCCAAATTTTCTGCCCAAAAGGAACAAAATAGGATGCTTCTGAATGTTATTAGTGTTTGTTAAATCACGATTTCTCTTAATGTTTCCAAAGCAAAATTAAACATGGTTCTAGGACTAAAATATTGGAGCCATTTGTGGCTCCAATTCTGCTCAACTGCTGAGTTATTTTGAATAATCTATATTATACTAACCAAATTCAACACCAGAGCAGGTAGACATGAGAAGAAATAGTGTTGGGACCAAAAGAAATGAGCAGGAGTCAACATAAAGCTGTAGCAGAGGCATTGCTACACTAGAAAGCCAATACTTGAGAGAAAGGTACTTGGGGCACCACGGTAGTGCAGTGGTTAATGTGATGCTATTACAGCTTGGAGCATCAGGGTTCGGAGCTCAGTCCCTGTATCCTCTGTATGTCCTCCCCAGAGGATGCTTATGATTCCTCTGGGTCTTGCTGTTTCCTTCCATGGACCAAAGATGCATCAGATAGGTTAATTTGCCTTTGTAAATTGTCCCATGATCAGGTTAGGGTTAAATCAGGGTTGCCAGGAGTTGTGGAGTGCTGCAGCTTATTTATCTCTAAATAAATAAACCAGGGCTGGAAAAGCAGAAGGAGTTTTTGAGGGGCTCAGGTGAACACTTGAGCTACTGATGGCTCATGTGATCTTTAAAAAGGAGTTATTCAAATCAAGAATGGAGCAAGCATTGCTAATAGTGTACAGACAGAAACCATCATGAGAGAAGTCTTTAATTCAAAGGAAAAAGCTACAGGTTTTCTGGATACAATATTAATAACCAACTGGACAAACAATTCCAAAAGACAATTATACCGCATAAGCAAATAAATATTCTGTGAATTGCCAAAAGTTGCTGCAATGTGGTTGTCATAATTTATAGCCAATAATGGATATAAATTGTCAAAACCACACTTTGCCTCTGCACCATGAGCTATTGTACAAAAAAAATGTTTCCAACAGTTGTTTGTATGTAGGTAAAACAAAGGTACTTCTTTCCAACAGTTAAATCTTTTTCAAACAAAAGCAAATGCTGGAAGAATTCAACCAGTCAATCAACATCTGTCGAAAGAAAAGCAGTCATGTTTCAGATTGAACTTCCTTCAGTCTTTTTCTCTTTTAAAAGTAATGTTTGTTAAGTGATGATAATGAAAGAATATAATTTCTTCTAAAGACAATTTAAAAAATGGGTAGATTCTGACCTTTAGCAGTTCTGCCAAAGTTCCAGGTGAAGAAATAATTGGAAAAGAAAGACACACAACTCTCAAAAAGGCCTTTCCAAGAAGATCCAACTCTATGTCTGAAAGCCTGGAAGGAGGACAGCCTGAAGCTTGTGTTCATGAGCGCTAGATTACAGAAGATAATAGTCTTCCATCCTGATCTCCAAGCCAGTCAGGGTGAACAGCAGCTGAACCACAGCCAACAGGTAAACTGGGTTTAACCCACAATCATCCCAAGTTAATAAACCCAAGTCAGGAAGACAGGACAGGCATAACAACATAGGAGTGCCAAAGATACTTATAGAGAGAAAAATAAAAATTAGTTCAGATCCCCTGGTGTTCATGCCTCCAGCAGGTTAACAGCTTGCTGACAACGATGGTTTGGCCTCATCAGACACACTATCATCAGGTCATCAGTACAATTTCATCCAAGAGGGAAAGTAGAAAATGAAGTCATTAATCTGATTTCCATTGTTTGAAATCTAATTGGTTTGGTAATAGATTTTCAGTCCACCAGACAATGAATTAATTTCAACCTACTACATGTTTATTATATGTCAGATAAAAGTAAATGCAGGAACAGGCCTTGGCACGTTGACTCAGTAGTGAATTAAATGACAAGTTTAAAAACTCAACCTTCTTCATAGAGGAGCAAATTGAGCTGAAGATACAGAGATGTGCTACGGAAAGTCAGCGTGTTCATGAATTTTGAGCAGTGGCAAATGACAAGTCCGAGTCGCGTTCGATTGCCCCCGGATCCCACTCCACTCAGGGACAGCCTAGTATTGTTGTCACTTCGAAACAAAATGCAGCCACGGTCAAGTTGACGGACCTCTAACCTACTCGACTACTCTGTCAATTAATGCTGGAAGCTCATAGTATCTGCTGTATCCCCTTTGTTTTGAGGGAAAATCAAGCTTGAGACCTGGGTGAAACCTCCTCTCTCCTCGTCTGATTCACGCCAAGGCGGAGATGTTTCAGCATTGAACAAAGCATGTTCTCCCTCGTAAACGAATGTTGCAAGGTACTTTATTAGATTAACCAGTCCCGACTTTACCTTTTATTATTTCTGTTGGACTCACGCACTGGTAGACAAGATCGATAACCAGCTCAGCGAGGAAGGAGGGAGGGGTTAAACCAAGTCTCCTAACTCCCGACGCAGAGCAATGCCCTAAAACCGCGAAACAGTATTCATTTATGTAACTGTTGTTATACGCTGGAGCTTCAGTAATAGCGTCGCACCCAAATGATGGCGAATTTAAAACAGCATCATCATAACTTAACTGGTAATTCAGTTGCCGGTATCAAGATACGATAACTTAAGTAAACGAATTATTTCTTTTTAAAAAAAGGTTGTTTGACATTTTCATGCAGTCATTAAATTAAAACGGCAATCTAGCGTGACAAATGCACCCGGATACATTTTGATCCCTTTTTCAATGTTAGCAGCTTTCTTGCAACTAAGATGTACAATGTAACGCCTCCATCCCACCTTAGAGTCGGATTCAGTCCCCTTCCTCCGCCGGCTGCGCACACATCGATACAAGACGTCAGCGACATGAAGGAGCCGTATGATTAAAACAAAAGTATGATGCATCCCTCTTTTTCGTGTATGAAACTAAGGTTCACCACTACCAACACAGTGAAGTGGTGTCTAGATACGACATTACAGCAGTCCTATACGACAATGGAGTCACGGAGCTGGGTTGACGGGAGTCAGAACAGAGCCATTAAATATACATCAAAATATCACATTTCCATTAGCGCTAGCGGTCAGTGGCAAGGCTAAAATTGATTTCAGGCGGCTTTTGTTTGAATATTAAAACCATTAATTGCACTTACAGACACACATTTTTGTTAAACACCCCATCCCTTTCACCACCACTCTAAATACCACCCCACCCCCAATTGCAGGAGGACACACCATTTCACTATTTGAACCCCAGACATAATCTATACAATGACTAAGAAAGCGGGTACTGTCTCTTGGTAACGGAACGGCGCTCCTTTAAGTAATTTAAAACCACCTTAAACTAATTGTCTTGCACGAGAAAAAAAAATGCCATTTTCGTTTAGACTTACCGAGTCCGTGCGCTTCCAGGTAATGTCAGATGGGGTGTGGAGAAAGCGGTCTCTCTTTCTCTGTCGCGCTTTAAAAAGAAAAAAAAATCCTAGAGGTGTACTGGCATCATCCTATCAGGGAAAAGCTGAGAGGAACACAACTGCATCAGCATCCGCCAAGGCAGTGCAGGAAGCGCTCAGCAGCCGAGCTGCTCCCTCGTCTCCTCCCTACCCTACCCTACCCTTCCCTTCCCTTCCCCCGTCTCCGTCTCTCGCGCTAGCTCCGGAACAGAAGCGCGAGAACTGTCGGGAATCTCTCGCCGTCTCCCTGCGCAAACGCGCTATCTCCCGAAACGGTCCCGCACGCCCGAGGGTGGCCAAGGCCCAAAGCAGCCAATCGGCATCATCTGCAAGTGAGCGTGGTGCTGGGGGCAAGGCAACTAACCGCAGTTACCACCAAACTCAATGGATACCCCCCTCCCTCCGACGAGGATAGTGAATGGTTAAGTCCCTTCCCTCTCACATCTTCCTCATCTCCTACCAAACCTTCAAAAGGTCCTTGGTGGAACGTACGCGAAGTTCTGGCGAGCTTTACCTACAACTCTTAGACTCTGGATTTAATGGCACCCCTTCAATGTGTTTGACCTACACAGTGAGGGACTTAAATGGGGTGGCCATCGCTGGGCTTTAACGAGAGGGCGAAACCCAAAGCAGGCAAGATCAGTGTGAGGACGCAAGGGACTGTTGTTACTAGAACCTGGAGCAACACAGCAAACCCTGTAGGACTGACCTGCTGAGTTCCGTCAGTGTTTTGTAAGATTAGTCTGGGCTTGATCATGGCTGGGATTTAAGGTGAACGGGTCAAGGAATTGACGAGATAGCTAAAAACTTGCTCACTGTGTCATGGGAGAACGGAATGATATTATAATTACAGAGACTACCCCTGATCGTCAATTAAACAAGCTACTTTTTTTTTTGTATTTCCGTGCCGTTGATTCTCTTAAGAATGAACACCATCTTGTAGATGTCCATCTGAGATATAAATAACTTATCTGTTTGCTATTGTAGTTATCATTATTTAAAATAGTTTGGATTCTGGTATTGTTGATAGAAGATACAGAAATGCAAAATAGTGATCAAAACTGGAGTTCAGATGAAACAACTCTATGCAATTCAAATGCACGTTCACCTTTAGAAAATTTATTAAAGTCAATCTAAAATCATTGAGCGTGCTGTATGTGTCTGTAAAAAGAAGTTAAACTGATAAGTTTAAATGTGGCTACATCACATTCTAATTTTAGCTCTATTTAAATTAGGAGCAGCTAGAACTTACAGCATCTCGAATATGTTCACTGAGATCACAGTTGTCGCATCATAATTGCAGCCACCTAATATTTGCTCCATGCTGTTGATATCTTTGGTTAGCAAAAAATATTGATGTTAAGATTTAAAATTAATAATTCAGCAGGTATGCTATTGTAATGTTTTCCAAATGTTTACCAGCATTTACATCAGGGGTTCCCAACGTTTTTTTTATGCCATGGACCCCTACCATTAACTGAGGGGTTTGAGGACCCCAGGTTGGGAACCCCTGACTTGCATGAAAAAAATTGCTTCATAGCTGTCCCGTGAACAGGCTAGCTCTGATTTTAAGGTTATGACCCCTTGTCCTTGTCCAAAAATGTGGGTTGATAGGTTAATTGGCTACTTTAAATTACCTCGAGGGTGTTGAATCTGGGAAATTGATGGGAGTGTGGAGAGAGTAAAATAGGCTGAGATGGGATTAGTGTAAAATGAGTCACTGATGTGGCTGAGGGCCAAAATGTCTGTTCCCATGCTGTTACTGGGACTCCCTTCCCAGAGGAAACTGTTTCTGCGTATGTCTTGTCTATTCATTTCATACTTTAGAAAATGGTCAAGTTACTCCTTCATCAACGTTCAGTATAACACGAAATTAATTTAAGTAATCCTTTGGTCTAATCCCAGCATCCGTCATTAAGGACCCTCACCAGCCAGGGTGTACCCACTTCTCTTTACTACCATCATGGAGGATGTACATGATGACTCAAACTCAATGATTTAGGAGTAACTTATTCCCCTTTTGAATGGTCCATGAACACTACCCGGTTATTCCCATTTTTTTTTTGCTCATGGGTTTTTGTGACTTTGCAATATACTGCTGCCATCGCTGGGCTTTAACGAGAGGGCGAAACCCAAAGCAGGCAAGATTAGTGTGAGGACGCAAGGGACTGTTGTTGCTAGAACCTGGAGCAACACAGCAAACCCTGTAGGACTGACCTGCTGAGTTCCGCCAGTGTTTTGTAAGATTAGTCTGGGCTTGATAATGGCTGGGGTTTAAGGTGAAGACATCAAGGAATTGACAAGATAGCTGAAAACTATAGGAAAAACAAGAAATTTCATGTCATTGGTTAGTGATAATAAATCCAATTTTTAATCAGGTGATAAATCACAAATAAAGGAGATTCTGCAGGTGATGGAAGCACACACAATTCTGGAGGAACTCAGCAGTTTGGGCAACATCTGTGGAGAGGAATGAACAGTCAAGGTTTTGAGCCAAGACCTGCCATCTGGACTGGAAAGTAAGTGGACAGGTGCCAGAATAAGAAGGTGGGGGTGGAGGAGGAGAAGAAGTACACACTGGCAGGAGAAAGGTGAGGCCAGGTGAGGGATAAAGCAGCTGGGTAGGGGTGGAGGAGATTAAGTAAGAAGCTGGGAGGTGAAAAGTGGAAAAGGTCAAGGGCTGAAGAAAAAAGGAATCTGATAATTCAATTTTATTGTCATTCAATCGTATATAGTTAAATGAAACAATATTCCTCAGGGACCAAGGAGCAAATCACAATACTTATATCACATGCAACACATCAAATAATATTAACAGATTTAAAAAGTGTATTCTACAGATCTACAAATTGAGATAAAGTGAATATATGACGAAGTTAAATATACAGCAGTATTACTGTTACTGCTGCTGTCATAAAAAGTGTGTATTGGGTGGTAGCTGGGTGTTTGGAGGTCTCACAGCCTGTTACCCAGCCGAAGAGTTATTGTTCTTACATTGCAGTACCTTCTGCCTTACAGTAGGAGGTCAAAACGATCATGGTTCGGATGGGAGTAGTCCTTGCCAATACTGAAGGCTCTGCAAATGTAGTGCTTCTGGTGTATGTCATGGATCAGGCTGAGAGAGTGTGAGAGACCCCAATGATTTTCTCAGCAGTCCTCACTATCCAATGCAGTGTCAAGCAATCAGATTCCTTGAACTTCCCATACCAGATGGTGATAGAGCTGTTCAGGGTTACACTCTCAATGGTACTCTACTAGAAAGTGGTTAGACTGGGAGTGGGGACCTCACTTGTATCAGTTTTCTCAGGAAGTGGAGACACTGTTGTGTTTTCTTGACTGAAGAGGTGGTGTTGAAGGACCAGCTGAGATCATCCATGATAGGCACTCTAAGAAACACGGTGCCATTGAATCTCCCACAAGTAACCATTGATGTGCAGATTAGCCATAATAATCTCTTTGGTCTTGTCCATTCTGAGACTTGGGCTGTTATATTTGCAGCAATCCATCAGCCACAGTCCACAAGATGAGGGTGGACAATGGGAGAAGGAGAAAGATGAAGGGCACCAAAGGGAGGTTATAGAAGGTGTAAGCAGGGAGCCAGAATGGGGAATGAATAAAGAGAGAAGGGGAAAAATTACTGGAAGTTAGACAAATGAATGTTCATGCTGTCAGGTTGAGGACTACCCAGGCAGAATATGAAGTTTTGCTCCTCCAACCTGACAGTGGCCTCATCATAGCAGTAGAGGAGGCCATGGACTGATACGTTAGAAATAAAATCTTGGAAGATTAGGTTAAAGGAAGAAAATACTAACCATCCATTGTTAAGGATGTGGCAACAGGCATTTGAATCATCAAATAGATAGATACTTCCTTAATCCCAAAGGAAATTACAGTGTCACAGTAGCACAGATATACAAATATTAGAAGAGAAGTAAGAAAGAATTGAAAAATAGGTTACCTCAAATGGTCTAACAAGAGCTGGTCAGCATTTCCCTGGCTATTGGTTGAATCATGGCGCCTAATGGCCAAGGGTAAGAATGAGTTCATATAGCGCTCTTTTGATCAGAGCTCCTCTGTTCAGACTAGGTGGCATGCAAGAGGGTGAGAAACATTGTCCAGAATTGCCAAAATTTTCCGTAGGGTCCTTTGTTCTACCACAGCCTCCAGTGTTCCAATTTGACTCTTATAACAGAGCCAGACTTTCTAATTAACTTTTAGTGCCTGTTGGCATCACCCTTTGTTGATGCCATTCCCCCAGCACACCACTGCATAGAAGATTGTACTGACAACAACAGATTGGTAGAACATGTGAAGGAGAGGCCTGCATACTCCGAAGGACCTCAGGAAGTAGAGGCGATTCTGGGCCTCCTTGTACACAGCCTCTGTGTTGGTGCTCCACTCAAGTCTGTCATCTAGATGCATCCTCACCACATGCACATCCACACACCATCAGTAGTAACAGGGAGCAGTGTAGGATTAGTCTTCCTAAAGTCCATCACTATCTTAATGGATTTTTAAGAACGGGGAATCACATTGACAACTCTGTTAGTTTTAATTGAGGATGTAACTGACCAATGGATAAAGGAAGAGCTTGTGGATGTAGAACACATTTGATAAAGTTGCTAATAAAAGATGGTTATATAACCCTAAAAGTTCTGTAATTTTTCAAGTAATTCATACATTAATGGCCAATTAAAACAGAAAGCAGTGAGGAAAATAATAAGAATATAGAACATAGAAATCTACAGCATATTACAGGCCCCTTCATCCCACTATGTTGTGCTGATTATGTAACTTACTCTATAAACTGCCTAGAATTTCCCTAGCCCATAGCCCTCGATTTTTCTAAGCTCCATGTACCTATCTAACAGGCTCTTAAAAGACCCTATTGTGTCCATTTCCACCACAGCCACTGGCAGTGCATTCCATGCACCCACCACTCTCTGTGTGAAAAACTTACCCTTGGTACCTATTTCCAAACACCTTAAAACTATGCCCCCTCACATTAGCCATTTCAGCCCTGGGAAAAAGTCTCTGGCTATCTACACAATCAATGTCCCTCATCATCTTATATACCTCTATCAGGTCACCTCTCATCCTCCATTGCTCCAAGGAGAAAAGGCCAAGTACATTCAACCTATTCTCATAAGGCATGCTCTCCAATCCAGGCAACATCCTTGTAAATCTCCTTTGCACTCTCCCTGTAGTATCCACAACCTTCCTGTAGTGAGGTGACAAGAACTGAACACAGTACTCCAAGTGCGGTCTACCCAGGGTCTTATATAGCTGTAACATTACCTCACGGCTCTTGAACACAATCCCATGGTTGATGAATGCCAATACACCATACGCCTTCTTAACAACACTATCAACCTGTGCAGCTGTTTCCTATGGACATGGACTCCAAGATTTCTCAGATCCTCCACACTACCAAGAATCTTACCATTTAAGTTATCTATTCTGACCTCAAATTTGACCTACTGAAATGAACCACTTCACACTTATCTTGGGTTGAAGTCCATCTGCCACTTCTCAGCCCAGTTCTACATTCACCGCTGTAACCTCTGACAACCCTCCAGACTATCCACAACACCCCCACCTTTGTGTCATCAGCAAACTTACTAACCAAACCTACTTCTTCATTCAGTCATTTATAAAAATCACAAAAAGGAGGAGACCCAGAACAGATCCCTGCAGAACACCACTGATCATCGACCTCCATGCAGAATACTAAACCAAAAAGTAGGACCACAAAGGTAATAATCTCTGGATTACTACCAGTGCCACATGCTAGTCAGAGTAGAAATAGGAGGATATTTCAGATGAATACTTGGCTTGAAAAATGGTGCAAGGGGGAGGGATTCAAATTTCTGGGACATTGGAACACGTTCTGGGGAGGTGGGACCAGTATAAACAGGATGGTCTGCACCTGGGCTGGACTGGAACCAATGTCCTAGGAGGAGTGTTTGCTACTGCTGTTCAGGAGGCATTAAACTAATGTGGCAGGGGGATGGGAACAAGTGCAGAGGGGTGTAAAATGAGGGTAGAAGCAAAAAGTAGTAAGGTGAAAAGTAAAAGTGGCAGGCAGGCAAAACCAGGGCAAAAAGCAAAAAGAGCCACTTTTCAACATAATTGTATGGGCTAAGAGTGTTGTAAAAACAAGCCTGAAGGCTTTGTGTGTCAATGCGAGGAGCATTCGTAACAAGGTGGATAGTTATTAATGAATATGATATAGTTGGGATCACAGAGACATGGCTCCAGGATGACCAAGGGTGGGAGCTCAACATCCAGGGATAGTCAATATTCAGGAGGGATAGACAGGAAAGAAAAGGAGGTGGGGTAGCATTGCTGGTTAGAGAGGAGATTAACGCAATAGAAAGGAAGGACATTAGCCTGGAGGATGTGGAATCGATATGTGTACAGCTGCATATCTCTAAGGGGCAGAAAACGCTGGTGGGAGTTGTGTACAGTAGTAGTGAGGTTGGGGATGGCATTAAACAGGAAATTAGAAATGTGTGCAATAAAGGAACAGTAGTTATAATGGGTGACTTCAATCTACATATAGATTGGGTGAACCAAATTGGTAAGGGTGCTGAGGAAGAGGATTTCTTGGAATATATGCGGGATGGTTTTCTGAACCAACATGTCAAGGAACCAACTAGAGAGCAGGCCATTCTAGACTGGGTATTGAGCAATGAGGAAGGGTTAGTTAGCAATCTTGTTGTGTGAGGCCCCTTGGGTAAGAGTGACCATAATATGGTAGAATTCTTCATTAAGATGGAAAGTGACATAGTTAACTGAGAAACAAAGTTTCCGAACTTAAAGAAGGGTAACTTTGAAGGTATGAGACATGAATTAGCTAAGATAGACTGGCAAATGATACTTAAAGGGTTGACAGTGGATATGCAATGGCAAGCATTTAAAGATCGCATGGATGAACTACAACAATTGTTCATCCCAGTTTGGCAAAAGAATAAACCAGGGAAGGTAGTGCATACGTGGCTGACAAGGGAAATTAGGGATAGTATCAAGTCCAACGAAGAAACATATAAATTAGCAAAAAAAAAGTGGCACACCTGAGGACTGGGAGAAATTCAGAGTCCAGCAGAGGATGACAAAGGGCTTAATTAGGAAAGGGAAAAAAGATTATGAGAGAAAGCTGGCAGGGAACATAAAAACTGACTGTAAAAGCTTTTATAGATATGTGAAAAGAAAAAGATTGGTCAAGAAAAATGTAGGTCCTTTACAGTCAGAAACAGGTGAATTGATCAAAAAGGAAACAAAGACATGGCAGACCAATTGAATAATTACTTTGGTTCTGTCTTCACTAAGGAGGACATAAATAATCTTCCGGAAGTAGTAAGGGACCGATGGTCTAGTGAGATGGAGGAACTGAGGGAAATACATGTTAGTAGGGAAGTGGTGTTAGGTAAGTTGAAGGGATTAAAGGCAGATAAATCCCCAGGGCCAGATGGTCTGCATCCCAGAGTGCTTAAGCAAGTAGCCCAATAAATTGTGGGTGCATTAGTGATAATTTTTCAAAACTCCTTAGATTCTGGATTAGTTCCTGAGGATTGGAGGGTGGCTAATGTAACCCCACTTTTTAAAAAAGGAGGGAGAGAAAAACCAGGGAATTATAGACCGGCTAGTCTGACATCGGTGGTGGGGAAAATGCTAGAGTCAGTTATCAAAGATGTGATAACAGCACATTTGGAAAGAGGTGAAATCATCGGACAAAGTCAGCATGGATTTGTGATAGGAAAATCATGTCTGACGAATCTTATAGAATTTTTTGAAGATGTAACTAGTAGAGTGGATAGGGGAGAGCCAGTGGATGTGGTGTATTTAGATTTTCAAAAGGCTTTTGACAGGGTCCCACACAGGAGATTAGTGTGCAAACTTAAAGCACACGGCATTGCAGGTATGGTATTGATGTGGATAGAGAATTTGTTGGCAGACAGGAAGCAAAGAGTGGGAGTAAACGGGACCTTTTCAGAATGGCAGGCAGTGACTAGTGGGGTACTGCAAGGCTCAGTGCTGGGACCCCAGTTGTTTACAATATATATTAATGATTTAGACGAGGGAATTAAATGCAGCATCTCCAAGTTTGCGGATGACACGAAGGTGGGCGGCAGTGTTAGTATGAGGAGGATGCTAAGAGGATGCAGGGTGACTTGGATAGGTTAGGTGAGTGGGCAAATTCATGGCAGATGCAATTTAATATGGATAAATGTGAGGTTATCCACTTTGGTTGCAAGAACAGGAAAACAGATTATTATCTGAACGGTGGCCGATTAGGAAAAGGGGAGGTGCAACGAGACCTGGGTGTCATTGTACACCAGTCATTGAAGCTGGGCATGCAGGTACAGCAGGCGGTGAAAAAGGCAAATGGTATGTTGGCATTCATAGGAAAAGGAATTGAGTACCGGAGCAGGGAGGTTCTACTGCAGTTGTACAAGGCCTTGGTGAGACTGCACCTAGAATATTGTGTGCAGTTTTGGTCCCCTAATCTGAGGAAAGACATTCTTGCCATAGAGGGAGTACAAAGAAGGTTCACCAGATTGATTCCTGGGATGGCAGGACTTTCATATGAAGAAAGACTGGATCGATTAGGCTTATACTCACTGGAATTTAGAAGATTGAGGGGGGATCTTATTGAAACGTATAAAATTCTAAAGGGATTGGACAGACTAGATACAGGAAGATTGTTTCCGATGTTGGGGAAGTCCAGAATGAGGGGTCATAGTTTAAGGATAAAGGGGAAGCTTTTTAGGACCGAGATGAGGAAAAACTTCTTGACACAGAGAGTGGTGAATCTGTGGAATTCTCTGCCACAGGAAACAGTTGAGGCCAGTTCATTGGCTGTATTTAAGAGGAAGTTAGATATGGCCTGTGTGGCTAAAGGGATCAGGGGGTATGGAGAGAAAGCATGTACAGGGTTCTGAGTTGGATGATCAGCCATGATCATACTGAACGGCGGTGCAGGCTCGAAGGGCCGAATAGCCTACTCTTGCACCTATTTTCTAAATTTCTATGTTTCTAACCATCTACAACCACCCTTTACCTTATGTGGACAAGCCAATTCCGGGTCCACAAAGCAAGGTCTCCTTACGTTCTGAAGCAGCCTTGCATGGGGAACCTTATCAAGTGCTTACCCAAATCCATATACACTACATCTACTGCTCTACCTTCATCAATGTGTTTTGTTACTTTCTCAAAGAATTCAATCAGGCCCATAAGGCATGACCTGCCCTTGTCAAAGCCATGTGGTCTATCCCTAATCAGATTATGTCTCTCCAAATACTCATAAAGCCTGCATCTCAGGATCTTCTCTAATAACTGAAGTCAGGCTCATTGGTCTATCATTTCCTCAGTTAGCTCTACTCCCTTTCTTGAACAAGGGAACAGCATTTGCAACCCTCCAATCCTGATATTTCTCCCGTCTCTATTGATGATGCAAAGATCATCGCAAGAGGCTCAGCTATCTCCTCCTTTGCTTCCTACAGTAGCCTGGGGTATATCTCATCTGGTCCCATTGATTTATCTAACTTAATTCTTTTCAAAAGCTCCAACACATCTTCTTTCTTAATGTCTATATGCTCAAGCATTTCAGTCCACTGTAAGTCATCTCCACAATTGCCAACGTCATTCTCCCTGATGAATACTGAAGCAAAGTATTCATTAAATCCCTCATTAAGTACCTCCGCTATAAGGGCTCATATTTGCAGAGGGCCAGGATTGTGGACTGGTAGACTTTATAAATTTACATCTGCACTTAGGGCCACTTTATTAGGTATCTCCTGTGCCTAACAAAGTGGACACTGAGTGCATGTTCATGGTCTTCTGCTGCTGTAACCTATCAATTTCAAGGTTTGATGTGGTGTGCATTCAGGAAACCTCTTCTGCATACCACTTCTGTAACACATGGTTATTTGAATTGCTGTCATCTTCCTGTCAGCTTGAACCAGTCCGGCCATTCTCCTGTGACCTCTCTCATTAACCAGGTTTTTTGCCCAATGGACTGCCACTCACTGGATGTTTTTTTTCACACCATTCTCTATAAACTGTAAAGACTGTTGTGAGTGGAAAAACCCTGATCAGCAACTTCTGAGACACTCAAGCCACCACTGTCTTGCACCAACAATCATTTCACTGTCAAAGTCACTAGGATCCGATTTCTTCCCCTTCCTTGTGTCTGAAGAGCACCTATACCTCTTGACCATGTCTGCATGCTTTTATACAATGAGTTGCTGTCATATAATTGGTTGATTAGGAATTTGCATTAACAAGCAAGTGTACAGGTATGTCTAATAAAGTGGCTACAGAGTATATATCAATTATTTCATAATTACCAGTTAGTTAACTGACATTTGCTCATGATAAAAAGATAGGTAGGAAATTAAGTTTTGACCAGGCCCAAAAACCTCCAAGAGGACCACAGTCTTGTTGTGGTTTGAAGGCTTGCTTGCCTCAATGATGCAGGGAACTATGCTGGCTGAAGTCAGGACCTTATACTTCAGCTTTTTTTGGGGTCACTCATACCAAACAGATCAGAGGGTAGAGGCCAAACAAAGAGTGGTTCACTGGTCTTCCAGGTTTGCAAGGTCAGCTCCGAGCTAGCCTCCCTGACTGGTCCACAGAATTGCTACGGAAATAGCAATGAAAAGTCCTTACACAACTGTGTACACTGAACCTGAACCACGCCTGGTACACAATAGAAAAAATGGCCAAGGACAGACAGAGCTGGAGGACCTTCATTGCTGACCCAAATGCCAGTGGCGTAATGGCTAACTAAGGACAGAAGGTATCTGCAAAGGAACTTGGACAGCTTAAGTGATTGAGGAAAATGGTGAATAACATGCTGTGTGACATTATCTCTGTTGTTAGGAAGATTATGAAACAGCATATTTTTGTGATGCATTTAGTAATATTGATTGGAGTAGATTGATTGCAGAATTGCTTTGATGTAAATTTAGTAAGTATTGGTATTCAAATTGATTGGGGTATCCTCCTATATGGATCACAAAGTTAATGAGCAGGCAAAGCAGGCAACTAGGAAGGTTAATATATCTCCATCTTCATAGAGAAGGGACTGGTGCATAAGTCTAAAGAAGACATATTCCAATTATTTTGGGTTTGGTGAGACTCCAAATATTGTACGTACTTTCAGACTCTACACAGGGAAAAGGATATTTAATATTTGAAGGATGTGTCAAAGGTAATTTAGAATAACCTATGTTATCCAGAGTTTCGAAGAATGAGAAATGGTTGTGTTGAAATAAATAAATTCACTGATACTGACAGAATAATTATTCAAAGACTCTTTCTCTTGACTTGAGAGTAAGAGTTTTAGAATAAGGTCGGGATAAATTTATTTTCCAAAGGTTAATGAATTGTTAGAAGTATCTACATGAAAGAGCAGATAAAACATAAAATCAAATCTGAACACAAAGTATACTGCAGATGCTGTGGTCAAATCAAGATGTACAAACAAGCTGGATGAACTCAGCAGGTTGGGCAGCATCCATTGAAATGAGCAGTCAACGTTTCGGGCCGAGACCCTTCGTCAGGATTGAAGAAGGAGGGGGCGGGGGCCCTATAAAAAAAGGTGGGGGGAGGGTGGAAGGTGCCAGGTGAAAAACCAATCAGAGGAAAGATCAAGGGTTGGAGGAGGGGGAACAGGGAGGGGATAGGCCGGAGAGGTGAAGAAAGAATGAGAAGGGAAAGCTCTATGGGTAGTAGAAGAAGGTAGAATCATAAGAGAGGTGATAGGCAGCTAGAAGAGGAGGGAGAGTGAAAGTGGGATGGTAGAAAGGAGAGGGAGGCAATTACTGGAAGTTGGAGAATTGGATGTTCATACCAAGGGGCTGGAGGCTACCCAGACGGTATGTGAGGTGCTGATCATACTGAGACTGATCGATTTTTTAAAATATTAAAGAAACCAAATGAGTTGATCAAAAAGTATCAAATTGGAGTTGATGTAAAAGCTCAGCAATGATGTAGAATGTTGGATCAGACTCAAAAAGCTCAAAGATCTATTGCAAATGCTACTTGGTTTGTTCTTAATTTTCACTGCACCTCCACGTGCCACATTATCAAAGTGCAGAATACATAAGATATTGCTAACTAGGATTTATGAAACTATAGTATTATTTCATGCCTTTTACATTTCAGCCTCTGACTAGTAAGGTGAACATTCAATTAACCTTCTTTATTACTTTTTGCACATGACAACTAAACCCAAGTGAACTGTGTACACAGACCACTCAATTGCTCTGTACATCAAAAGGTTCATGACCAGCAGTACACGTGAGCACAGCAAAAAGACAGTTTCTACACGTATTCCAGTGTAGCATATTTTATATTTTAATAGTGCAAATGAAAAATACATGAAAATTTATTTTCTAGAAAAGAATTGTTTGGTTAAATATCTTCTACCAGTTTGCCATTAGGTGCAAGATGTTTTATTGGAGAGATATACAGCTGTGTTCACCTGTCTATATGGAATGATGTAGAACATCTTTGTTCCATTTACTTTGATTACTGTATTCGGCATAGGAGGGTCAAGTTTAATATAAAAAAACAACAATACCATGAGGGAATTTGTGCAGTAGGTCTCCTAATATGCCATTGAGAGAATGGCAACATTCAATCTCCAATACCTAGAAGAGTCAGAACGACAGGTGCATGACCATTTCCTCCTCAATGTAGGCTACAATTATAGCTTGGACTTGCACACTTATTCTGTAATTGTCACCTGAACAAAATCCTGCAAGATGATCATGGTAATTCATTGCTAAATGTAGGATGAATACTAAGTGTTGGCCTTGCTGTCAAAAACAGCTACCACAAATAAACAAACCACTGATATTGCATGTACTCTCCCACATGGATCCTTTGATCCACTAATGCACTGTCAGCAGTTAAGCCTTTGCATGAGCATCATGAATTCAAAACCATACCCATTTCTTACAGACCTATGCTATCAGGCATTCCAACTAAGGAAATGTCCTTCAAGATAAAATTGTTGGTTTATTTTTATATAATTGCATGCATCAGTTGATAACAATTGATAAATATTAGGAAAATGGTGATGAAGAGCTTCAGGAGAAGAACTTCATAATTTGAGTTTACATTGACTTGAAAAAATTCTTCTATTCATATAGAGGTTAACAGAACTATTGAATACATCCATTGACCTTTGAATAATTGGTAAGCCCAATGATGATATGATGCATTTGGATGTGTTTAAAGAGAATGAAAGCAACAATAAACATGTAAGAAAGTAGGGTTGAGATCCAAAAGTATAGATGCTCATACAATTAGCTTTTCCCTGTATTGCTAAAATTCACAACGTGGACTTGGACTCAAAAGATTGATGACTCTCCTAAAAATATTAGCACCACCATGTGGTCTGCCTTAGATTGTTCAAACACACAAAGTAATATTTTGTCGTTCTTTCATACCAGTTTGATGCATTTCAGCAAAATTAATGTAGAAAATTTATGTTCATGTACCTTGTGCCAACCCTTTGAGGGTAAACAGCACTGGTTATTGGGCAGTGGTATGATTAATAGCATTCACCATTTTGACTTATGTGAGTAGTAATTATTGAAACACATAAAATTTGGAAATTGCTTTCAAAATGCATTGCACAAAAATGCTAACCCAACGTCTGATTCATCATTCAGGTGTATCAACCATCATGTCATTCCTGTCCATATACGTGGACTAAGTTCTGGAAAAAATTGTTCATTCAGATCCTAGGTATCCTTTCAATTCTGATGTATTATCCAACAAATTCAAAAACAGAAATAAAGTAATCCCTGCATTTATATTCTGTATGTGGACTAGGTTCAGTAAAAAGATGTTCATTCAAAAATCAATCAACATTTTAATTAAGTGATAAGTTGCCAAACATCAAGTTTTGGCTTTCTGGTGTCTCATATTTTAAAGTATTTAATTTCAATGCAATATCTTAACAGTGGAATATTTTAACTTCTCCTATCTTTGTTTTATAATCCAAACCTCCTTTGCCTAATTTGACATTGAATTCATTATAATTGAAACTTCCTGAATCAATGTGAAGGTTATCAAAGATTCTTCTATTTCCCAGTGAGATTTCCCTTCCCATGAGTCCCAAAAATCAAGTATAGGAGCTACATTTTTGGCACGATTGGCTGAAAACAGTTTTCCCATGAACAAACCTGATAAATGTAAAATCAGAGCAAAGTCCAGCCAATGATCACTTAACGTTGTGTCATGAACCAGATTTAATGAGGGAGCTTGAGGTAAAAGAACCCTTCAGAGAAAGTGATTATAATATGATAGAAATCACCCTGCATTTTGAGAGGGAGAAGAGAAAGACAGATGTATAAGTGTTCCAATGGAGTAATGGGAATTGCAGAGGCATGAGAGAGGAGTAGCCAAAGTTGGTGGGACATGAGCGGGACAGAACAGCAATGGCTGGAGGCAATTCAGTAGGTGCATCCCCAAAGATGAAGGAGTATTCTGAATGGAGGATGAGACAACTGTGGCTCATAAGGGAAGTCAAAGACAACATAAGAGGAAAAGAGAGCACATATAATATCACAAAAATTAGTGGAAATTTGAAGGATTGGGAAGCTTGTAAAACTAACAGAAAGCAACTAAAAAGCAATGAGGAGAAAAATATGAAATATAAAATTAAGCTATCCAATAATATAAAGGATGATACCAAAAGGATGTTTAGATATGCAAAGAATAAAAGAGCGGTGAGAGTGAATATTGGACCGCTGAAAAATTACACTGGGGGGTAGTATGAGGGACAAAGAAATGGCTGATAAACTTAAAAAGTATTTTACATCAGTCTTCACTGTGAAAGATACTAGCAGTATTCCAGAAGTTCGAGGATGTCAGGGGCAGAACTGAGTTTAATTGCTTTTACTAAGGAAAATGTGCTTGGGAAGCTGAACATTCTGAAGGTATATACTGTAAGTCACCTGGAACAAATGGACTACACCCCAGGGTTCAGAAAGAGGTAGCTCTAGAGATCGTGGAGGTATTGGTAAACATCATTCAAGAATCACTAGATACGGGAATGGTTTTTGAGAACTGAAAAATTGCAGATATCACTCCACTCTTTGAGAAGAGAGGAAGGGAAAAGAAAAGAAATTATAGGCCAGTTATCCTGAGAATGTGTTGGAGTCCATTATTAAGAATGAGGTTTTGGGGTACTTGGAGGCAGATGATCAAAGTCATCAATGTTTCCTTAAAAGGATTTCTTGCCTGACAAATCTGTTGAATCAGAGACCATGGTATTACAGGGAAAATACTAGCATGGATAGAAGATTGGCAGACTGGCAGGAAGCAAAGGATGGGAATAAAGATTTTTTTTTCTGGTTGGCTGCTGGGTGACTTGTGGTGTTCCACAGGGGCAGGTGCTGCGGCTGCTTCTTTTCACGTTAAATGTCAGTGATTTGGATAATGGAATTGATGGCTTTGTGAACAAGTTTGAAGATGATACAAAGATAGTTGGGGATACAGGTAGTGTTGTAGAAGGAAGGTGTCTTCAGTAGGACTTAGACAGATTGGGAGAAAAGGCAAAGATGTGGCAGACGGAATATAGTGCAAGGAAGTATATGGTCATGCATTTTGTTAGAATGAATAAAGGCATAGACTATCTTCTAAACATGGGAAAAATTAAAATATCAGAGATGCAAAGGACTTAGATGTCTTTGAGTAGGATTCCCTAAAGGTTAAATTGCAGATTAAGTCAGTGGTAAGGAAGGCAAATGTGATATTAGCACTCATTTCAAGAAGTCTAGAATGTAAGATCAAGTATGTGATTCTGGGGGTTTGTAAGGCATTGGTTAGACAGCACTCGAGTATTGTGGGCAGTTTTGGGCCCTTTATGCCCAAAAGATGTGCTAGCATTGAAGATGGCCTAGAGGAGGTTCTCAAGAATGATTCCAAGAATGAGAAGTTAAACATATGAGGAGTATTTGATGACTCTGGGCCTATACTTAAAGGAGTTTAGAAGAATGAGGTGGGGGGAGGAATCTCACTGAAATCTATCAAATATTGAAAGGTAAGGAAGGAGTGGATGTTGGAAAGATGTTTCTTATAGTGTGCGAGTCTAGGACCAGTGGGCACTGCTGCAGAATAGAGAGACGTATTTTTAGAACACAGATAAGAAGGGATTTCTTTAGCCAGAGGGTACTGAATCTGTGGAATTCATTGCCACAGACAGCTGTGAAGGCTAAGTCATTGAGTACATTTAAAATGCAGGTTGATATGTTCTTGATTAGGGTGTCAAAGGTTATGGAGAGAAAATAGGAAAATGGAATTGAGAGAAATAATAAATCAGCCATGATGGAATAGTAGAGGATACTCCACAGCCTAATTCTGTTTCTATGTCTTATGGTCTAAAAAGAAAAGTAAAACTGTTAAATTCTTGACTAAATTGGAGGATTGCATATTATATTGGTGAAGGAGTTAAGTAGTAGAAGTTTATCTTCTGATCATTGTGATGAAATAGTTCAAGCAGAGCAGACATATCAAGGGATTTTTTTTTCGAAGCCTGCGGAAATAGTGTTATACATGTACTTTGTAGTAGAAGAGCACTGCACCTGACTTGATTGTGATGCACTAACTGCTTCATGGGGTGTGGTTTCATGAGTGAGTGATAAGGCTTTGTTTTGTGAGCAGTAAGGAACATGCAGGTAATGATGTCCTGCTGATTTGTGGCTTTCATTAAAGTGTAGAATTTTTTAAAATTCTAAATTAAGCCATACATATACAGCAAGTGGAGAGATTTAGTGCAAGGCTTAAGATTCTGTCATTTCAACTTTATATCAGATCATTAGATTTTACAAATAATTGGTTTTCACATTTTAATAACTGGATTTTACAATATGGCACACTGCCTGCACTCTGCAGCTGTGGTCACTATGCAAACCTCTGATAATCAGCCATTTAATTGTTTGAAAATCCCAATGATTCAGCATCTGGCTCACCTATTTTAGGCCAGAATGTGAGTTGGAGGTCCAAAGCACGTGCGGGGTATGCACTCAGAGCCGGGGTCAGGGGGGGGGGGGTGTGGGGGGGAGGGGGGGGAAGAAAGGTTCTTTGTGCAGGTGGAGGTGGACTTGGGTTTATAAGCTGATTTGCGGCCAGAGCTGGAAGGGTCAGAGTTTGGAATGACAGGAGTCAGGAATGTGGGCATAAGGTATTTGAACCGGAGTCAGGGTCCAGGGTACTTGTATATGTCCTGTTCCTTTTAGATCAATTGGTTCAACGGAAACGGTATCAATCTACTACATAACATGTAAAAAAGTGAAAGTCCACTGCATTCAAACCTCCAAGGGTGTCACATTATCAAAGTTTTACTTTACTCTTCTTAACATAGGCTTCCTGTATCCATCTTCCTTATCCAGGTGGCCTTGGAGTCAAAACAGCAAGGCTCTGAGCAACAGTTACCAACAAAAAAACAATGCCAAGTGAACGTAGCTCAAAAGAATTGAATTACTTTGTATTAACATGAATGTAAGATACTATAGTAAATGTTTAAAAATGGGCTGATCCTCACTTTGGCATGTTTCTAGTTGCAGCTTAGGTTGAATGTAGCTTGAAATTGCTGTCCTGTTATCTGGCTGGGATATTTAGGTTTACCAAAGAAACATTTCAAGGTGAGGCTTTGTTGAATCTGTGTCCTCAAAGTAATTTAACATGCATGGTTATACTGGTTTGAATCAAATAGGTTTTGCAAAGACCATAAGGTATAGGAGCAGAATTAGGCCATTTGGCCCATTGAGCCTGCGCCACCATGGCTGATCCATTTTCCCTCCCAGCCCCAGCATCCTGCCTTCTCCCCATATCCCTTCATGCCCTGACTAATCAAAAATCTATCAAACTCTGCCTCAAATATACCCGATGACTTGGCTTTCACAGCCACCTGTGGCAACGAATTCTACAGATTCACCACTCTCAGGGTAAAGAAATTCCTCCTCATCTCCATTCTCAAAGGATGCCCCTCAATTCTGAGGCTGTGTCATCTGGTCTTAGACTCCCCCACCTGAGGAAATATCCTTTCCACATCCACTCTATCGATGCCTTTTAACATTTGATAGGTTTCTGATTCTTCTGAATTCCAGTGAGTAGAGGCCCAGAGCCATCAAACGCTCCTCATTTCACAAGCCTTTCAATCTGGGAATCATTTTTCTGAACCTTCTTTGGCCCCTCTCCAATGTCAGCTCATTATTTCTTAGATAAAGGGTCTCTGAGATCTCTGAGTGAGGCCTCACCAATGCTTTATAAAGCTTCAACATGACATCTTTGCTTTAAAATTGTTCATTGTAACAAGCTATTACTGTTCAATAAACTCAGTTTTTTCATTATACTGGGATTTGGCATGCCTTTATTTACTCATCAAATAATAATATTTTATTCATTTGTCAATCTACAATTAAATATACAAACCTAGTCAGGACTACTTTGCTCCTTGTTAATTCATACAGTTGAAATTGTGCATACTTATGGATTTGTAGGCAGTGGAATGAAAAAGCAAGGGAGCTGTGCTAAATCTTAATAAGACACTAGTTTGACTTGAGCTGCAGGATTATGGAATAATAAGCAACATAGTTTATTAAAGATGTCAAGACCTTCGAGACAATACAGAGAAGATTTACTAAACTGGTGACAGGGACACAAAATAAATTTGGTTTTGTATAAAACAGTGAAATTTTTGCATGGTGAGCCTGCTGATTAGTAAATCATATTCTACACTCAACAGCTGCAAGACCAAACTCCTTTATCAACCAGCTCATCCTGTACCTTCTCATAAAAATCATTCAGGATAATGTACACTGTTAATGCAAAGAAATCTGCAGATGCTGGAAATCCAGAGCAACACACAGAAAATGCTGGAGGAAATCAGTAGGTCAGGCAGCATCTATGGAGAAGAGAAAACAGTCAACACTTCAGGCCGAGTCCCTTCATCAGGGCTGTGAAGGGTCTCAGGACGAAATGTCAACTGTTTACTCTTTTCCATGGATGCTGCCTGACCTGTTGAGATTCTCCAGCGTTTCATGTTTGTTGGAAGATACACCATTTCCCATATCTCTGGCTACACCTCCCAGTGAAAATCATCATTCGTGTCAGTGTGTGAATACTGCTGGTTGAGGAATGATAGCATTAGAAGATCAAGACAAAAAGACTCGTAAACCTCATGTTCTAATGAGCAGCAGTAATTCCTGTTCTCTGATACACTTCTGAGATCTGGATTATTTGCAGCAGTAATTTCAAGGCATTGAAAAGCTACTTTCAGCATTGCTTCCACAAAGCTCCAGAAATCTATAGAAATGATATTTGAACCAATGTCGGATACACTCCCAGGCCAATGCCCCCAACAATGAAGCACTAATTATACTTTTCTGGCTGCACTGGGCAAGCAACTTTGCTCACCTACCTAAAACTGGCAGCCCAAAATAGACACTGTTCTGAGAGGAGGGGGTTATTGGAAAGGCAGAGGAAAAGACTCAAGGATTCTCCTTGTAAAAATGCAAAATTTAACTAATTCCTGTAAATCCCTTGTCCAGGTCTGCTGAATGGAACATTCAAGATAGTAGTGGGAACTTTAAATCATACATCAGAAACATACAGAAACTTACTGTAAATGGACGAAGTGGCATCTCTCCACACAAAATGTCCACTCCACCACCTGTCTCATCTCTGCAGCAGCCTACATTTCCCAAAGACCTAGAAAGGATGCAAGCCATCCTTGGTCCTAAGGGCAGACAAAGAAGCAGAGGAAGAAGAAGAGAAAAGGAAAGTGAGCAATTGAACTTTAGGATGTGGCAGCAACGTGAATTGCTGGTCACTCAATTTCTACCTGTGAATGTACCTGATCCAAATAAACACATTTCTCTCATGCCTGTTGTTATTTTTCACTTTGCAATAATTAAGGGAAGTGTTGGATGTAGTTGGGACTTGGTTGTTTTGTAAATTATGTGGTTGTGCATAATTGTACCCAACGTTAAGACATTGAGAGCAGGCATGCAAAGCATCTGCGAGCTGAACAAAGGGGAAGACTGTGTCTGTTACCATTTAGAGACAAAAGGAGATCTAGCATGAAACCTCTTTGTTAGAGGAAGCACAAACAGAGCAAGTTGAAAGTCAAAGAGAGAAATGGAGATCTATTAGAATCATACCAGGAAAGAGAGAGATGAGATAATTCTCCCCAGAGGAAGGTTAAGAGGAAATTTATCAGAAACCTCAAAATTATGAATTGCTAGCTGACAATTAAAGGATCTAAATTTAAGATAATTGGGAGAAAAACTAGGCTGTTGGGGGAGGGAACTGGTGAAATGTTTTTATGGAGTAAGTTGATGTGATCATGAATGTATTGACCTGGATCATCAGATTCAAGAGTGATTTTCAAAAGCAAACTAGAGGAATAGATACCTATATACTTTAAAAGAAAAAAAATCATAGGGCTACAGGGAGTGAAACTAATTGAATGGCTCCTGGATTGTAAAATTATATGGTGTGATAAAACAATATTCAGTGTTCTTCTCTTTCATTTGGAAATTGAAGAAAATGGTATTAAAAACAAATCTGGCTATAATCATCTCTCAACACTTAAAGGGAGCATGCATCTTGTGTCCTTGTCAATAAACCTCAGCATGCACAGTCTTGGTTAGTGTTTGGTATATATCTGCCCCTATTTCTGGCTGGGTTGACTAGACATTAACACAATTGTTTTCTTTATTACTTACTCCTCAAAAAAGCAGATAAATCCAAGCTAAGTTTGTTGACCAGTTGATAAGTGGACTTTCCATTCAAAAACACTAATATTGTAATCATATTGCTTTGGTATTGACAGCTTAACAGTATATTGTAGCTATGTACAATTGATTTGAAACTGACGAGGGGAAGATCACTCCTATATGGATAAGCTACTATCATTGCACAAGGCAGGAGTTCAGTTGGATTGTAGCTGTCAGAGAAGGTCAGATCTATGTACCTTGTATTTAACAGATCATGCCAGTACTTACAAAACTTCATGGCCATGTCAGGGATGCAATAGAATATTTACCAGTTTTCAGAATGGGTACAACTGCACCCATTCTGATGTTTGTCAGACCCTGATATTGGAATGTTAAGATCAGAGTAAGTACAGTACGTTATGAAAGAGCAGTGGAATATTGATTCCAAAGGAAATGTCTGCAGTATGAAGTATATCTATTACCACAATAATTTATCCTGTCCTTTAAGAATTCATTATTCTTCCTGGCACCTGCATGCTAATATTATATGCCTTAATTTTATCAGCTAAGTGAAAATAACTTGAAAATCCATATTTTTAACATTGACTGTACTTCATTATTGATATACCCTTCTTCTCGTGAAGAACTTTATTAAAGTTGTTAAGTCTGACTTCACTTTGAAATATTTACTTTGCCTGTCCTACCCTTCATATCAGAAAGATGCCTACCCCAGTTTTTTTAGGTTTATACCAACATTTGTTTGGTTTATCTGATTCTCCCTTTTTATTGGATTAGGAATAACTTCCATCTCCAAATATATTTGAAAGATTGTGGCTAGAATCTATATCTCCCTTGATTTTCCACAATTTTCTGATTCAGCTTTATTTTTAAATGCGCGCACACACACACACACACACACACCTCCCCCCACCCCCTCACTAAGTTGCCGATGTGATTATTTGGGAAAAATTGCTGCCGGATTGTTAGGAAGACTTAGCTTGGGGACTTGCAAAACCCTTGGGCAATGCTGAAGGTGATGTAGTGTTATGCTTACAATATTTCTCAGCTTATGACAGAAACCGATCCATTGTACTGAAACACCATCCATAATGTTGTGTAGATTTTGACCTGTACATTTTGCATAACATCTTTTCCTGTCTAGCTTCCTGTCTCACGTAAAATGACATTCAGTAGTTGGATTTCACACATATCTTTGCTTCTTTTAGCAATTTGCTAACCCTCAGTGTTTTTTTCATTTTTACGTGAATTTTAATACATTCCAATGTAAAGCATTCAGAAAGATGTGTGTTTCTTTGGTGTATTAAAAACAGGAAAATATTTTAACTTTCCTTTAACACATTCCCTCTGTGTGCTAAGAATAATTACACTGTTAATGTTGTTGGATTTGCACAATCTGCTCATCACCAAAGTTTGGTCCCTTATTTAGCCTTGGTGTCAATTGTGAGAAATCATAATGTGTATAATGCAGGTCCTTCTGGATGGCTTAATGCTGAAATCAGAAAGGAAAACCGCTGAGATATGTTACAAAATATAACCTTTCATGGCTATAGTGCTATTGATATTGAGGAATTTCAATTTCTGTTTTTCGGAAGGGAAATGCTAAATCTTATTATTGAATCGCTGAAGAGATTCTAGTTTGTGAATGGTAGAGCACGAGTTTCCTAAATACACAAACATTAAATAATGAGATCACAATGAAACATATGAACTGTTTAAATAACTGTCCAAATAGGAAGAACAGCTTGTAGAAATCCATGTAATCAGATCAGTGAATTATGCATACCCAATGGTAGAGATGCTAATAATGTTTACCAGTTTCCTATCAATCATTTAATCAATTCCGGAAATTGTCTAGCTCAAACCAAGTATGCTTTTGCTCACCCATTTGCAAGTCATTACCTGAATATTTAACCAAAAATTGAAGTAGCAGATGAAAAAGTTTTATTAACAGGGTAACTATCTTATTATCAGATGTAAACCAATATTTTCAAGAAGAACATAGAAAATCTACAGGACATTATAGTCCTTTCAGCCCACAATGCTGTGCTGACCATGCCACCTGCTCCAGAAGCTGCCTAGAATTTCCCTTCCGCATAGCCCTCTATTTTTCTAAGCTCCATGTACCTATCTAAGAGTCTCTTAAAAGACCCTATTGTATCCATCTCTACCACCTTCACTGGCAATGCATTTCATGCACCCACCACTCTGTTGAAAATCTTACCTCAGACATCCCGCTTGTACATACTTCCAAGCAACTTAAAACTATGCCCCCTTGTGTTAGCCATTTCAGACCAGGGAAAAAGCCTCTGGCTATCAACACAATCAATGCCTTCCACCATCTTATGCACCTCTATCAAGTCACTTCTCATTCTCTAGTGCTCCAAGGAGAAAAGGCCAGGTTCACTCAACCTTTTCTCATAAGGCACGCTCACCAATCTAGAAGTACAATATTTGTCAGAAGTGGAATTCCTTCCTATGCCACTTGTCTTGAAACTTATTCAGTGTTATTTTAACCAAGTAGAAGTTAACTTAATGGCAAAAAATTAAGGCTGGGCTAATTGCAGAGCCCTTAGACAAAGGAGAGGCTGAGTATGTCTGGAGTTTGAGGTGAGGGAGAAGAAGAGAACAAGTGGACTGTGAGATAAGAAAGAAATTATTGTCAGCAGAAGCTGAGTCTGTAGCTGGAGATTTGAGTGTAATTGGTATACATTTACGTTAATATATAGAATATTCACACTGATTGCTGTTTAGAGTTTGTGCAGTTTTAAACAGAGCCTGCATTAGTGAAATAGTACAGAAGGAAGAAGATGCATGAGTGTCAGCTTCAGTCAGAAAATTATCCTTGTTATAAAGTTGAACATTCAAATTCTTAACTTAGAAGTACATATAAAGAGAAAAGGGAAAATGATAAAAATGGTATTTCGGTCAGGGTAACTGATTAATAACCATACATGATAAAAAAGAACAGAGAAGGAACAAAAGGTCGCAGATAGCCAGTAAAACCTATTTTATAATTGTTTTCACTTATCGGTGGCGGCATGACCAGGTCCTCCAGACCATTGTTGAGACAATTTGCAGCACCCTTAACATCTGCCGGAAAACAGGTCTGGTCAAGAAAACTGTCTGCGTTGTCAAAGAGGGAGAAAGACCAACAGAACACCAGAAAGCAACCAGGTTGCTCTTCACTGCACAGGACTGGAAGCTACAAGCAGACCTGGGACAACAGCTGCAGTTTCCTCCCCACATCACAGAGACGACATTGCAGCCCGACGTTGTGTTGTGGTCCAACTCATCAAAGCACCTTCTTATGCTTGAGTTTACTGTGTCATGGGAAGAACGCATGGAGGAGGCCTACAAGCGGAATAGAGCCATGAATGAAGATCTGAAAAACAAATGCCAAAGAAGAGGCTGGAGAGCAAAGTGTTGGCCCGTGGAGGTCGGGTGTCGTGGCTTTGCAGGCCAGTCGCTCTGCAAAGTATACACTGCACTTGGAATCACAGGTGGGAGAGAGAAGGAGAGTCATTTCTACCACCACAGATGCAGCAGAGAAAGTGTCAAGATGGCTCTGGCTAAAGAGGGCAGATCCATGGGTTGGTGCTAGGGCACAGGCCGGGGTCTGATCAACGCCTGGGCGAGGGTGTAAGATGTGGAACGACCAGAAACACCTGATGACCCCAGGTAACATCACTGATGATGTGCCCTAGCTTAGCATCATGCAGATGTTTCTGTAAGAACTGTGTGGCAGGTTTAGCTGGATTGTTGACTTCAGGGACAAACATCTGCTGAAAAGATCTTCAGGAATTGAATTCAAGCTCAGGATTTTTGACCATGATGAACAGTTAGAGTTAATGGTGAGGGTTTTCTGGTTGTACGTTCCAGGAGGTGGTCACTTTATAGTCATGAAGATGATGGAAAATAATTCAAAGTGATGATGAGAAGGAATCCGAGTTCATAATTTACATTAATGCCAATGATTCAGTGAGACCAAGAGTTGAAAGAAACAGCCATGTTTGCAGGGACTAGAGGAAAAAGTAAACTCCAGATGTAATAACCTCTAGCGTGGTCACATCACTGCATAGCCAAGAGTTGAAGCAGGAATATTTAGGAATCAGGATGCTCTATCCCAGGTCTGACTAATTCTCTTGGACCTGAAAAATTAACTCTATTTCCCCTTCTATAGATACTGCCTGATCTGCTGAATGCTTTTAGCATTTTCTTTTTTCATGTCCATTCGCAGTGGTAATGGTATTCCTTGAAGCAAGATTTGTGGAGAAACTTAGGCCAGGTAAAGTGGGAAGGAGGCAGCATGGAAATCCTGATTATGGAACATGGTACATGAAATCTACCTACTTGGGAGTGCTTTGTGAAGCAGCAGATAGTGCAAGTGAAAAGAAAATTTGCAGGGACACTGCAGCAATGTGACAGGAAATTGTGAAATTCAATTATTGCAGAATTTGGTGAGTAATTCAAAAACAAGACTGAGAATAATAAACTGAAAACTTGGAGAGACAAAGAATGACTATAAAAGTAAAATGACAGTTTACATCAGAGGGAATTAAGAAATCTTTTTTAGGCATATAATTAGAAAGTAAGAGGAGAGATGACACCAGTTAGGGAAGGAGAAAGTGATCTATGATTGGGATATTTAAACAGTATTTCAATCCTTACCAAGAAAGGGGAGATTGCAATGATCCAGCAGAAAATTAATAAAGAAAAATTATAAGAAAATTGGCTATGATTACGGTAAGTAGCCTAGCTTAATGCAGTAAGTTAATTGCTGAGGAAAATAAAGATAGTGATTATAGAAGGGCTAGCAACTTAGTCTTCCCTGTTGATACGTGGCACTAGAAAATTCAAATGTGACGTTAATACATTACAAGAGTATTCCTGGCAGCATTTGCCCATCAGTTTAACTTCTGTGGTGGGGAAGCTTTCAGAAACAATAACTAGGGATGAAAAGTGAACAGGGACAGAGTAGCTTTAGTTAATGCAAGAAAAGCTGCATCATTTGTTGAAGACAATTTGTATTTGACTAATTTAATTTTTTTTATATATATGAAAGAGGTTGATAGATCTTGTCCATGTGTATTTTCAGAAGGCATTTGGCAAAGTCCTGAATAAAAGGAAAAATGAATGTGTATGGGGCCAAGGGCAGTATCAATTAGGAATTGACTTAAAGGAAGGAAGCAGAGCAGTAAATAAATACTCATTTTTCAGACTAAAAGATGATGGTCGTTCTATCCTAAGGCTGAAACCATGTCATTTTTGATATATATTAACATAGATACGGATATGCTGAGTAAATGTCAAAACATACAGCAATATTTAATTTGGAGGTATGATAAAACTGTAAGAGAATATAAGGAAACATGACGTAGTTTGCCAGAATGAACAGGAAATAGCAGCTGAAACTTAGTACAAAGTATGAAATGATACGTGTTGGCAATATAAAGGAGACACAATGTGGATGAAATTGTGCAGTTCCAACAAATATGCAGAAATGGAGGGTCCTGGGTGTACAAGTGCATAAATCTTTCAATGTGGTAGAATATTTTGAGAGAGCAATTAGTAAGCCATATGGGATTTCAGGCTTCCTAAACAGCGGCAAAAAAAATAGCAGTTATTTTTGCCTCTATTTAAGGAGGAGGGAAATTACACTGACATTTTATAAAATACTAACCAGATGCCAAATGCTGAAATATTTTCGCATCTGCTCATCACAGTTTAGGTAGGATAGGCTGTAAGTGAAGATCCTGATATGATACTGAAAAGGTATTCTAGACTGGTTGCAGATACAGAATTAGATTAGATAAACTAATCTTGTTATTCGTGCAATAAAGGGGATTTACAAGAGTAGACCATGCTCAGATAAGGTAAAGGGAGAGATGTTTCCAGCAGGAGGTGGTTCAAGTATCAAGTTAATTGTGTTAATTTTGTTTTCAAGACAAATGTAGGTGGGTCGAACTATATGTTATGAGGAAGTGAAAAGGAGGTCAGAAATGGCTCATGAAATCTCAGACATATCAAATGGAATGTAATGTGCAGAATTCTGATAGTGTGAGAAGGTGGAGCTAAGGGTGATGATAAGCCATAGTCTATTGCATGGCTGAGTATACTATGGAGCAAACCCACTTCTTCAGTGTCTTTTTGTTGGTCTTTATGCATATTTAGCAAGCGAAAATATCTATGAGCAAAGATTAGCAGAGAACATGTAAAACATGCAGAATAATTGACAGAAAACGATTTATTGAACAAGCGAATGAACTTGATTAATGTTGATTCACTAAAGGACATAATAACTATTGGGGTGAAGGGAAATAGGGGGAACGTTAATTGTTATTTGCCAGCCCATACTGAAGAGGATATTAACAATATTAGGAAAGGGCAAAAAATAACATGTTAGGAAAAAAATGGAGAATTGAGTATCTCATAGATAAAGAAATTATATATATGTTAGAAGTTGTAAATGTTTGATACTTTAAAAGAGATCCAAGCTAACAGAATGTATATACTAGGTTTTCTATGCAACTATGCAACAGATATTTCATTCCTGAATTCACTTCATTGTTGTATTTCAGAAAATTGGAGAGTAATAGCAATTGATATTACGAGAGAACAAAATGATTTTGATTAGTTTATTTAATACTAAGGATCACAAATTAATCTGAACAGAAAATTTGATTATGATACTATCGTAGTGCCCTGGTTAAGAACATGTTTTATTGTATTGCGAATGTTGTGCTATGAAGTGTTTTATATTCTGCAGCTTTTCTGTAAAATGCAGTGACTTCTGTTAATTAAGTTTCACAGTTCAATATTTTGGTCTCTGCTAAGATAAGGAGCCGTTTGCTCAGTTTAGGAATGTGAAGTCAGTTAGCTGCATTTGTCTTGATAACATTCTGTCCAGTAGGATGCCATGGAGCATTCGAGACAGCTGGGCAGGATCAGGTTTCTGAGGGACAATGGGGTGGTTTTGGAAAGAGATGCAGAAGAAGAGCACAAGGAAGATGCTCGCAGTATCCCGCCCAAAAGAGAGACCCCTTTGAAAGAAGTGCTTTGTGCAAATCAACTGTTTCGTGGAGGAGGCGCCAATACTCCTGAGTTAGCCAGTTCATTACAAATGATCTTCGAGGGAAGTTTGAACTGCGGCTTGGAACGTGGGTTCAGCTCGCGAATATTCAAAGCGAAGCACCCGACTACTCCAGAAATGAGCTCCAACATTTAAGTGCACATCCACACAGAGAGTGGTGGGTGCATGGAACGCAGTGCCGGTGGCGGTGGTGGAAACGGATACAATAGGATCTTTTAGGAGCCTCTTAGATAGGTACATGGAACTTAGAAAAATAGAGGGCTATGCACTAGGAAACTCTAGGCAGCTTCCAGAGTAGGTTACATAGTTGGCACAACATTGTGGGCCGAAGGGCCTGTAATGTGCTGTAGACCTCTATGTTCTATGTACATTGGTTTAACAGTACTGTGCCCATTTTACTTTTTCTCTACTAACTGTTTGCTGAAGTTGAAATATCTGTATATATACTTCCACTTCAGTTTTATGCTGGTGTAAGGTCTGTTATTTCCTGGCGAATGATAACTTTGCTTGGGGCAGCATTTACATAGCATTCACCATACTTTCTGTTGCCTCATTGGAACATTCCAACTTTCCTGTTTGGTTCAACCAGAATCGTGCCGACCCTAGATGTGTGTTGCTTATTGACCATGCTCTTCTCACCAGTACCCATGCGATGCAGAGTCACATGACTGTTAGTCAGAGTTAGCTAACGAGCCTGGTTTATGATGAGCCATGGTGATGACAAGGGATGGAGGAAACTGCACCTTATGTGGACTTCAGAACGTACATTTCATGAAAAGTATAATTCAGTAAGATAAATTTCCTTTTTTCATAAATGTTAGCTTAAAACCTACCCATGAAAAGATCAGTAACAGAGTAATAGGGGAAGCTGGCAATGGATTTATCATCCCTCTTTGAAGCTTGTCACGGTATTCTTTCTGTTGTGGAAAAGTTGTTGGAAATAGAGGTCTGGAAGGCAACCAGGCTACATGCTCTTTCCATTTCACTGTTGTTTGCTTTCATTTTTCACTGATACTGTTAACATCCCTCACTAGTGTTTAGAATATCTGTTTATGGTTCTTGAATCATGCCAGCAGCAACAGTATTACATAGTGCTAGTGCAGAATCAGTAAGGTTGGTGGCAACTGCTAGTCAGACTGTATGGCTAATATTAGTGATCTATTTGTCTTTTACTGCATTAAAGCACGTGGTGCTTTAATACCCTGGGAAAGGTTCCACTGCTAACGTAATAGTCTTTCTGTAGAAGCAGTGTTTGGGTTACGGTTAGAGATAACAGATGCTTTGGAATGTGAACTGGGTCTTTGATTCAGTGTGGGATGAGGAGAGAAGACGCTGGAGAAAACCAGTTGTAGGATACGACCTGATGGGGAGATCATGATTTGATGGAGCTGGATGGGGCAACGGCTGATTAAGCTCCAGCTGGTGCATATCTGACTGTTTAATTATTTTGTTTTTGTTTTTTTTTCTCTTTTCTTTACTAACCCTTTAGTTAAGATTCATAAACATAATTCCTTTAATCATATGCAGTGTGCTGACTGTTGTTTCCAGGCACTGAGTTGTAACAGGGTAGCAAATTACACAGCATGCTCACAAACTGGGGGTTTGGGGTGGGAGACCCGTCTCAATCTCACGGGTTTGGCGGGACCAGTGTGTGTCTTTCCTATACGTACGCAGCCAAGGAAACCAGCAGGGTTTCACAAATAAGCAAGCTAATCTTTTTGGTTTATGTTTTATTGAAGATATCACTAATCTGGTATTATCTCAACAAAGCTGCCCAAATTAGTAAATCAAGGCCAGTATAATCTGCTATGCCAGTGTTTTCAACACTGATGACCTCATCAGATTCAGTTAGTTTTGTTGAGCAGACCGTGTCATTTGAAAGCCCAACAGCGAAGACTACCAGGCAGACAAAGTAAAAGATTCAAGTGTTTGTTCAAATCCTTCTTTAAAATATAAGTTTGGAATTCCTAGCCCATGACCACTCAGAATGAAGAAGCATTCAGAATGTTATTGAAAATAAGTCAATGCATTGACAGTACCTAGAAGCTGTGCATAGTTAGCAGAAGACCCACAAAATGGTATCAAGTCATTTTTGATCTGAAGAGACTGCACAAGAAGAAGATTTCTTAAGAAGAAGGTGAAGTAGAGACTACAACTAGACAGGTTTTACCAGTTATTTTGTACTACTCAGGAAATTCACCCAAGCAGATCATGTAACGTATTGCCTGGCTGCGGTGCTTCTGCCATTTGACATATGCCTAATGATGTTACTCCTTGAATAACACTGTATTTCAATGTTTTTCAGGCATGTTTTTCCAAAACCATTCACAAACCAGCCAGTTTCCAAAATGTTATTGGCTGTGTTCTGCACGTTTCAAAGTAGTCTCATGCTTTGGAGAGCAGCAGTTGTGTGAGTCCCTTAAGGAGTACATCATTAGTCAATTTAAAAAAAAATGACACTGGGACAAAGAGCTCTACTCTTCTGCTGCTCCTAATTGGGAAAAATTAAATACCTGGCCAATGTTTTTGGAAACCCAACATACAAAGCAAAGAACATCCAGTCCTTGGATTAAATTGGATATATATCACAGGAATAAGGTTCACCTTGTCTTTGCCAGTACCTATGTTCTCCACATATACTTTGCACAGGCACCTCCCACTCTATTAACATAATCTTCAATTCTTAAACATGTTTTACCAAGCTTTTTCTCAAAGTAATCTATGCCATCAAATCAATCACACATGAGATGAATAGCATTTTGAGGTATTTTAAACATTCTCCCCATTCTCTGTGTATCTTGCATGCCTGAAAAGATGTATATATGAAATTTCCCTGTATACTAATTAACTTTTATTGGACCCAATGCCATTGAGACATTCTGAGTTGAATAAATATCCAGTCTTGCTTCCTCATCTTGCATCAATAAGTTCAACTTTGTGTATCAGTCACTTGCTGCATGCCATGTCCTTTTCCTATAGTCCCCTTGAAAAAGTATTCAGCCCCCACAACCACTTTCACATTTTATTGTCTCATTTTCTAAATTTAAGATACATTGAAGTAGAATTTTTGAGCTAATCTGCAAACCTTTGTGCATTGTGTCAAATCTAAAGAAAAAATCCAAAACCTATCAACAATTTACTAATAATTTAAAAATAAACAAAATTGTGAGTCTGAAAATGTATTAATCCTTTTTGGAATTACTATGCTAACTGTCCTCAGTTGCAGTACTGTGTATTACCTTACCAAATCACATAATTTGTTGATGTAGAAAATTAAGGATTTCCTGTATTCAATGAAGTCAGAAGAATACATTCCCCCTCTCTCCGTAAGGTCCTACAGTATGGTAGATTTTCAACAGACCAAACCAAATGAAGACAAAAGAGAATTCAAGATAAGTCAGGGAAATGATAATAGAGAAGCACAAATCTGGAGAAGAGTAGAGGGTCATCTCAAAGGCACTGAATATACCTCAGAACTCAGTGCAGACTGTCATGAAAAAGTGGAAAAATAGGAAACCACAGCTACACTGCCTAGGTCAGGCTACCCCTCTAAACTCAGTTGCTGGAGAAGAATAGCACTTGTAAAAGAGGCTACTGTGATGCCAATAGTTACTCTGAAGGAGCTGCAGAAGCCAGTGGCTGCAACTGGAGATGAAGTTGATGGCTTCAGAATCTCCAAGGCATTACACAATAAGGGTATTTATGGAAAAATGGCAAGGAAGAAGCCCTGGTTAAAAAAAAAGCATATACTCATAAAGTCTTTGAAAAATCTCTCTTAGAGGATACTGTAAAGGTGTGGAAGAAGATCTTTATGAACAGATGAGGCTAAAGTGGAACTTTTGGCCTCAACACTAAGTGGTATGTGTGGTGTATATCTGATACTGCACATCAACCAGGTAACACCATCCCTACCATAAAGTATGGTGGAGGTAGCATCATGCTATGGGGATGATTTTTAGCTGCAGAAGCTGGAAATCTGGTCAGGATTGTTGGGAAGATGAATGCTGCTAAAAACAGAGAGATCCTGGAGAAAAAACCCACTAGCCTCTGCCAGAATGCTTGAACTGGTGAGGAAGTTTGTCTTTCAGCTGGACCATGACCCAAAGCACACATGGAGTGGATTCAAATGAAGGAAATTTATGTCCAGCCAGAGTTGTGATCTTAACCTGATTGAACACCTCTGGCAAGACCTCAAGATTGCTGTCCACCACCACTCCCCAACTAAGCTGGCCCAGCTTCAGCAATTTTGCAAGGAGGAATAGGCTAATCTTGCTCCATCATGTTGTACAAAGGTATTATAGACTTCTCCAAAAGGACTACTGCCTGTAATAGCTGCGAGTGGCAGCTGAGCAACAAGGGGACAAATATTTTTAAAGTGCTGTCATTTCAGTTTTTGAACTTTTCGTTTTTCATGCTTCACAATTTTTCATGTTTTTTGGGCTCTACTGTGAAAAAGGAACATATGATTCACAAATAAAAATTCTTAGTTAAATTGATGAAAATCCTTGGTTGTATTACTCAATTAAATGAACAAAATACCGGGGGCTGAATAAGTTTCTGAGAGACTGTGTAAGTTTGGCCTTTGAGACACAGTGATGTAGCCCATTGTAAATTGCTTCCTTCGGTACATTTGCTTTCTTGACATAGTTCATATATAACCTCAATTTCCACATTTTTGACATTTGACATATCTTAACACTCTGATACTAACAAATCAAAGATGCAGTGCTCTCAGTGAGTCACAAGAAAACGAGAGGAGACTCTCGTTGATTCTAATGGGAAGTGTAGCAAAAGATGTACTGCAACAGGATATTTGTATGTTAAACAATGAGAATACTTTCACACCCTGCAGTGATCCTTCTGAAAATCATACAACGTTACACCACTGAAGACAGCTTCATCAAGCAAAAAAGAGCTGTGCAGACTGATGCTGCTTTCCAGTTTGCAATTTGTATCCTTGTAGGTCACAGTATGTCAAGTGTTCAACCGAGTGCTTTTTATAAAAGTTGCTGGGGCTTTTTCACTATTCTTTCAAGCAGTGAGTTCTTCAACCCTTTGGAAGAAAATATTTTTTCTCAATCCCTATCTAAACCATCTGCTATTACTTCAAATCTAAGCTCTCTAGTCATTGACCTCAATGGTTAAAGTAAATAGTTTCTTCCCCTTCATTTTATCTTGCTCTCCCATATTTTTATGCAATCTTGGCTCAGATTTTCTGTCACAAACAGAAAAACCTTATCAAGCCAATCTTTAATAACAAAAACTCCTCATCCCTGTCATTAGCCTTATAAATCTCTAAATCCACTCAGATCCAATACATCCTGCCAATTAATACAGGGACAGGAATTGCAAGTAGTATTCTGTTGTTAACAAGTGTTTTCTACAGAACTACATGACCTGTTTTCTCTTGTATCGGCCATTAAAGGCATCCATCTTGTCTTTTTCCCTCCTGGGTTGCTGAAGGTCACCCCTTCATCACTTTGTTGTTTCATACCTTTTACTTTCTCAACAATTTCCATTTGCTTGTTTGAAATGTTCACTCTCCCAAAGTAAGCAGGCTTGCCTGTTTGATTGCTTCTTGGGATTGAATTACATTTTCTTACCTAAATCAATCCCTGATTATCCCAATACAGTCTATAGTTTGTTTTTCACTGTCAACCACCTGGCCAATTTTTGTATTATCTGAAAGTTTCATAACCACAACCTCTGCAGCTAAATCTGAATCATTGATAGATAATTCAAAGAAAACACTGAACAGCCTATCAGTCACTAAAACATCTATTGATTATTTTGCTTCGGACCACTGAGCTTGAGACTTCCATTGCCAGTTCTACTTGAATCTTATGGACATATACTGTACTTGTATTTCCTGATCAATTTGCCAATGGGTGATAACCTAAGCAGGTAATCAAATACATCGACTATACCTCTATTTAAAAATTCAGTGAACTTACCAGAGACTATCTTTCCTCAATAGATTTCTGCTGCCTGCCGTTGTTTAATCTTTTCCTTTCTAAATGATAACTTGAACTTCTGATATTGAATTGGCTGGCCTATAATTTTTCACTCTCTGTGTTATGTTTCAGAGTTCACAAACATGCTATCATAAGTTGAATAATTTCTATCTTTGCAACATTGGCTGTGTCCTGTTTTTATTTCCAAAATGTCCACAACTTAAAATGTAAAACAAGCTTTTGTTACACCTGGCCTTGTGGCCTCCATTCCTCTAATCTCTCTGAATTTGGAGTCATGCAAAATTCCAACTACTCATTAGCAGTAAATAACTATCCTTTTCTGGAATAATTGCTTCCTGTTTAAGCAATGCCTAAATTTTAATCTATTCTTGTTTTCAAATTCCTCAAAAGCTTCTCCTCCCTATCTTCATAATTTCTCTAGACCCTATGGGATGTTATTTTTCCTCCAATTCTGGCCTCTTGAGTTTTCTACCAATGATTCTTCAAAGGAGAATCAACTTCAAAGTAGATTGCGTCCATCTGTCCACTGAGAGTGGCATCCTTTTCTTGCACAGCATCTTCTAATGAGAATATTCATCTGTTTGTGGTGCCATTCCTTATACAGCCTTAAGCATCAGATCTCCAACCACGTCAGTATGGGAATGTGGATACAGACAGGCTTCACACAGCCTCCATCTATGCTTCCACAGCAGTTTTTAGTGGAACCAGTAAATTATATGTGACAAGATTGACACTGGTCCCAGCAAAGATGTGTACATGAATTTCAGAGTGTAGGGCATGTTCTCTCAGCTCTCTGCAACCTCCTGTGAGGGCTTTGGGATGGACTTCTCAATTGCTATTACTTATAACACACACAAAATGCTGGAGGAACTCAGCAGGCCAGGCAGCATCTAGGAGAAGAGTAGAATTGACATTTTGGGCTGAAACCCTTTGAAGTCCTGCCAAAATTTTTCAGCCTGAAATTTTGACTGCACTCTTTTCTTAGATGCTGTCTGGCCTGCTGAGTTTCTCCAGCATTTTGTGTGTGTTGCTCAGATTTCCAGCAGCTGCAGATTTTTTCTTGTTTGTCATTGCTTATATCGAGTTTTGAATCCAGAACAATGTATTAACCATTTTGGGTGTTATAGTATCCTGCCTTTCAGCTCTAGACACTTAGGTTTGTTCTTGACTTTTCACACTCTCCCTGTGACTTTGTGGGTTTCTGAAAGGTATATCTAAATTACTGATGTGAGGACCTTTGCTTCACCAAGCCAATTCCACCAGATTCCCTACACCTGGTGCCACACTGCAGCCCATGAATACCTGACATATCTCCCTGTGATACCTGGTGGGCCAATTGCTGAAGAGAAGCTGTGTGTTGTTAGGCGCAAGATTACCTACATTCTTCAACATTATCATTGTCCACTCCCTCCATTGTCCTCTCCTGCTTTCCATTTCATGTTCATTTCTTGAAGGGTGTGACAAACAGGAAGCCTTCTCTGTGGATGATACAGGAGACAGATTATTTATAAACTGTAACCAAAACACCTTTCTGGTGAAGCAGGAAAGCCCGCTGAGATTTTAGAGTCTAATTGTGACATTTGCAATTATATTGACTTTTACTTTCATGTTTAAACAAGAAGAATATTAATTTATTCTGAGAATCTCAGATTAGGTTTACTTCAATTCTGTCTGAACTGAGTGATAGAAAATGGTTTGTCCAATTAGAGGCATCACTCATTTCTAAGGTAAGTCCAAATCATTAAAATGAAGAGATAAAGAATTTGTCTAGACCTTTTGAGTTTATTTGTAAGGATGCTGAAGACCAAATGTAGAAAATAAGGAAGTAAATGCAACTCTACTAAATATTCTCAGAAGCATCGTAAATTATATAAAAAGTAAGCAGAACAGGAATGAAAGATGTTTTAATATAATGCTTGTAAAAATGGTGGGATTGGCTTTCTAAAATACTATATGCTTTAATAAGGAAAGAAAGGTTAAAAAGGAGATCATAGTATTACTGATGAATGCACTGAATATTTTGAATAGATAGGTAAGTGTACAGATGAATATTACCATCAAATATAAAATAGCCTTTATAGAATATCTTTGATGAAGTTCCACATCAAAGAATTTGAAGGAAGATGAAAGAGCATTGGTTGGCTGAACTAAAAATTGGTTTGCAAATGAAGTAAAGCATGATGATAAGTAGATGATACTCAATTTTGTGAAGCAGGGGGTGAGTGTAGTTATGCAAATATTGATTCTTGAAGTTGATTATAAGTTGAAACGGGTGATTTAATCCAATTTACTTCCATGACTTCCCTTTTTTTTCTGGGAATATTGTCATTTTCATGTAGCAGCAAGCTTTTGTAGACCAGGTGAAAATATCGATCAATACCATCATTGTAAGTACTAGTCTATTAATAGTTCATGCAACTTAATTAGTGCAACATTTCATTTCCTCAAAGCATTAGATTGCAATCATTATAAATGCCCTATACATATATTATTTAATATAATATAATTATCTAATCACAAATGCAATATCACGTTTTTAAAATTATATTAATTTTATTAAAACTTCCTTTATCTATACTCTTCCTAGAGTCCATGTCATAGAGATCAATTGGTTAACTGTGTAAAACCAGTTATATATTTATTAAGGACAGTCTTATAATGTTTAAGTTGTTCTACATTATAATCATATGTTGTATTAAAATGTGTTAACAATCTGCTGCTATAAATTCAGTGGTTGCCATGTGGATGGCAATGTGTGGAAAACAAAAACACAGTTTTGCCACATCAAGTATTCCTAGGAAGTCTTTAATTTTTGAAGAAACGTGGGGTGCAATGATGTGTGATCATGGTATTCGATTAATAACACAAAGGCTTTGATTTAAAAATCTACCATGTCAAGCTATAAAATGGAACTTAATTAAACTGAAAGAAAAGAAAACAATGTGTATTTAATGGCTACTTTCATGGCCTTAGAGAATTCCAACTGGTTTATACTCTAGATAATTAAGCATTTCTAGTTTTGTAGTACAGGTATGAAGTTGCTTTTTTATAGAGCTCAGGAGAGAGAGTGCATTAGCTTAGCTGATACATATAAAGTAAATTTCTGATGGGACTTAATGAGAATGTAGACTGAATGTGTAGAGATACAAAAGGGAGGGCTTGAAGCATAGGAAATGGGACGGCCAAGAGCTCATGAGCAAGCCCTGGTCTCCCTCCCCATCCATGTCTGGGAAGCTCGGCCCCTCTTTGATGCCTTACAGTAGGATTTCCACCCTGTTAGCTCCAATGCTGCCCTCTGGTATCTGAATGCTCAGAAATTCCTATGGTTTGGCATCTGGCTCACCAGGTTTTCATTCTCTTCCACTCATTGGCTACCTGGTTCCTGGGCTCCCGGTCAACTCACTAAAATCTGTTCACCACTGTCCCTTAAAACTTAGCAAGGCCTTGTTTTCATGCTCCTTTAAACATACAAGGTTCACAAAAATGTGTAATTTCTCAGTATACCATCTTTAAAACTTGACTGAAAAGTGGCATATTAATAAAATAACACCCGATTATCTTCTCATCTGGCACCACAACATATTGAAGGTGCTGCATGAATGGAATTTTATTGTATGTGGTTGACAATAACAACATAATTCATCGTGAGCAGTGATCGCATTTCACAAGTGCAGTCAGATAAAAGTAGGCCTCAAGGCAAAGAAAATATATTAGTATGCATGATTAAATGCTTTGACTAAGAATTTGGTGTTGAGGATGACATTAAACAAGGAGAAAGGGCAGAGAAGTTTAGAAAGGCTGGCCCTAAATGGCAAAAGGCATGGTTGGCCATGATGACATGATAGAAAATAAAAGAGGCTTATATTAGAGAAACACTGTCATTGGAAGATTTTAGTTCATTATAGGGATGGAGATATGTTGGACATCCCTAAACAGAAAAATGAAGTTTAAACATAAAGCTGTGATGATCCAAGAAACGGTGTGTATCACTAAGACAGGAATGTGATGAATAAACAACATAGGACTTGGGAGAAGAGCAGCAAGATTTCAGATAAATTCAAGTTTGTGGAGGATTGAAGATGGGAAGAAGTCAACAGAGATTTGTGACAGTGTGGATGTGGGTTTCAGCAGACGGCTGAGCCAGGACTCACCTCATGGAAGTAGAAGATGGAGGGCATTGTGATTCAGAGTGTATGGGTCAGAAGCTTCAGTCAGGGTCAGATTAAATGTTGAGGTTGACTACAATATGATTCAGTCTGAGATGCTGCTCAGCCAAGGGGATGGAACCAGTTGCTGGTGGCTACAGATAGTTAGAAATTGGGAATTACAAAATTCATTATGAACTCTCAGACAAGCTAGTAATTTGGAAATGGAGGGATTGAAAATGGTTAGGAGCCACAGAATGTATGAAATGTGATGTCTTTTTTTTTGTTACTGTCATTAATGAGCAGAGCACAGATGGGAAATAAGCAGACACCAGGGATAGATTCCTGGATCTCCAGAAGTAAAGGTTGTGGCAAAATTATTTTATAAGGTTCTTAACCAACAAATAACTTCATTTTTCACTTTAATGTAATCCAGAGATTCTACTTGAAACCAAAACTAAAATGAAGAGATTGTTGATGAGGACAGTTATTCTCAGGGAAAGATGCTACCTCAGACTCCGCACTGATTTCTAGTCCGCAAGTGAGAAAAAAATTCCATAGGGTTGCTGTTCCATCTTTCATGAGTTTATATTCCACTAATGGCATTTGATCCTCCAGTCCATGATGAGTAGCATTTGCATGTTTTGATTGGACTTCATGCTAAACAGCCGCAAAACCAGCAGTGTGCAGGTCACAGACCCAGAACCAGAACAAGGTAGCACATAGGAAACTATTCCCTCACAAGGAGTCTATAATCGGATGCTTAGCTCCTCTAATAAGTCGAAACAATTGAGACTGAAGAGGTCCAGTTGCCAAGTTGGATAAATTACATGTTTGCTTCTGCTCCTCTGTAACTACCCTGTTCTTTGGGATTCTCACAGATGCTGGAGTTAAGCTAATCCCAGGAGAACTTAGATAAAGCTATGCCCACTGATGTGGACTTCTATGGCTGTCTATGATTTTGATTCTTTCTCCTTGTACAGTATGGGTCGCTAAGTAGAAAATCAACCATCTCTTCACTTGCTTTGCTAGTACAGACTATGAAAAAATCACGTGATGGTGTACTCAGAGGATTGTCCATAGTCTCCATAAATTCCTGTTGCTTGCATTATATCTCTTGAGAAATAACAGGCATAAATAGTAATTGGCAAAATACATATGCTGGAAGTTACTATCATTGACATAATCACAGTGCACTCATTGCTAGTATTCCATCAGCATTCTAAGTGATATTATGTCTGATAATCACCTTCACTGATGAGTACAGTATATATCCTGATTTCATTTAGCTTCCTTGCCTTTTCCCTCTAAATGGAAAATGGCTAGCAGACCACCTCTTGTTCTCTGCCTTTCCTGTATGTCTCATGCTCCTGGCAAGATGTAAAAGAACAAGACCAATTTATTAACATATTTCCACATGTGGATTCAATAAATAGAGCATATCTGATTAATTGAATTGACTATTTCTTATAACCTTTGCATACGAGGAGTAAAACTCTTTATGTTACATCTCTGTCTAAATGTGCAATCATTGTAATTTATAATAAAAAGAACAGTCAATGTAACAAATCAGTGTGAGTTCATCAGTCTGATGGTCTTGTTGAAGAAGCTGTCCTGGAGCCTATTGGTACTGGTTTTTATGCTGTGATACTGTTTCCTGGATGGTAGCAGCTGGAATAGATCATGGTTGGGGTGACTTGGGTCTACAATGATCCTCCGGGTACTTTTTACACATCTGTCCTTGTAAATGTCTTCAATCATGGGAAGTTCACAACTACAGACGCATTGGGCTGTCCGCACCACTCTCTGCAGAGTCCTGTGATTAAGGGAGTTACAGTTCCCATCCAGGCAGTGATGCAGCCAGTCAGGTTGCTCAGTCAGTAAGAGGAAGGTGAAGTAAATTATGTGGTGAAGATGAGTATGAGCAAGGTTGATGGATGGATAGTTGCAAGTGTGAAGACGACATTGTTTCTTGGGTGTTAAGATTTTGGATGTTATCAGGTTAGCAGCAATGTTGAGCAATGCAAAAGCAGCTGCCAGTTGGATGACCAAATTGTAAGGGGATCCTGCCATTTTCCCTCTGGTTTTCCTAGAGAAAATGGAGTTAGTAAGGAAACAGCCAATGGGGAAATGTTATATAGAGATGGTATATTTCCTTCTGTAATATGTGTGAATGATGGAAAATGATTTAAATAGGTTTTTAAGGTTTGCAGGGCAAGTGAAGAGAAAAGCAAAAATGTGGATGAAGGCACTTGTAAAAATCCTCTTGATACCTCAGAAACAAGGACATTTTAATGTAATATAGCTCAAATTAATTTTCCCAAACCTAAGTAAATTACCTTCTGTTTCACAGTATCATGGAAGTACTTCTCTGTCCTGCTTGAGACAAACAATAAATTATATTTAGATACACAACTGGAATATTTAAAATTTATGGTTATGTTCACTATGCAAAATGGTTTAATTAGGCTTTATTCCAGATTCCATTTTCCCTTTGTTTGTATTGAATTCACTTCTGTGAAGTATAATGTGATAAATACAAGTTCATGTCATCTTTGATTAGAGTCAAAATAAACACAAAACAGGAAATGTTACAAGCCTCTGAGCATTTTCAGTGGAGAGAAAAACAGTCTGATGTTTTGGGTCAAGATCCCTTCTTTGGATAAGTGAGAAGACAAGCCTGTTAAGCTGAGAAAAAAAGTGGGGGAAGGATGGAGGTGAAAACTGCTTTGTGATATGGATCAAGTAAAAATTTGTTGCTAATGGGATTCCACCACTAGGCAAATATATTTTCCTCCCCTTCGGCATTTTGAAGAAATCAGCAGCTCTGTAACTTCCTGGTTCACTTCTCCATCCCCACTAACCAATTCCTTTTTATGACACTTGCCATGCAATTGCAGGGTTTGCAACACTTATTCTTCAACTCTACCCCTCCTGCCTTCCAAAGATCCAAACATTCTTTCTAGGTTAGATAGAACTTCACTTGTGATTCTTCCAGTCTGGTATAAATTAGGCCAAAGTCATCAGTTTCCTGAAGGGGCAATCTTGACCGACAAGTCTGTTGGAATTCTTTGAGGAAATAACAGGCAGCATCCATGAAGGAGAATCAGTAGATATTGTTTACTTGGATTTTCAAAAGCCTTTGACAAGGTGCCCCACATAAGGCTGTGAAGCAAGGTTAGAAGCCATGATATTACAGGAAAGATACTAGCATGGGCAGAAAATTGGCTGACTGGCAGAAGGCAAAGAGTAGCAATAGGGGATCTTTTCTGGCTGGCTGCTGGTGAATAGTTGTGTTTCTTTTCACCTTGTATGTTAATAATCTGGATGTTGGAATTGATGGTTTGTGGCCAAGTTTACAGACAATACAAAGGGAGGGGTAGGGGAAGGCAGTGTTGAGGAAGAAGGAAGTCTGTAAAAGGCTTTGGACAGATTAAGAGAAAGAGCAAATAAGTGGCAGGTGGTATACAGTGTAGGGTAGTGTGCGATCATGCACTTTGGTAGAAAGGCATCGACTATTTTCTAAATGGGGTATAAATTCATAAATCAAAGGTACAAAATGACTTGGTATTCCTAGTGCAGAATTCCCTAATGGTTCATTTGCAAGTTGAGTTGATAGTAAATGTGACATTAGAATTCATTTTGGGAGGTTTGAAAGATAAAAGCAAGGATGTAATATTGAGGCTTTCTCAGACATTATTCAGACCACACTTGGTGCATTGTGAACATTTTTGACCCTCATACCCAAGAAAGGATGTGCTGGTGTTGAAGAGGGTCCAGAGGAGGTTCACGAGTATGTTCCCATGAGTGAAAGGGTTAACATATGAAGAGCGTTTGATGGCTCTGGGACTGTAATCTGTGGTGTTTAGAAGAATGAGTGGGGATATTATTGAAGCCTATTGGATACTAAAAGGTATCATATGGAAAGAGTGGATGTGAGGAGGATGTTTCCTGTAGTGGGTGAGTTTAGGATCCGAGGGATGTCCTTTTAGAACAGAGATAAGGAGAAATTTCTTTGGCCACCTTGTAGTGAATCTGTGGAATTCATTGCCACAAATGGCTGCAGAGGCCAAGTCATTATATTTAAAGCAGAGGTTGACAGATTCTTGATTAGTTAGGTTATGGGGAGAAGGCAGGAGATTGGGGTTGAGAGGGACAATAAATCAGCCATGATGGAATAAAGCAGCAGACTCGAAGGGATAAATGGACTAATTCTGCTCCAATACCTTATGGGCTTATTTGATTTTTGTTGTCAGATTCCTCCACAATCACCAACAATAGAGCTGCACAACAAGACTGTTTGCTTAGCCCTCTGCTCTACTCACTTAATAATCATGACTGTGTTGCCGGGGGCAGCTCCAATGCCATATTTATGCTCGTCCGTGACACCACTGTTGTTGGCTGAATCGAAGTTGGCGACAGATCATCATATAGAGGGGGGGCCGGAAATCTGTTTGAATGGTGCCACAATAACAAACCCTCAGCAAAACCACAGAGCTGATTATGGACTACAGGTAGAAAAAGCTGGGGATCCAAGAACTAGTCTTCATTAGGGAATCTGAGGTGGATAGGGGCAGTAACTTTAAATTCCTTGGTATTATCATATCAGAGGATGTGTCCTGGGAGCAGCACATAAGTGCAATCAAAAAGAAGGCATGACAATGCCTCTACTGTCTTAGAAATTTGTGCAGATTCAGCATGGCATCTAAAACATTGACAAATGTCCATAGGTGTTCAGTGGAGAGTATGCTTATCGGTTATATCACAGTCTGAAGTGAAAACACCAATACCAATGAATGGAGAAGTCTACTAAAAGTGGTAGGCAAAGTCGAGTTCATCACAGGTACTACTGACCACATTTGCAAGAAATGCTGTCATGAAAAAAGCAGCATCTATTATCTCGAACTACCGCCATCCAGGGCATACTCTCTTCTCACTCCTGTCATTAGGAAAGAGATACAGGAGCTTTAGGTCCCACACCACCAGGTTCAGGAACAGTTAAAACACTTCAACCATCAGGTTCCTGAAGCAGCGCAGATAATTTCACGTGCCTCAACTCTAAACTGATTCCACAACCTATGGACTCACTTTCAAGGACTCTAAAAAGTCATGATCTCGGTACTTTTTTGTTGCAGTTTGTCTTCTTTTGCACATTGGTTGTTTGTCAGTCTTGATTGGTGTGTAGCTATTCATATGATTTTATAGTATATCTCTGCTCTACTGTGAATGCCTGTAAGAAAATCAATCTCAAGTTAGTAAATGGTGACTTTGATAATAAATTTACTTTGAATTACATTAACTCTGGTATTACTAACATGTGCCACTGGAAACAGTTATTCCATATTTATCTATTAATTACAGTTTATAATTTTAAGCAAAATCCATATGATTTCTGCTGGACAAAAATAACTCCAAGCTTCTCCATTCTCACCTTATAACCGACTATTCCCATCAGTGGCATTGTCATTCTCTGAATCCTGTGGCTTTTAGCCTTCCTTAGCCTTCTTGGCCTGACTCCATGAGAAGTCTTGTGATTAGCCTTATGGTAAACAAGAGAAAATCTGCAGATGCTGGAAATCCAATTTATACACACAAAACACTGGGAGAACTCAGCAGGCCAGGTAGCATCTATGGAAAAGTGTTCCTCCAGCATTTTGTGTGTGATAGCCTCATGATGCTGTGTTTGGTAATTATGACCCTCTTGGACTGGGTTTATAAACAGTCTTCCATTCTACTTAACCAGCGGAGGTTCTGTTGGTCTCCTCTGATGATGCATGTAATTAACATCATTTGTAAATCAACCAAATCCTGAGTACTTTTGTTCAGATTCCTTTAATCGCTGGAAAGATTCAAAAATAATGTGAATGTCAGAAAAGTACAATTATTGTGATTTTGGCATATTTATTTCTTGGAAGAAAAGTGAGGAGCACACACCCACTCCAATTACAGAATTCATGAAGTTATAACATCTTAAAGCACAATTTACACATTTGCTATCTCCCAGAGATCAAATTATTCTTTCGGAAGTATAGCATAAAACATTTAAATATATACAAACTTCTACTGGAAGTTCTAATGTCTTAAAGGAAAGTGGTCTGCTTTTGTAATGTGGCTTAAAATTCTTCAGAGGTGGTGGTATATGTAAGTAGCATTAGGTGATCACATACCACATTAGAATAAGACTTCATACAGCATTTAACAGGCCATTGCCACTCAAGTTGTGTCACAGACCAAATCAAATTTCTACCTCCAAACTACTGATATCACAGATGTTGCAAAATAAATAAATAAATAATCCATAGGAGTTAAAAATCTAATGAACTGCTTTTCTTTTGTTGCCAAAGATAACTCATTTGCAACACTGAGGGAAAGAATTGGGAAGTGAGACTAAATGGATATCTCTTTCAAGGATCTGATATCGGAAAGGTATAAGATATTCTATGTAAATTGCAATTCAAGAAATGAATGACTCCAAATGACAATATAATGCCATGAGGATGTGAAATTGATAGTTAAATACAAAATATTAATTTTCTTTTTTGTTTGTCAGAATTAGTAAAGGAAGTGGAATCTCTGCATTAACTTAACTGTTCTTGGTAAGACAGATACCAAGCAATATTAGCTGAGCAACATTTTCCTAAAGGTCACAAACAAGAGAAAATCTACAGATGCTGGAAACAGAGAACACACACAAAGTGCTGGAAAAACTCAGCAGGCCAGGCAGCATCTATGGAAAACAAAGTACAGTTGATGTTTTGGGCCAAAACTCTTCTTTAAGGTACCTATCTGGTTTATGGAGTCATGCAGAAATATTCCTTTCTGAAGAGGCTTGCTCTTAAATCAGCATATGGGAGCATAAGAGTGAGTCATTCAGTTCCTTGGACATGTTGCATTTTTCAATTATGTCAGACCTGCTCTACAATTTAATTAAAATTTTAAAAAAAAACTGAAAATGCTGGAAGCACCCAGGAGGTCAGGCAGTATCCACACCAAGATAAATGGGATTAACATCTTAGGTCACAGATATTTCTTTAGAGCCAAATCAGCTAACAAGGAAAGGTGACAAGCCAGAATCAAAAATATAAGACTAGTAACTGGAGTCAGAAACTCAGAGGAAACTTCTTTATCCAAAGAGAGGTTAGAATGAGAAGCTTTGTCCCACATGGAGTGGCTACATCCAACAAGTGACACATTTGCACATTACTATTAGTGGGTGATGTTAGCAGTGTTATTCTTTCTGGCAACATCAAATCATTATATTAAAAAATCTATGTATAGCTAGACTAAACAATTTAGCGGATCTCAACACTTCTTTCATGTAACCATTATTTGATCACACATAAAGGCACTTGCACCCTTCTTTTACATAAATTGCACATAAAAGGAAATTCAGTCTCATTTCAAAAGCTTAAGTTCCCACAAAGAGGCCATTTGGCCCAAATCATCTACACCAATCAAGATGTCCATCATTTGCCTGCATCTGACCCATATTCCTCTCAATTTACCCCAACTAAAAACTGACAAACTGTTGTTATTGTATTTGTAATGGCTTAGCGCCAACTCTGTTGAAATACCACCTAGCACAAAACTGACTGGGCAATTAGACAACTGACAGTTAAGGCAGCATTGTTTGAGCCCATGATGACATCATTAACATGGATGATACTTCTATCTTCTCAGCTAAAGCTGCAGCACAGTATTAGGACAAATCTTAGCACTGATTTATTACAGCAAATAAAGATGAACTCCAACTTCTAAGTGCAGTTCAAATTTTTCCCAAGTTTGGGGATGGTGAAATATTTTGAATATACAACACAGATAAAGGCTATTTAATGTGTCTATGCTACATTCATATTAAATACAAGGCTCCACTAGTACCATGTTATCATTTTGAACTTACAAGTTATATTTCCATACACTTTTCACAATATCCATATTCCAATCATTCTGTGAGCAAAAGCATTTTACCTTTATTCCCAACAACATTTAGTATGCCTCTAATTTTGATTATTTGTTCACTTACAAGTCTTTCTAAAGCATTCAACTGGACTTTTCTTCAGTTGCTTTTGCAACTTTTTAAAAGGATTGCAAGCAAACTTGTTCTCGTTTTCAAATAAAATATAAAGGGCTGGAAATACTCAGCAAGTCAAACAGTATCTGTGCAACACTGTGGAAGATGCTAGCAGTATGGTGGAAGTTCTAGGTGCTGGGGCATGAAGTGTGTGAAGTTAACATAACTAGAGAGGTTTTGGGAAACTGAAAGGTTTGAAGGTGGATACGTCACCTGGGCCAGATGGAGTTCTGAAAGAGGTGACTGAGGAATTTGTGGAGACATTAGTAATGATCTTTCAAGAATCATTAAATTCTGGAATGATTCGGGAAGACTGGAAAATTGCAAATGTCACTCCATTCTTCAAGAAGGGAGAGAAAGGTCAGTGAGTTTGACCTCAGTAGTTGGAAAGATGTTGTAGTTCATTATTAAGGATGAGGTCTCAGGTTACTTGGAGGCACGTGAGAAAATAGGCCATAGTCAGCATGGTTTCCTCAAGGGAAAATCTTGACTGCCAAATCTGTTGGAATTATTTGAAGAAATAATAAGCAGGATAGGCAAAGGAGAATAATTAAAGTTGTGTACTTGGATTTTCAGAAGGCCTTTCACAAGGTGAGACTACTTACCAAGCTAAGAGCCCATGGTATTACAGGAAGGATTCTAACTTGGATAAAGCAGTGGCTGATTGGCAGGAGGCAAGGAGTGGGAATAAAGGGAGCCTTTTCTGTCTGGCTGCCGGTGACTAGTGGAGTTCCACAGGGGTCTGTGTTGGGGAAGTCAAATGCAATGTTAGCCTTCATTTCAAGAGGTCTAGTATATAAAAGCAAGGATGTAATGTTGAAACTTTATAAAGTTCTGGTGAGGTCTCATTTGGAATATTGTGAGTAGTTTTGTGCCCCTTATTTTAGAAAGAATGTGCGGGGTTCAAAAGAGGTTCACAAAAATGATTCCAGGGTTGACTAGCTTGTCATATGATGAGTGTTTGATGGCTCTGGGCCTGTATTAACTGTAATTCAGAAGAATGAGGAGAGACCTCATTGAAGCCTATCGAATGTTGAAAAACCTTGATAGAGTGTACGTGGAGAGGACATTTCCTATAATGGGAGAGTCTATGACCAGAGGACACAGCCGCAAATTAGAGGGGCATCCTTTTAGAAGGAGATGAAGAGGAATTATTTAGCCAGAGAATGGTGAATCCATGGAATTCTTTGGCACAGGCAGCTGTGGAGATCAAGTATATTTAAGGCAGAGATTGATAGATTTCTGTTTGGTCAGGGCATGAAAGGATACAGGAAGAATGCAAGAGATTGGGGCGGAGAAAAATATTGGATCACCTGTGATGTAATAGTGGAACAGTCTCGATGGGCCAATTGCCTAATTCTGCTCCTATAGCTTATGATCTAAAATGGCTTTTTAGAGCAGCTTGTGTTTGAGTCCACTAGACCAAAAGCAATTCCAGATTGGGTCTTGTATAATGAACCAGGTTTGATTATGGAGCTTGAGAGAGGAACCCTTTGTAAACTGTGATCATAATATGCCGTTGTTTGTATATCAGCTATCTTACCTTCAGCATTATTATCTGCCTTTCCTACAATACTTCTTGCATTGAAATGTGTGCAGCTGAGATCACATGTTGCACCATTCTCATCCTTTTAATTCCTAACTTTGTCTGAAGTCTTGCCAACATCTGCCTCCAAAACCTCTCCACTAACTGTTCTGGCACTCTGGTTCCATTCCCCTGCAACTCTAGTTTAAACCCCACCTTGCAGCATTAACAAACTTTCAGGCTAGGATATTAGTCCCCCATAAGTTCAGGTGCAAGCCATCCCTTCGGTACAGGTCCCACCTTCTCTGGAAGCGAGCCCAATGATGCAAAACTCTTATGCCCTCCCTCCTACACCAACTCCTTAGCCACATATTAAACTGTATAATCTTCCTAGCTCTGGCCTCACCTGCCCGTGGCATGGGTAGCAGTCCTGAGATCACAATCCTGGAAGTCCTGCCTTTTAACTTAACACCCAACTCCTTGAACTCCCTATGCAGGACCTCATCCCTCATCCTACTCATGTCATTGGTATCTACATGGACCATGATTTCTGACTGTTCACACTCCCACTTAAGAAAGCTGAGGACTTATTCCGAGTTATCCTGGACCTTGGCACCAGGGAGGCAACATACCATTCAGAAATCTCATTCTCACCCACAGAACCTCCTGGCTGTTCCCCTAACTAATGAATCCCCCATCTCCACAGCGTGCCTCTTCTCCCCCTTCCCTTCTGAGTCAGAGGTGAGACTAGACCACTGTGACTTTCCTCTGTTATGTCATCACCCCCCCGATAGTATCAAAAATAAAATACCTGTTGTTGAGGGGGATAGTCACAGGGGTACTCCGCGCTGACTCCTTCACCCCTTTCCCCTTCCTGACTGTCACCCAGTTTCCTGTGTCCTGCACCTTCAGTGTAACTACCTCTCTCTATATCCTATCTATCACCCCCTCAGCCTCCCAAATGATCTGCAGTTCATCCAGTTCCAGCTCCAACTCCTTAACAGTCTGTTAGCAGCATCACTCATGCACTTCTCACAGCTGTAGCTGTCAGGGACACGAAGTCTTTCTACCTTCCCACATCCTGCAAGAGCAGCTATCCCACCTATCATCACTACTGTGCTAGCCAAACAGATAGAATAAAGAAAATGAAAAAAACAAGATACTTTTCATTTGCTTTCTGACTGATGTCTCTTTGTGGAAGCTTCAAAGACAAAGCCTCAAGATCACTACTCTGACTATGTCCACTCAGACAACAGCCAATGCAACGATGGCCACTGTGCTTGTCCCTGCTTTCCATTAATTTGCTCTTGCTAGTCAATCCCAAAAGTCAATTTGTCACTGGTTAAAGCTTTTTTTTCCACTGTACCATCCCACTGCTGCCTTTTATCCTGACCTGATTGAAGTCCCCTCCTCTCAAAACTTCTGATGTCTGGATTTGCTGCTGGTCAGAGCTCTTTTTCTTATAGACATTCTACAAATTCCCTCTTTGTCATAAGTCAGGTGTTGAATCAGGACCCAAATGCAGGACACAGACACTAATACTAGGAACTGGGCAGGACGAGGGACTGGGAAACAAGGAGCCTGCGTGGACTCCAAGCCCGAGACCAGACAAGGTCCGAGAACCTGCATCTTGCATCGGGCTCGGACCCCCAAACCCAGATGAGGACATGGCAAGGCTTGGGACTTGGGGTCTTGAGGCTTGGGTCAAGGCATGAGGATCAAGGCTGCAGGCTTGGGTCAAGGCTTGAGGAACTCAGAGGCTAGAGCTAGGGGCAGACTAGGAACATCGACATGGAGCCAGGACTTATCCTCCTGGAAACTGGGACTCATCTTGAACAGGACACCGACATGAAACAGGACAGTACACAAACAGAGCCAGGTTTTGTCCTCCAACAAGCCAAGACTCTTCTATAACTCCACACCAAGGTGGGGCAGGACCATCCATCAGGTAACAGCAGAACAGCCTGACCTACCCAACAGAGGCAAAGACAAGACAGATCCCCCCACAGGGCAACAGCAGAACAGCCTGACTTACCCCACAGAGGTGAGGACAGGAAGAGACAAACACCAAGGATCAACAGACAGTTCCACCTCTGCATCAGGGTAGCTCCAAGTAGCCATTACAGCCAGCAGCCTTGGCTGGCTACAGAAACAACCGGATCCCTACGTGGCTCAGAGTGGCTGATGGCCACCCAGCTGGCCCAGGAAACAGCTGAATCCATGCCACAATGACCACTCCAACTACTACCAGCAAGGCTCCCAGAAGCCATGGTTCTCCAACACAGCCCCAAGGATGGCAAGAGTCTGTTCTAGCCTTCCACCAACCATCTGTGCCATGATTATCTTAACAAGACAACCCCCAACCACACTCAATGCCTGGGCCACTTATATTCCTAATTACAACATGAGCCTCAGGTGTTTCTAGTTGTCCAGCTGCAGCAAGAGACAGCCGGAAAACCAGGAGTCCGCGGACCGGACCACAGACTTCGGACTGAACTATCACACTCTTGGGAATCAGTCTCACTTTCCCAATCAGCCTGCGTATTGAAATCACCCATCATCATTGTGACATTTTCCAATTTACTTGCATTTTGTAATCCCATTGTAATCTGTATCCCACATCCTGGCTACTATTTATATGCCTGTATATAACCCCCATCTGGGTCTTTTTAGCCTTACAGTGTCTTAACTCAACCCACAAGGAGTCTATGTCTTCTGATCCTTTGTTACCTGTCTCTAAGGATTTGATGTCAATTTTTACTAACAGAGCCACCCTACTTCCTCTCTCTGCCTGCCTATTCATTTAATACAATGTGCATCCTTGGATGTCAAGCTCTCAGCAGTGATTTTTCAGACATGACTCAGTGACACCCACATGTTGAACCAGCTGATCTCCAGTTGCACTTCAAGATCATCTACCTTATTTCGTATACTGTGAGCATTAACATATATAACCTTCAGTCCTGTCTTTCATCACCCTTGTTGATTTTGACCCCATGTTATAATTCAGCTCATCCCACTGAGTGTAGTTTTCCCTATTCTCTGTCTGTCCTTCCTCATAGTCACACTACACACTGCATCCACTTTGATACCCACTGCCCTATATTCTCAGCCCTGTTATTCCAGTTCCCACCAAATCAGTTTCAATCCCCTCCAGTAGCTCTAGCAACCTGCCCACAAGGATATTGGTACCCGCCAGGTTCAAGTGTAACCCATCCTTTTTGTACAGGTCATACCTTCCCTAGAAGAAATCCTAATGAAATCTGAAGCCCTGTCCCCCTGCACCAATTCCTCAGCCATGCATTCATCTCCCAGATCATCCCTTTCTTTCCTCAGGCAGCAATCCAGATATTACTACTCCGGAGGTCCTGCTTTTCAGCTTTCTATCTCCCTATATTCTCTCTTCAGGACCCTCTCCTTTTTCCTACCTATGTCAGTGGTGCCAATATGTACCACAACTTCTGACTGCTCACCCTTCTCCTTTAGAATGCTGTGGACCCGATCCGAGACATCCCTGACCCTGGCCCCTGGGATGCAAAATACCATTCGGTGTTCTTTCTTGCACCCACGTAATCTCCTGTCTGTTTTTCTATCTATGGAGTCCCCTATCACTACTGCACTCTTCTTCTCCCTCCTTCCATTTGGAGCCACAGAGCTAGGCTCAGTACCAGAGACCTGCTCGCTGCAGCCTCTCCTCACAATAATATCTAAAGTAGAATACTCATTATTGAGGGAATGGGCACAGGGGTACTCTGTACTGGTTGCCTATTCCCTTTCTCTCTCTGACAGTCACTCAGATACCTGCCTCCTGTAACTTAAGGGTGACTATCTCCCTTCAGCTCCTATCTATCACCTCTTCATTCTCCTGTATAGCCTGAACTGTAAGATCCAATTCCTTTACGTGGCTTCTTAAGAAGCTGCAGATCAATTCATGTTGTGCACATATAGTTATTAGGGAGACTGGAGGCCTCCCAGAGTTCCTATATCTCAGACAAAGAACATAGCACTAACTCTAGACCAATTTTCAGCCCAATAGTTGCCTACTAATAGTCAAAGAAAGAAAAAGAAGCTTCCTACAAAAACTTACTTAGAACCTCTGCCTATCCTTGCACAAGCGTGTTCTTGCCAAAGCCTGTTGAGCCAAAGCCTCTGACTCTAACACTGCCCAACTCCAACAACAGCTGCACAAACGATGGGCCCCTCCGCTTACACCTCCATTTTTTCATGGCTGAAACAAAACACACTCCCGACAAGACCTGCAGTTTTCGAATGGCTCCTGCTCCGCAAGATGTCACCCTCTCACTCTTTACTTCAAACAATGATTCACTCCCAACGAGACCTGCCATTTTCAAATTGGTCTCGTCCTGCAAGATGTTGCACTCTCCCTCGCTACGTCAAACACTGACTCACGCCCGATGAGACTGCAGTTTTCAAATGGGTCCTGCCCTGCAAGGTTACTCTCTCACTCGCTACTCCCATCAATCTGAGCTGAAAAGAAATATTTTTACAAACCAAGTTGTAATCCACATGTATGCCTGGAAAGTTGTGGAAGCAAATACAGCAAAAAGCATTTAGGTGGAAATTGGATATATAATTGGAAAAGTCGTGACCCATTGAGGAGAGATGAAGCAAGTGGGGCATTCAAAGAAGTTGGTGTTAGCCTCCTGTGTGTTGTCGTGTGAGAGTTGACAGAAAAGGATTTATTAACATCGTGTCTGCTGCTGGATCCAAATGTGCAGCTGAGAAGCAATATCCAAATGGCACTTAGTGTGCAAAGGAATATTTCCATTAAACCTATTGTGCTGACATAAAGCCTTTGCTACAGGGAGTAGAAATTCAAGTGACCACTGCGTATTGATTTTCAGTCCACAATTTCTGAATTTGCACTTGCAGCCCTGGAGACTGAAGTTCCACATCCGAGATGTGAAGTCAGAAAACTTTGGAATCCATTTGAAATGCCATTCAGTCACTCCGGCAGGTTCAGTCAGCTTGAAGAAGCAGAACAGATTATATTGATGGTAGTACTGAGGTGACTAATATCCATTTTTTTTTTTGCAGAAGCTCCCAGCAATTTCAGTCTTGACTTTGAAAGGGGAGTACCTGGCTAGAAAAGGGCTGAAGAAATATTATGTGTATTAACCTGCCTTAAAAGTATGAGACTTGAAGGATGTGGCAAGCATATATCAGCTTTATTTGTCACATGTACATCAAAACAACAAAACATACAGTGGAATGCATCATTTTGAGCCAACCACCAATACAGCATGAAAGTGTGGTGGGGGCAGCCTGCAAATGTTGCCTTGCTACTGGTGTCAATGTAACATGCTCAAAACTTACTAACCCTACAATGTGCATTTTTTGGACAATGTGGGAGGAAACCCATGCGGTCATTGAGATAACATATTATATACAAACTGCTTACAGACAACGAACTGATCTTCTGATCACTGGTGCTGCAAAACGTAACACGGGCCACTATGCTACCGTTCCACCAATGAAGATTTATTCAGCTGTGAGTGCGAGTGGTGAATGAATATCTCCAGTCAAATGAACTGAACCTTTCCACCTCCTCCCTGCCTCTGCACAATTGTACAGCCCTCCATGTCGCCCACAGTTGCAAGTGTTAAACTTACAAGTCAAGTTAAACGCTGACACATTTCACTACTACATAGGCATTCCTAATACAATCAGCAATGGATTATGCTTCTGTCACCATTTCACACCATTCATTATATTTCCCCACCCTACACCCACCTCCATTACAATTTCAGCAACAGACCATACCCATGCATTCACACCTCCCTGATGCAATGCAACCACTGTCAACACAGAATGAAAATTGATCACAATTTCCAGAAAATGCTTATATCCATACATCTTAGACAAATGATTGGATTCGGAAGGAATTCTACTTCCTTGGGGATCTGGATTTTCCTCTCTTACTGTGGCTGATGATTTCTTAGCCTCTCAGTTGAACATGCTTCTGATTCAGAATATTGTAAGTTGGAGATGCAACTCTTGTATTTTAGCACAAGATCTTGCCGACAATCTGGTGTGGTGCACCACTGGGTGGGCTTTCTTTCAGATGTGATATTAAACTGCGGCTTGCATCTGCTGTTTGGGTGGAAGTAACATATCCCATAGCTCTAAAATGATTCACTATATGGATCATAACTACATATCATGAAATTAGGTGACTCATTTAGTTAAAAAAATAGTTTTACTGACAGGTGCTTTCCAAAGATGCATTATGAGCTAAGCAGAGAATAAATTACAGTACTATAATATACAGCATTCATGTTTTTTTCAGCTTTTTCCGTAGATGAAGTTCAGCAAAAACAACTTTGCAAGCATAGTTAGCAAAATTGCCTGGTTATCTAATGTTTTTTTTCCAGGTGGAATGAAAAAGGGCTGCAATCCATGTAGTCCACATATAATGTGGTTTATATTTGCCAGTGCTGTTTTAGTATCCTAGTTCATAGCATTAATATGCACTAACTGGTAGCAGCTTGTTGCTGTTTTTGTATCTTTGTGCTTTTCTCTTGGAGAATGGAGTGAAGTAGTAGAAGCCACTGCATGCTTAGAAACAGTGTTGGAGATGCAACACGGGAGCTCCAAGCGTAATTGCAAACACAGCTGTTTCAGCAAGGTGTGGCTGGAAAGAAAGTGAAGGCTTCTATGAAGCAAAGAACACCTTTTAAGATTCTCGCCTTGACATAATGTATTTGGTAAAAGACCAGTAGGACATGCAAATGGAGAAATTATTGGAAGAACTCATGCTTGATCTGACAGTTTTCTTGCTCTTGCCACCTCTGTTATTTCAGTGACAACATATTTTATGCTTCCTACCCTGATAATAAGGGAAGGTTTATGGCTGAGGCAGGATGTATGCAGGCACCTAAATTAAATCGCCCCGTTAAACATGCACATATTATTCATATATCAGCTTCCTTAATTTTCTTTATGGATATTAAAAAGCATTTGACCCATTGGGGCCCCCATATTGCATCGTTATGCACACCTTTAAAGTTGACTCTATCTCCACGCAAAGTATACGGAGCCATTTTCATTTTAATTTATTTAGAATGGCTTCAGCAATTAGAACAAAGCCACTAGAGTTGAAATTTGAAACTATCCTCTTCAGAGATCTGTGGCTTTGCTTCTTCGTTCAGCAGTGGTACTTTGTCATCAACAGGGAGCCTCCACAAGCTCTTGCATAACATCAACTTTAATTAGACAAGAAAGGAACAATGCTGAATAGAGAAAGGTAATTGTTGAGGTGACTGAAAGCTTGGAAAAAGTGATTTTAAGCTGTGTTTAAGGGAAAAAAGTTAACTGTGAATGACTCTTAATGGTAAATTGGGCTATGTACAGTGGAACTTTACAACTGCATGAGTGGCATTTCACTTCATGTTTGAATAGTGAATGCCAGATGGACACTCTTGGGTTAAATAGCACAATGGACCATTAGACCATATGAAGTGAGTGCATCTATGAATATGCACACTGGACAATTTGTAGTATCTGCCTCTACAACCAACACACAAGCCCCTGTATCCAACACATCATTCTCCGCAACTTCTGCCATCTTCAACATGACCCTACCACCAAACACATCTTTATTTCCCTCCCACTCTCTGCTTTCGCCAGGGATTGCTCTCTCTGTGATTTTTTTTCTCCACTGGTCCCTCCCCACTAATCTCTCATCTTGGCACTTAGCTCTGCAAGTGACAGAAATGCTACACTTGCCCATTTTAGTTCCTATCCCCATTCCCATTCCACCATGTTGGTCCATGGCCTCCTTTTCTGCAACAATGAGGCCACTCTCAGGATGGAGGAGCAACAACTTACATTCCACCTAAGTTGCCTCCAACCTAATGGTGTGAACATGGATTTTTCCAATTCCCAGTAATTTTTTCCCCACACTGACGTCTTACCCTTTTCCATGTCTGCTTATCACCTCCTGGTGCCCCTTCCCCTTTCCCTTCTTCTCCAGCCCTTTGCATTTTCCGTCTATCACCTCCTAGCTTCTTACTTTATCCCCCCTCCCCCACTCACCTGGCTTCATCTACCCTTCCCCTCCCCCACCTGGGATTCTGGGATCTTTCCCCTTCCTTCCAGTCCTGATGAATGGTCTCAGCTGATAATGTTGACTAGTTTTTCATCTCCATAGATGCTGCCTTTGCTGCTGAGTTCTTCCAGCATTCTGTGTGTATTGCTCTGGTAGTATTAGTGTTTGAACAATGTTTGTTTTATACCAGAGCAACAGACAGTCTGCTGGTATGGGGTTTTGATCTGAGAAGTCACCAAATCCTTATAGACGTTACTTGGCCCACTGAGGTCCTCCAGTAAGTTGTTTATTACTCCGTAATGAAGTGTAGCCTCCTGGTGAGCCTCAGGCTCGCTCAGCTCACTTTTGTTTAGAGGGAGCAGCCTTCAGTGCCGCCAAACTGGGTAACCAAGTTTGTGTAGGTGCTGATGTGACATACCCCACCATGCCAAATAACAGACAGTACACCATATACGATTAAATGATTACACTTTATAGCTCTTACTTTGACTATGTAGATAGTTAAGGAACAAAATAAGAGATGTTGAACTGTTTAACTGTTTAAAAAAAAGGGAAAAGCACCATTATTATTAACCAGTTTGTGCACACATCGCTGGAGCTCTTGCAGAACCGGGTCTCCATTTCTCCAGTCGATGTTCTCTGAACTCCGCCGACCCACGAATGGGACCACCCTCGGGGATTGACCAAATGCTCTACTCGAGTCTATCTGTATCTCCTCTCCTCGCTGAAGACCCTGGGCCTCAGACTCCCGCTTGGGTCCGCTCCTCGCCCAGCTTACAGCATATCTCACATCGTGCCTCCTCTCTCGGTTCCCATCGCGCCTCCTCTCTCGGTTCCCATCGCGCCTTCTCCCCAAAGCCTGCAAAAACAATAGATTACAGACGCAAAAGAAAGAATAACATTTATCCCAATTGGTTAGCAAATGAATACAATTCCCATTATCAGTAATTATAACCCAAACAAGCTGCTACCGTTAACTCAGCAGTAACCATTACAGAGAAGCCATTTTATTATAACATAACAAAGAAGCCATTTTATTAGCCTTAGCAAATAACATGAAAGAAGAAACCACTTACAGGAGTGTTGGAAAATATCTAAGGAATGGGGGAATCCTCTTTTTGGGGGAGCAGAAAGCAATTAGTGAATCTGTGGGGTGGTTTGAAAACATTGCAGTCTTCCCTGTTATGCAGGAAGAGATATGTAAGTTGCCAGAATATCACCGAAGGAGCCTTTTCTTACAACTGAGGAACTTTACCAATCCTCCAAAGAGTTTCACTCCTTAAATGTGCAGATTGCATGTGACCATTCCCAAAAGATCAAAGTTGACAATTGCTAGAAGCTGAAATGACACCAGTAATCTATGAACAGGACATGAAATGCAGGAGGAACTCAGCGAGTCAGGAAGCATCTACAGAGGAAAATAGACAGTCAGTAGTTCTGATCAATACCTCATCTGTCCAAGCCAAAGCACTGTGTTCATTTTCCTCCACAGATGCTGCTCGAACACTGAGTTCCTCCAACATCCTGTGTATTGCTGCAGATTTCAGCATCCACTATCCCTTGTGTCTCTGTGTACACAATATTCCAGCCACCACGCTGAACCAACAGGTGGCTGCTGGGAGAATATATCTCATGCATCTATACATGGGTGACTGCTTGGTGAAATGCTTTCATTCAGTTCCCAGAAGTGACCCTGAATTTTCACTTTAACTCTCCATCCATTCTGATCTGTCTGTATGTTGCCTCCAACTCTGTTCTAACGATATAAACTAGAAGAACAGGACAATATAGTTCAGCACAGGAACATGACCCACAGCCCAGGCTATGTGCGCTGAACACAATACTAAATTAAACTAAATCTCTTCTGCTTGCACATGGTCCACAATCCTCATTTTCTGCCTCGATACTTTGCAGCCTTAGGGACACAACACTGAATTCATCAATTTTGGGTAACTCATTTTCTCTATTTGAACTAGAAATGACAAGTCAGGTCATCCATCTGTAATATTAACTGATTTTTCTCTCTTCACAGAGACTAATGCATGTAATTTCCAATATTCTACTTTAGGTTTTAGTTCATCTGACCTACACTTAACAGATTTTATGTTCCTTTGTGTGCTTTGTCTCTAACTGCCTTCATTAATGTATCAATCCCCTTTGTTATGGCAGCTTGGGTAATGGAAAACTCTCCTTTCACAATTCTCATTTAGAGTTTGAGGAGATTTGGTATGTCACCAAAAACACTGATGAATATTTACAGATGTACCGTGGAGAGCATTCAAACTGGCTGCTTCACTGTCTGGTATGCTACTGCACAGGATTGAAATAAGCTGCTGAGAGTTGTAAACTTGGTCTGCTCCATCATGGCCTCCGTAGTATCCAAGGCATCTCTAAGGAGCAAAAGGGATAGCATCCATCATTAAGGACCCCATCACTCAGGTTATGTCATTTTCTCTTTGCTACCATCAGCGAGGAGGTACAGAAGCCTGAAGGCACACACTCAACAATTCAGGAACAGTAATGGACATTGAATCCACAAACACTACCTCACCATTTAAAAAAAATCTATTTTTGCATTACTTGTTTAATTTAACTATTTAATATACGTACTAACTGCATGTTATGATTTTTTTCTATAATTACGTATTGCACGGTACCGCTGGCACAGACAACAAATTTCATATGCCAGTGATATTAAACCTGATTCTGATTCAATACCAAATATATTGAAATACATAATAAAAATTCACTCTTATGGAATTTATATATGACAAACTAACTAAATTAACACAAAATCTGAAAGAAATAAGTTATATCAAGGCATCATGTTATGGAAAATCGCAAAACGGATAGTTTTCTAAGAATGCATCCCCCTAAATTGTGGTGATGTTCTACACTTTAAAAATTAGTTAATGGAAGGAATTCCAGAATTTAGGGCCTAGGGAGTTGGAGAAGTCTGATGAAAAGTCAGAATATAAAATTCTAATTGCTTCTCTCCCCACAAATACCACTTAGCTTTTCAGAATCAATTGTTTATTGTTCAGCTTTATATTATGCTTAAAGAAACCTAAACTGCTTTACTTCATGTGCATTCACAGTGGAATGGAACTCTGCTAGTGTAGAATCTTAATGCTTTCCCCATTTTCTTGAATTGGAACATTTTGGACCATTTTTAAGTGGGTTTCAAAGGAACGTAAGGATTTTGCAGTTAGTTTTCTTGTGCACTGTCAAAAAGAATGAGTCAAATATATTTCTGAAATTATATTTATTAACAGAGTAATTTGGAAGACATTTAGAAATCTTTCAGTAGTACTGTATTTTGTAGTATGTACTTTGAACTTTGACTATTTCTTATAGAGTACAACGAGTAATGGTTTGTTCCTACAGCAACACTTCCAGCAGAAGTTTACAGTGCACCCTTTTGAGGATTAACAAATTTACCCACATGCCTACTTGGCCAGAGGAAAGATGCAATGCATGGTAGACTTGTGGGAATATAAAAAAAAGAGGAAGTTTTATACCAGAGATCAAAGTTGGTGAGTCCAGAGGCAGAGCCCCAAAGGTCAAGTCTGCAAATTCGGCCAGGGACTGGAAGTTGGGGATCGAGTGTCTGAGAGTCTAGGGCAAGGACTGGAGGCCCAGAGGCAGCCTTTCTTGGGGCTGCAGACCTGTCTGTGTATGCAAAGTGGATGGGTGATGGGAGAGTGGGAAAGAGGTTTGTTTCGCTTTGTTCTGGTGTTGCTGAACGTTGTGGGCAAGCTATGTTGGCACTTGCAGGCTGCTCCCAGAATACCCTTGGCTGTGCTGGTTGTTCACTCTATCTTTCAATGAACGTGTGATAAATAAAACTGAATAAATAAATTGCCATGCATTGGTATTATAGATCAGATTTGACTTTAACATGTTTTTCAAAATTGTATATAAACAATTATGATCAATAGAACAGACTATTAGCACCGAATGACTGTTAACTATTACCAATGCTTGGTTGGAAGCACTCTTTCCTGAGTTGAAGATCAAGACTCATTCTGGAAGTAAATTACAGAATGACACTCCACTCCTGTACCGAGGTTAATGAAGATGCTGTTACATAAAATTAAGTGGAAGACAAGGTCTGCTTTCTCAATAGCTGTCAAGATGTTAATAGCTTTGAATTTTAATGTGCCTCTCTTCTTTCAGGATGGATATGGAGATATTTGTAACAGGCTGTGTGGGTGCTACACTTCAAATCTGCCTATATCTGGAATTTAGAAGAATGCGTGGGGATCTTATTGAAACCTACCGAGTGTTGAAAGGACAAGATAAGGTGGAGGTGGACAGGATGTTTCTTCGGGAGGGGGAATCCAGAACTAGAGGGCACAACCTCAAAATTGAAGGCCGACTTTTTAGAACAGAAGAGGAATTATTTTATCCTAAGAGTGGTGATTCTGTCGCATGCTCTACCACAGACTGTGGTGAAGGTCAGGTCTGTGGGTATATTTAAAACGGAATTTGATAGATTCCTGATTTGTCGGGGCATCAAGGGATATGGTGAGAGGGCAGGTGTGTGGGGTTGAACGGAATCCGGGATTAGCCATGATGAAATGGCAGAGCAGACTTGATGGGCTGAATGGCCTAGTTCTATTCCAATGTCTTATGCCCTTATGCCTTAATGTCCAACTTGTGTGTAGTCACAAACAGCAGATTATTACTGCTTTCATCATGTCCCTACCTATCCTGATTATTCACTGGCTGTTGATTAATCCCATAACTAGATCCTGATCTCATTGCTTTCCTCTCTTTGCTGTCTACAAGGAGGAGGAACAGAAGCCTGAAGTCACACACTCGACTTTTCAGGAACAGCTTCTTCCTCTCCGCCCTCAGATTTCTGAATGGACAATGAACCCATGAATGCTACCTCAATATTTTTCCACTCTTTTTGCACTGCACTATTAATTTAATTTTGTTTTCTTTCTTTAGATGTACTTATTGTAATTTATAGCTTTTGTATCTATTGCAATGCAATACCTGCTGCCAGAAAACAACAAATTTCAGGACATACACCAGGACATTAACCTGACTCTGATTCAAATTCCCACCTCCTGCCCAGTCCACTTCAAACTTTCTCATGTAGCATTGGAAAATTTTTCTGAAAGGATATTGGTCACCGTATACAACCCATCCCTCTTGTACAGGTCACCTCGACCCAAGAAGATAGCCCAATGGTCCAAGAACCTGAAACCTTGGTTCCTGAACCAACTCCTGATCCATCCAGCTCATTCTTCTATTTATAAATGTTCTAGCAGATGCATCAGGAGATCGTGACCCTCAATGTCCTGCTTCTTAACTCCATAAACTCATTCTGCAAGATCACATCCCTTCTTCTATCTCTCTCATTTGTACAGACATCAACAATGACCTGTGGCTGTTCAGCCTCCCCGCTCATGAGTTTTCAGGCACACATTCTTGCCCCTGCCACCTGGGAGGCAACACATCACCCTGGTGTCTCTTCTGTCTATGATCAATGTGACAGATTTTAAGCAATTATAGAGGCAGGAAAAGGAGGTAAGGGAAGAAAGAACTGAAAGGAATGGTCTGTGAAAGGGTGATTCCATGTTCATATTATCCAATATTTCTCGAGGATCTGGTCTTATCGTATCATGAAATCCACACTTAATGCAATGCAGTGATACTGGTATTCTCTTGACCTTTGCAACATCATTGACATTATCTCAAAGATATCATTGTTCAGCATTCTTGTATTCTGTGCTGCATTAGGTGAAACAACAGATGATGTTTTTCCTTCCTCACAGGTATAAATGATTTTCATTTATTAGGATGATTGTTTATCCTGTTATCTTCTCTTGTTATGCACAATGTGTAGCAAATTAACTCCAGTTTTTCACCATATTACAGAACTCTCCTCCTGTTCATTCCCCTTCTTCACAATCTTCTTCCTCTGTGATTGCATCATGATATTATTATTGACACTTGCCCGCATAACATTGGATTTACCACTTTATTCAAGCACCACCATCAATACGTACACCAAAGGAGCTAAGGAGACAAAGGCGCCTCACGGCGACTCCTTTGCTTGCATCTTCAGAAACAGCTCTATTTCTATTTTTAATATTTCTGCCTTTCCCTTCTCAGGGTTCTTTTGAAGACCCTGACCTGGAGTTACACGCTGACTTCAGTTCTTTGTGGGAATGGGACCCGCTCCCGGGGTCTCATGACTGGCCGTTGTTTGATATACCAAGGACATGGCCTAGAAGATTAGTACGCCTTCAGAGTTACAGGATTTCGTGGCTCTGGAAGCAGGCGGACTCGTGGTCAGTGCCTCCGCAGGGAATCGGTGTGTCGTGGGAGATGGAAGATCGAAAGCAGCAAGCTGGCAGCCGGCTGAGTGCCCAGAGACCCGAGTTCTTTGGGCACAGAGCTCCAAAAAAGTGATATAACAGACTTTTAACATTGTAAATCAGTGAGTTGTTTCTAATGTCTCCCCTCTTGCTGTGAAATGGAGACCATTCTTCCTTTATTAGGGAGAGAGAGAGGGCCTGTGGTATGTTGATTTACTGGGTGCTGCAAGTCTGTGTCTTTGTTGTTGCTGTGCTGCACTCTGATGCTTTTTCACTGGTGGGGAGGGGGGATCGTTGCTTTCGCATGGGAGGGAGGAGCTGAGGGAGGTTTTGAGGTTCTAACATTTAACTTCTTTGGGACACTCCTCTGTTTTCATGGATGGTTGCAAAGAAAAAGCTTTTCAGGATGTACATTGTATACATTTCTCTGACATTAAATGTACCTTTGAAACCTAACTGAACACTGTTAATAGTGCCAAGTACTGAAACATCTTGCGAATATTCTATGAGCACAATTCCAAGAACAATATATACCATTGTTAAATAGTGCAGTCCTAAATTAATCTTTCCACTAATATTGGAGCTCCACAAACAACATTTTCCTTTCATTTGTTACCTGCTTTAAAAAGTCTCCCCCAAGATAAAATTATCACCATAATGTGTATGCATAGAAGACCATTGTCCTCTTCAGTCATATGTTTGTTTTATTCCTGATAATTTTTTTGGGAGAGATTTTGTTCATTTGTAAGTTCCCAGTGTCATTGTCAAAATCAATATTTACAGCCCATTAATAATTACCTGAGAAGGGATGGAGTGGAGCCACCTTCTAGAACCACCAGGCCTTGTAATGAAGGTTAGCCAACCATATTGTTGGTTAGGGAATTCCAATACTTATCTGACACACTTGAATGTGCAATGATTATAGTTAGAAATGAGGATGATGTGTAACTTGAAGGGGCACTTGTAGATGGCCATACTAATTTATGCCTGCTGCCCATATTTTTTAAGATCTTAGTGTCTGAGAGATGCTGCCAAGGAAATTCTGATAAATTCATGCTGAGTATTTGCAGAGTGTAGATGTTATATCCAGGCTACTTCAGTGGCTGAGAGTAAATGAATGGTAGGTGGGCTGACAACCAAACCATTTTAGCCTTAATGGTTATCGAAGTGGAATATTATGTCTGTTTATTGTTTAGCCTGATAATTATATTTTATTGATTAAAGTTAAGGTATGCAGAACTTCGGTGACAGAGTTGAGATCTGTCTCTAATAAAAGAGGTGTAATGCACTCCTTCCCTCCTCTAGCCTGCAAGTCACCCTTGGGCAAGGTGCAACTCCTGCTTAGACCCCACCCCCCTGATCAGAGTCACGTGCAGCCAAGGGAGCAGGTGGCGAATGGTTGTATGCGCAGCCGGTGCAAATCGCAAGTCCTGGTTATGCGACCACTGATGACCAGGCAGACAATCTCTAAAGAGTATTGATAATGGCTGGGGGCACCCATCTTGTAAAGACACTGCCCAGAAGAAGGCAATAGCAAACCACCTCTGCCAATCATGGTCATGGAAAGACCTTGATTGCCCATGTCATATGGGATGACACATTATGAGCAAGCAGTGCAGAACTATTAACACCAGCTAGAAAATTACTTGTTGTAGGGACTTCTCTGAGAGTGTCATAGAAAAGTCAGCATACTTGTGGCAGATACCTTTGGTTTTTACATAGAACAGAGAACAGTCCAGCACAGGAACAGATACTCCAGCCCACAGTGCTGTGCCAAACCAATTAAGTTAATAATCCAGTGGCTAACTAAACCAATCCCTTTGGCCTACACAATGTCCATATATATCCATATTCCTCACATTGATGTGTCTGTCTAAATGTCTCCTAAAAAGTCTCTAATGTGTCTGTCTCTACCACCACCCCAGGCAGGGCATTCCAGGCTCCCACCACTCTAAAAAATTTACCCCTCTCCTATGAAAGTACCCCCTCTCACCTTCAAATTCATGCCCTCTAGTATCAGACATTTCAAAACTTGGGAAAAGATAATGTCTACCTGCTCTATCTACTCCCCACCCTCTTTTAAACTTCTATCAGATCTCACCTCAGCCTCTGCCGCTTGAGGAAAAATGACCCAAGTTTGTTGAGCTTCTCATGAAAGCACATACCCTCTAATCTAGCCAACATCCTGTAGATCTTTTCTGCAGCTTCTTCAAAGCCTCAATATCCTTCCTATAATGAGGTGATCAGCACCGTATGCAAAACTCCAATTGCAGCCTATCTAGAGCTTTATAAAGCTGCAACATAACTTCCTGACTTTTGAACTCAATGCCTTGACCAATAAAGACAAGCATGCCATATGTCTTCTTAACCACCCTATCAACCTGTATAGCAACATGTATAAATTCAGGGATCTGTGAACTTGGATCCAAAGATCCATCTGCTCATCAGCATTGTTAAGGGTCTTTCCCTCAACAGTGTACTGTCTTTTTACATTTGACCTACCAAGATGCAACACTTCACACTTGGCCATTTCTATGCAACTGCTCTATATCCCATTGTATTCTTTGCCAGTTTTCTAAGCTACCTACAACACCATTAATCTCTCTATCATCTGCAAACTTAAGTGACCCACCAATCTAAATTTTCAACCACATCATTTATACACACTAGAAATAGCAGAGGTCACAGTACAGATCCCCAAGGAACACCACTAGTAATAGACCTCCAGCTCGAATAAGTTCCTTCGCCCACTACTCTCTGTTCTGGATCCAAATGGCCAATTCACTATGGATGCCATGAATCATAATCTTTCAAATGGGCCTCTCGTGAGGGAATTTGGCTTAGTTACCTTACTAAAATTGATGTAGATAACATTCACAGCTCTAGCTTCATTAATGACCCGCATCACGTAGTCAAAAAAAGTTATTCAAGTTAGTAAGACATGACTTGCCACACACAAAGCCATGCTGGCTCTCTCTAATTGGTTTTCCAAATGCTTGTAGATCCTATCCCTAAGAATTCTCTCCAGTAACTTCCCTACCACTGAGGTGAGATGCACCAGTCTATAGTTTCCAGTGTTATCGCTGGTTACCTTCTTGAATATTGGAACAGCATTAGCTGGTCACCAGTCCTTAGAGAGCTGAAGAGGGCATGAACATATTGGTCAAGGTCCCAGCAATGCCTTCTTTTGCCTCTTTCACTAACCTGGAATATATCTCATCAGTACCTGGGAATTTATCCAACTTAATTTTCCTTTAAAGACGTAACTAACCTCCTCCTTTTCTTCGAAATGCCCTAATATATCAATAAGCTCAGTACTGATCTCCCTATTCCCTATCCTCCATATCCTTCTACTTTGTAAATACTGGTAAATACTCAAAAAGTACCTCAACCACATCCTCCGCATCCAAGCAAATGTTCCCCCTTTATCCTTGACTGGTCCTACCTTCTCACTCTTGCTGTTGATGTTTGTATAAAATGCCTTGGGATTCTCCTCAGTCCTACATGCCAAAGACTTTTCATGGCCCCTCTTGGCTTTCTTAATTCCCTTCTACTTTTCTGGCATCTTTATAATCTCCAACAGCTCTGTTTGTTTCTAGCTTCCTCAGCTTTACATACTTTTCCTTCCTTTCTTGACTAAATTAGCACCACTGTTGATATCCAAGGTTCTCTGAACTTGCCGTCCTTGTTCTTCCTTCTGACTGGAATGTACCTGTCCCATGCTCTGTGCAGTTGTTTATTAACCACCCCCCACATGTCAGATGTGGACTTGCCCAGAAACGGCTGCCCACAATTAACTCTCCCTAGTTCCTACACAATGCTCTTGTTTAGTTTGTTTAAAGTGTGAAAAGTCACCTCACCAATAGAAAATGCTATATTAAGACCAATACTGCAGATGATGGAACCCAGTAGTAAAAACTAGAAATGCTGAAAAGTCAGACAGCAGCATGGATCTGGAACATAATTCTGTTCCCTCTTCCCAGTAAATATCTGACCTATTTTAATTAGATTGTAATATTAGCTTAGAGCAAACTAGTTAGGCCAAATTAAAAAAAAATCATCTGTTCTAGTTCAGAAACACTGAAGTTTTGGGTGCCACGGAAGCGTAGTGGTGACAGCAATGTTATCCCAGCTAGGGACGTGGGGGTTTAATTCTGGCATCCTCTGTGGGCAAGTTTGCACGTTCTTTCCATGTGTGCATGGGTTTCTTCTGGGTGCTCTAGTTTCCTCCCTTAGTCCAATGACATAATGGTTAGTGGGTTAATTGGTGTTCTAAATTGTCCTGTGATTAGGCTAGTGTTAAATAAATGGGTAGCTAGCTGGGTGGTGTAGCTCAGGGGTCACCAACCTTTTTTGCACCGTGGACCGGTTTAATATTGACTACATTCTTGCGGACCGGCCAATGGTGGGGGTGGGGTGTTAATCACGACTGGAATATAGGTGCTAAGTCAACAATAAGTCACTTATAAGTGGCTAATACACTCAATTTTGTTTCTAGAAGGGTTTATCTAATGAATTTAATATTAAACACACAGCGCATATTTTCCTCACATGAATATAGTGATAAGTCAATTATAACTCACTTGGAAGTCAGTAGCATCATAACATTTTAAGTAATGTTTGGATATTAAACACACAGCGCATATTTTCCTTGTATGAACATATAAAATCATTGCAACACACCAGTGAGAGGACAAGGTAAGGGCTGAAGGTCCCCTTACCGGGGCCGCGGAGATCGCAGTCCGGAGAGAGTGACCAACTGAGCGAGGAGTGTGACAGAACACGTGCCCGCCCCCCTTGTAGGTAGGTAGGATCTATCAGCTGACAAAAGTTTGGCTCGAGGGATGACGTTCAGTAGATTGCAGCGAGGTAGCTGCTCTGCTACTTATGAAACCCTGATTAGGTTGTCTGCCAATATTTTAGCACCGGGTTCCCCACAGACATTCGGTGTGCTAAACAGGTTCAGAGGTAGCGCCTGTATGTCTGCGCTCCAGGGCAGTAGCAACGGCACTCCTCGCTGGCCACGGGAGGCGGCCAGTTACCCGAGGCCAACCAGTGATCCTTGGTGTGAGGGTATCACTATGTTTAGGCTACTGATGACCTTGCGTGGGTAATGGCTTCGCATGCGTAATGACCTCGCGTGTGTTCAAGTCCAACAGTGTGTGTGACAGGGAATGAGGAAAGGTGCAGCTGACTCATATTGTTTCATATCACCAAATCATATTGTTTCCTAGCAGCCCGGTAGCACGTGCTTTGTGGCCCGGTACCAGTCTGTGGCCCAGTGGTTCGGGATCACTGGTGTAGCTCGAGGGGCCGGAACAACCGATTCCAGCTGGATCTCTAAATAAATAAATAAAACAACTTTACACAGTATACCAGTTTCCCAAGTACTAGCTTGGTCCTGATTTTCTAATTGGACCTTCTTTAAAAACTATTGTGGAGCTCAGCAGTGAATTTCTTTTCCTCCATTTACATCCAGCAACCCAGCAGTTGTTTCCTATCAGCTATTCTATTTGTTTTAAAATACTGCTCAATTTATTCAGTATGCGCCATCCAGTTATCTTTTATGCAATCAAATGCATCTCTCTCTCTCTCTCTCTCTCTCTCTCTCTCTGATGTAGCCAGTCATTTCTGCTTTTTTTAAAAAAAAAATGTATTAATATTATCACCCAGTACTTATTGTTTATGAACTCCTGGCTTGTTAATTTTATCCATTTTCTGTGTTGATTTTTAACTCGACTGTCTCTCTTCCCTTCCAAAGAAACATGTGCTGTGCTTTTTTCTAAACTCAAACATCTCTCTGCGCTTTAACAGATATGTGGTTGTCCTGGGTTCATTTTGAAACTTCCTCATCACCACTGATATGTTTTGTCACTCCCGAAACAAATCAAAAGAAAAACACAGGAGCTGGGATGCATGTGCTTCATTTCCTTTTCATTAATGAGGAGCTCACATATGACATGGTGGTGTAAAGACATATGCCAGTTATGTACTTCTTACATATAACCCATCATGAATTATGTGAATAAACAAATGTGCTTAATAAAATGATACATTTACAATATCTCTCAAATATTACAGAAATATTAATTACACTACAAAAAACAAGGCTGATGTTTTCTGTCACGAGCTCTCCATCAGAATTGGAAAGATGAGAAGGCATGCTTCTTTTAATTTGTAGGAGGAAACTAAAGGGATTTGTGTAATAGATGCTGACGAAAGTTGTCAGAGCTACAATTACACTGAAAACTGGCATGTGGATCAAAATTTACTGAAGACGGTTTACTTGAAACAGTTTAAACCAAGTTAAAATCTAAGGGTAGTAAGGTGCTTAGGGAAAAGTTGTGATGATGTTGGTCGTGCCTGTACTGGACACCATTGGAGGAAAGTAAAAGGCCAGAGATAGATTTCAGAATGTGTGCTGGCAATGAATTGAAGTGACAGATAACTGGAAGCTATTGCCTACTAAAGGGAGGTGTTCTGAATGTCGTTACCCAATCTGTGATTGGTTTCGCTTATGTAAAGTAATCAATCATGGACATTGTAAAACCTGTCCTTTTGCATCTTTCTTGTAGTGCCCCAATGTAATTTCCCACTGACACAGCAACTCACTTGCACATTTTCCAATTTAGTGATCAGGGCGTTGAAACATGATGATGCTCCTTCATCAGTTTTCAGTCTTTTCTGACGTGGTTTCACCACTTTGTTTAACCCCTGTGGAGCAACACTACTTGGAGAATGGGGGCAACAGATCCAGGAGTGGGCAGCGGCTTTTATTGATAGATTTTTCAGGATATGGATACTTCTGGCGATAGTGCCATTCACTGCCAATCCCTAACTTTTCCGTCTAAATGTCCTGCTGGGCTATTTCAGAAGGAAATTAAGAGTCGGCTACAGGAATAGGTCTGAAGCTCAGCTGGGCCAGACTGACTGAGAATGTAATGGATTCCCAAGCCTAAAGGCATTAGCCCTTTTACCAGATAGATTTTATGACTGGCATTATTGATATCTGTTATGGTTGCTCCAAATTCTAGGTTATTTATTGAATTTAAATTCAATTGTGAGATTTGAACTCTGGTTTCCATACTTTTAGCCCAGGCCTCTGAATTACATAATTGCTATAGCACACCAAATCCTGACTGTGCAATCCTCTTGGTACTTGTAAATTCTCTGTTAGGAGTGAAACTTTTATAACTACGTAAGCCACGAGTGAGAAATCCTGCAACACTAGCAAATCTTATTGTCCAATGTGTCATCTTTTGAGCTGAAGTAAAATTGGTTTCATCCACAGGTGTGGAGTTCAGAAGATCTTACTCATGCACCAATGAGCAGCAAATAATGAGATTGGTGGAGATTGGTCAGTGCTGTCTGGAAGAATTCTATGTTTGGGAGTGTGGCAATGACCTTCCCTTAAGATGTAAGAGTAGTCCACTCCTATGTGTGAGACTGTATTTGTACTAGAGGTGATCACATATTTTATATGTCGGGGTTGTCTTGTCATACAAACATTGATACTTAGAGAAGCCTATATAAGAACATGGGTCTTCATAAACCCCTGTGGATAAAATCATTGATGAACCTCCTTCAGCTTGGTTTCTGTCACTGTAAATTTCCTTGGCTCTTTTTAAACTTAACATGAGCCTATTGACCTGGCTCCTTTTATTCTCTGGGAATTTTGTTTTCCATGTTTCGTTTAGATGTATGTTAAGATGACAAAGAAGTATAAATAAATACCAGTTTCTGTGCAGAGAAATATGATGGAAGATGCAAAGGAACCATGCGCTTTAAGTGTAAGCAATGTGCAACATAAGCAGTAAGCTGAGTGAAGCAACTTGGCTAATAAGTGCAGTGCAGTTTTATGGGAAGCAGTGTTGGTAAAAGCTGGCTGTTCTGTGAGTAGGCTAATGCTGATGTGTTTCAGAGAATTAACATTGAAAATAACCCTTGGAAGGCAGAATACTGATGTAAAATCATTGGTATCATTGAGACAGTATTTTTTAACCAGGAAAACATGTTCTAACATCAATGAAAATCTTTGACAGAACGTTTGGGGTTGAATTTCCTGCCCAGATCAAAAATGGATATAATCTTGCTTTACTCCTATTTAAAACTACAGTAGTTGAACTATAAATTCATTCTTTTTTTTTTGGTATCTCCAAGTCTTAATTTTTAACCTTATACACATCTGGAAACTCAGTTTTGGAAAAAAAAATGCCTAACTTTATATCCAAACCCTGCTCATTCTTAATCAAAGAAAGGAAACTTCTAACTAAATGATGGTTAAAATAACCAATTCAAGATGCTGAACTGATGTAAAGCTGGCCACTATTTAATCCTTCTACATAGTTTTACAAAATCAAGTGAAGAAAAAGGGGAAAGCATTAAGCACATAGGCAACATACACAAAATGCTGGTGGAACACAGCAAGCCAGGCAACATCTATAGGAAGAAGTGCAGTCGACGTGTCGGGCCGAGACCCTTCGTCAGGACTAACTGAAAGAAAAAATAGTAAGAGATAGGAAAGTGGGAGGGGGAGGGGGAGATCTGAAATGATAGGAGAAGACAGGAGGGGGAGGGATAAAGCTAAGAGCTGGAAAATTGATTGGCAAAAGGGATACAGAGCTGGAGATGGGAAAGGATCATGGGACGGGAGGCCTAGGGAGAAAGAAAGGGGGAGGGGAGCACCAGAGGGAGATGGAGAACAGGCAAGGAGTGATTGTGAGAGGGGCAGAGAGAGAAAAAAAGGAGAGAGAATAAAAAGGGTGGGGAAATAATAAATAAACAAACTAACAAACAAATAAATAAATAAGGGATGGGGTAAGAAGGGGAGGAGGGGCATTAATGGAAGTTAGAGAAATCAATGTTCATGCCATCAGGTTGGAGGCTACCCAGACGGAATATCAGGTGTTGTTCCTCCAACCTGAGTGTGGCTTCATCTTGACAGTGGAGGAGGCCATGGATAGAAATATCAGAATGGGACGTGGAATTAAAATGTGTGGCCATTAGGAGATCCTGCTTTCTATGGCAGACAGAGCGTAGGTGTTCAGGCACATAGGCACTCATTTTTTTCTGTTAATGGCTCCATCATTAAGTAATGTTATTTTATTAATTCCTTGTTCTTTGGAGAAATTTATGTCTCCAGAAGTGATGTATTGCAAATAGTTTTTGATCAGTTTCTACAGAAGCATCATCAAATATCACTGTTCAATTCTTTCATCAGAATTCATGTGCTGGAGGATCTTTAAACCACATGCTCTGTGCAGAGCTATATTGTTTTAGCTGAAAAAAAATCTGCTTTGTTTAAGAGGTACATGCACATTCACAAACACATACAGTATTTATGCAAATTCCCTTACATTATATCTTCTCCTCACACACCTCAAATTTGCCCACCCCAAAATCTCTTCTTTAATACTACAGAACACCCAACCTGCTATTAAGCTATGATCCTAACCAATCACCATCACAAAAGGCCCTATCCCAGTGCAAGCTTGGGTCAAGTGAGTCAATCTTATTGCTCTAACATTATCTCAAGTTTCTCACCTGAGTATTACAGCTCACCACCTGGTGGAATGGAGCTGGCCTGCAGGATGAATGGGAAACTGTTCAACCTACACCCAGTGTAGTAGGTACAGCTGTGAGTTGGATTGCTATGAGAAAGGAAGTGGTGCACAGGTCCGGGAATAAAGTTTAAAAGGGGTAAGCTTCGCGGGAACTCGGCTATCACCAGAGCACCAACCATGAGTTGGAGAGCAGGGAAGGTTCAGGCATAAAAGGGAGACACTGCCTAGCGCAGCGGTCATCAAAAGAGTGGTCTGAGTCAGACTGGTAGGGCTTTGGCTCATTCGGGCTTCAGCAAGGTAAGTGGGGAAGTGGACCGTTTTTTTTCCTTGTACTTTTTTTTGAGGAATAGAGAGCGTGTCTGTAGGGTTTGTACTTTGCTCTGGGTGTCAGACGTGTGCATCCTGGGAATCTTCCAGTCTTCCAAATGGCCACATCTGCACCAGGTGCAACTCCTGAGAGACCGTGTTAGGGATCTGGAGCTGAGGCTTGATAAACAACAGCTTATTAGGGAAAGTGAGCAGGAGATAGTTAGGAGCTAAATGGAGTTAGTCACCCTAAGGCTGCAGGAGTTAGACAAGTGGGTGACTGTCAGGGAAGGGAAGGGAAGAGCTCAGATAGTAGAGAGCACCCCGTGATCATCCCCCTCAGGAATCATTATCTCATTTTGGATGCTGTTGAGGGGGGTGACCTGACAGAGGACGGCCACGGCGATCGGGTCTCTGGCGCTGAGCCTGGTTCTGTGGTGCAGAAGGAGAGAAGAAGATGAGGAATGCAGAAGTCATAGGGGATTCCATAGTGAGGGGAGCAGAGAGGAGGTTCTGTCAGCCTGATAGAGATACCTACATGGTGTGTTGCCTCCCAGGTGCCAGGTTATGGGATGTCTCGGATTGGGTGCAGAGTATTCTGAAAAGACAAGGTGAACAGCCAGAAGTCTTGGTACACGTTGATACCAATGATATAGGTAGAAAAAGGGAAGAGGTCCTGAAGAGAGAATTCAGGGAGTTGGGTAGGAAGCTGAAAAGCAGGACCTCCAGGTTAGTAAGCATGGGTTTTCTGCCCGTGCAATGTGCTAACAAGCAGAAGAATAGCATGATCAGGTATATTAATACATAGCTGAGATACTGGTGTAGGGGGCAGGGCTTCGGGTTCCTGAATCACTGGGGCATCTTCTGGGGGAGGTACGACTTGTACCAAAAGGATGGGTTACACCTGAACCCAAAGGGGTCCAATATCCTAGCAGGCAGGTTTAATGAGCTGTTAGGGAGGGTTTAAACTAATTTCGCAGGGGGATGGGAACCGGAGTGATAGGGTTGAGGAAGAGGAAAACAGAAATAAATCAAAGATAGCATGCAACAGAGATAATAGAAAGGACAGTCAGGAGATGAGGCATGATCACAGCCAGTGGGATGAGTTACAGGGCAATAGAGGTGTGGTGCAGTTAAAACCAAAAGCAACAAATATTGGACTGAAAGTGTTATGATTGATTGCATGCAGCATAAGAAATAAGATGAACGATTTTGAAATTCAGCTACAGATTGGCAAGTATGACGTTGTGGCCATCTCTGAAACTTGGCTAAAGGATGGCTGCCATTGGGAGCTGAACATCTAAGGATGTACGGTGTATCAGAAAGATAGGTTAGTTGGCAGAGGGGGTGGTGTGTCTCTGTGTATAAGAAATAATATTAAATCATTAGAAAGGGATGGCATAGGATCGGAAGGTGTCGAGTCTCTATGGGTTGAATTAACAAATGGCAAGGGTAAAAGGACCCTAATGGCAGTTGTATTCAAGCCTCCAAACAGCAGTTGGAATGTGGATTACAAATTACAACTGGAGATAGAAAAGGTGTGTCAGAAAGGCAATGTCATGATAATCATTGATTTTAACATGCAAGGGGACTGGGGAAACCAGGGCAGTACTGGATTTCAAGAGAGGGAAATTATAGAATGTCCAAGAGATGGCTTTGTAGAACAGCTTGTTGTTGAGCCCACTAGGGGATTTGCTGTGCTGGATTGGGTATTGTGCAATGATCCAGAGGTGATAAGAGAGCTTAAGGTTAAGCAACCCTTAGGGAACAATGATATTAATATGATTCAGTTTACTTTGAAATTTGAGTAGGAGGAACTAAATTTCAATGTGTCGCTGTTTCAGTGGAAAAAAGGAGATTACAGTGGCATGAGAGGGGAACTGGCCAAGGTTGACTGGAAAGGGACATTTGCAGGAAGGACAGCAGAGCAGCAATGGCTGGAGGTTCTGTGAAAAATGAGAGAGGTGCAAGACAAATATATTCCAAATAAGAAAAAATTTTAGAATGGAAGAAGGACAGTACTATGGCTAACAAGCGAAGTCAGAGCCAAAGTTAAAGCAAAAGAGATGGCATACAAGGAAGCCAAAGCTAGTGGGAAGATAGAGGATTGGGAAGCTTTTAAAAACTTGCAGAAGTAAAATAAGATCATTAGCAAGGAAAAGATGAATTATGAAAGGAAGTTGGCAACTAATATCAAAGAAGATACTAAAAGCTTTTTTAAGTATATAAAGGGTAAACGAGAGTTGAAGGTAGATATAGGACCAGTAGAAAATGACGCTGGAGATATTGTAATGAGAGATGCAGAGATGGCAGAAGAACTGAATGTCTATTTTGCATCAGTTTTCTTAGTGGAAGACATCTGCCGTGTACCGGACATTCAAGAGTGTCAGGGAAGTAAAGTATGTGACTGAAAATTACTCAGAGGAAGTGCTCAGGAAGCTTAATGGTCTGAGGGTGGATAAATCTCCTGGACCTGATAGAATGAACCTATAGGTTCTGAAGGAAGTAGCTGGACAGACTGTGGAGGCCTTAACAATGATCATTCAAGAATCGATAGATTCTGGCATTGCACCAGATGACTGGAAAATTGCATATGTTACTCTGCCTTTCAAGAAGGGTAGGTGGCAGCAGAAAGGAAACTATAGACTTTTAGCCTGTCATCAGTGGTTGGGAAGCTGTTGAAATCAATTGTTAGGGATGAGATTATGCAGTACCTGGAGGCACGTGACAAGGTAGACCAAAGCCAGCATGGTTTCCTATAAGGAAAATCCTGCCTGACTAACCTACTGCAATTTATTGAGAAAATTACAAGCAGGGTAGACAAAGGAGATGCAGTAGATGTGGTGTACTTGGATTTTCAGAAGACCTTTGACAAGGTGCCGCACATGAGGTTGCTTAGCAAGATAAGAGCTCATGGAATTACAGGCGAGTTAGTAGCATGGGTGGAGCATTGGCTGACTGGCAGAAAACAAAGAGTTATATTGTAAGTAGCCAATCTTACAATACAGGGAACTAGTTCACTTCCTTATTTATCCTCCATGATGAGTTTAATTGCTAACACTCATCAGTTGAGGGTCCTCCCTCCCTGCCAGTAAGATGATACGTCCAGCAAACAAAGTAATTTAAACAGAGTTTCCATCTCTGCCGCATCTACTCTCAGGATGAGGCTTTTCATTCCAGGACGAAGGAGATGCTTCCTTTTTTAAAGAAAGGGGCTTCGCTTCCTCCACCATCATCCCTGCTCTCAAATGCATCTCTCCCATTTCACACACATCTGCCCTCACCCCATTCTCCCGCCACCCCACTAGGAATAGTGTTTCCCTTGTCCTCACCTACCACCCCACCAGCATCCTGGTCCAACATATAATTCTCTGTAACTTCCGCCACCTCCAACAGGATCCCACCACCAACCAAATCTTTCCCTCCTTTCTGCTTTCTGCAGGGATCACTCCATTCGTCCCCCCCATCCCTTCCCACCAATCTCCCTCCTGGCACTTACCCTTGTAAGCTGAACAAGTGCTACACCTGCCCTTACACTTCCTCCCTCACCACCATTCAGAGCCCCAGACAGTCCTTCCAGGTGAGGCGACACTTCACCTGTGAGTCGGCTGGTGTGGTATACTGCGTCTGGTGCTCCCGGTGTGGCCTTTTATATATTGGTGAGAGCCGATGCTGACTGGGAGACCGTTTTGCTAAACACCTTTGCTCTGTCTGCCAGAGAAAGCAGGATCTCCCGGTGTCCGCACATTTTAATTCCACGTTCCATTCCCATTCTGATACGTCTATCCATGGCCTCCTCTACTGTCAAGATGAAGCCACACTCAGGTTGGAGGAACAACACCTTATATTCCATCTGGGTAGCCCCCAACCTGATGGCATGAATACTGATTTCTCTAACTTCTGTTAATGCCCCTCCTCCCCTTCTTACCCCATCCCTTATTTATTTATTTGTTTGTTTGTTTGTCTGTATCCCTTTTGCCAATCAACTTTCCAGCTCTTGGCTTCAGCCCTCACACTCCAGTCTTATCCTATCATTTTGGATCTCCCCCTCCCCCTCCCACTTTCAAATCTCTTACTATCTCTGCTTTCAGTTAGGCCTGACGAAGGGTCTCAGCCCGAAATGTCAACAGTGCTTCTTCCTATAGATGCTGCCTGGCCTGCTGTGTTCCACCAGCATTTTGTGTGTGTTGCTTGAATTTCTAGCATCTGCAGATTTTCTCGTGTTTTTAAACAGAGTTCATTTATTTTGAGTGATACTCATTTAAATCTGAACATTCCTAAAACACGTTTAAAATTCACAGAGGATTTCTATTTTACAAAAGACTTCCAAATTACAAAAATACAGGTCCAATAACTATAAGGTAAAAAGACATACTAATGGTGCAGACAAATCAGTTTGCAAACTTCTTTGAACTAAGCAACTTAGCCAGTGTTGTCTGTTTTGAAACAAGACCAATTAAGTAACCCATTATCTTATATTGTACCTCTTCAGCAATAAGACAGGTGCCAAGATCTGCAAGTCTATGGCTCTATAAAATGCTTGTTTGCAAAGCAGTCTTTTCAAACTCATTACTGATTACTGATTGCCATTTAAATTGAGAAATGAAGACTGGTTCCCGTTTACATCCAGAACCTAAACAAAGTATGTAGATGGAAGTTTAACTTACAATAGTTTGACCTTTACAAGTGGCAGCTGCTGTGTTTAGAAAGCTAGTCTTGGCAATAAAAAAACAAGAGGCCATCTGGCCCAGGAAGCAAATATCTGATCAGTCAATCATGTGGCTGCAAAACAATGCATGAAAGCATGCAGACATGGTCAAATGGTACAGTTGTTGTTCAAACCAAACAACAGAATGGGAAAGAAATGTGATCTAAGTGACTTTGACCGTGGAATTATTGTTGGTGTCAGACAGGGTGGTTTGAATATTTCAGAAACTGCTGATTTCCTGGGATTTTCATTCACAGCAGTCTCTAGAGCTTACAGAGAATGGTGCAAAGAATGAAAAAAAAAATCTGGTGCTCATCAGTTCTGTGGGCAAAAGCTTCATTAATGAGAGATGTCAGAGGACAATAGCCAGACTGGTTCAAGCTGACAGGTGACAGTAACTCATATAAACAATGTGTTACAACAGTGGTGTGTAGAAGAGCATCTCTGAATGCACAATACTTTGAACCTTGAAGTGGATGGGCTAAAGTAACAAAAGACCCAGCGGCCATTTTATTAGGTACAGGAGATTCTGAACTGTGATTGCTGCAAACTCAGTGAAGAGACAATTACATTTGCATAGATTCAGAAGCTGAGCTTCAGGCCATTGTCAACATGTTCTCTGAATTTTAGAAGAAAATTGGTTTTATGCTAAATACCTGTAAAACAAAGGCCTTCTACCAAATAGTCCCTCATGGACCATTAGAAAATAGAAGCTGGATTGTATCATTTGGCCTTTGAAGCCTGAACCATTATTCAATAGGATTATGGCTGATAAGCTGAAGATCTCATCTCTTTTCCTGTGCCATTTCCCATAGCACATCCTTTAAGACTTATCCTCTTAAACACCCCCAAGGATCAAGCCTCTACGTTCTTCTAAAGTAGAGAACGTTGCCCTTCAACAAAAAAAAAAATGACTAGTATGTAATCCAGGGAAACGTGGGCCAGTTTCTCAGGAATCATTGCTCAGCATTGATGGGCACTAAACTTTCAATTCACTAATTCCTCCCTCATCCAGAGATAAACTTTAGCCACTGAGTGAAAGAATGTTCAGAGATCAAGGTCTAAAATGGGCCAGACAGCTCATGGTCTACTTCATAGCAGTGATCTCTGTATCCTGGATCTTGCACAGATGTGGACATTTTGTTACAGGTATTTTAAAGCATTGGTGAGGTACCACTAACTCATTCTCTGCAAAATCTTCCAAATTCACTGATAGGATAATTAGATTAGATTCAACTTCACTGTCATTGTGCAGAGTACAGATACAAAGACAAATGAAATGCAGTTAGCACCTAACCAGAAATACAAAGAATAGTGTTATTTACAAAATAACTGTGAATAAAAAGTAGGTGCTACAGCACACAAATATAAGAGTACTGAGACAGTACAATATGGATACAATACTGCTTAGTGCTATGATGTGAAGTTCAGCAGGGTTTCTTAGGGAAGAAACTCTTCCTGTGTTTGCTGGTGCAGGAGCAGAGGCTCCTGTAGCGCCTACTGGATGGGAGGAGAGTAAGAAGTCCATGGTTAGGGTGAGATGCATCCTTGATAATGCTTTTCGCCTTGCCCAGGCAGCGTTTATGGTAGATGTTCTCAATGGTGGGCAATTGGGTGCTGATAATCCGCTGGGCAGTTTTCACCACCTACTGGAGTGCTTTGCAGTCCGATACAGGACAATTGCCGTACCACACTGGGATGCAGTTGGTGAGTTTGCTCTCAGTGGTACAGAGGTAAAAGTCCATCAGTATCCTGGGACAGAGGTGAGCTTTCTTGATGCTCCACAGGAAATAAAGGTGCAGTTGCGCCTTTTTGATCAGGATGGAGGAGTCAGAGACCAGGTGAAATCCTCAGAAATGTGGACACCAAGGAATTTGAAGCTTGATACGCACTCCACTACAGTTCCATTGATGTAGATGGAGATGTGAGTGTGGCTCCTAGCATGCCTGAATTCCACAATGATCTCCTTGGCCTTCTGGGTGTTAAGGGCCAGGTTGTTGTCGGCACACCACACGGCCAGGCACTGGACCTCGTCCCTGTAGGCCGTCTCGTCATCCCCTCTGATCAGGCCAACACCGCGGTTTTGTCTGCAAACTTGATATGGAGTTAGAACCGTGTACAGGAACGCAGTCATAGATGAAAAGGAAGTAGAGAAGAGGGCTCAGCACACAGCCTTGAGGCACGCTGGTATTCAGGATGAGAATGGAGGAGGAGAGATTGTCTAACCTAACAGATTGGGGTCTGTTAGTCAGAAAGTCCAAGGTCCAATTGCAGAAGGATGAGCTGATACCAAGTTGGCGAAGTTTGGCGATCAGCTTGGAGGGGATCACAGTATTGAATGCCGAACTAAAATCAATGAACAGCATTCTGACATAAGAGTTGGAGCTATCCAGGTGGGTCAGGGCAGAATGAAGTGGTGTGGAGATGGCATCCTCTGTTGACCTGTTGGTGCGATAGGCAAATTGATGGGGGTCCAGGGTAGTGGGCAGACAGGATTTTAGATGTGATAGAACCAGTGTCTCAAAGCGCTTTGCAATGGTGGGGGTGAGTGCAACTGGGCGGAAGTCATTCAGGCCCATGGCAGTGGAATGCTTCGGCACTGGCACGATGGTGGCGATCTTGAAGCTTGTGGGGACAACTGCCTGGGCCAAGGACAGATTGAAAATGTCCGTGAAGACCCCGGCCAACTGCCCTGCACAGACTCTGAGCACTCGGCCAGGTATTCCATCCAGATCAGCTGCCTTCCATACATTCACCCTGCTCAGGGTGGCGCAAACATCGGAGGTGGAAAGTGAGAGAGGCAGTTCACCAGGTGGGAGATCCGCTTTGAGGGTGAACTCCCTGTTCTCTCAGTCAAAGCAAGCGTAGAAGTAATTGAGTGAATTAATTAAGTGAATTAACCTCAGATTTATCCTCTAGATTAGTGGCCACCACCCTTTTTAAGCCCAAGATCCCCTACCTCGGCCTTATGAAAGGCGAGATCGACTCCAAATCGATTAGTTACACGCATGCGCATCGGGGCAGAAAAGACCAGAAGTAAAACCCTGCAACCCGGAAGGAGAAATAATGTATGTACACCAGGGGTCACCACCGTTTCTTGCACCGTAGACCGGTTTAATGTTGACAATATTCTTGCGGACTGGCCGACAGGGGGGAGGTGTTAAACACAACTGGAATACAGCAATACTCGAAGCAGGTTCCTTATGTCCAGTCTATTCCGCAATTTAGTTTTCGTGGCTCTCAGCACTTAGCTTCAGTCCCACTTGCTCATGTTTTTTCCGCTGAGAAAACTCAATGGGTTTGTCTTTAAGTGCGGGGTGCTTGGACTCAAGGTACCGAAGCAGTTTTGAGGGCTTCATTGCCTCATTAGACAGCCTCTGGGCCTGAACTCCAGACTCCAGACGCCTTGGTCTGCAGTTACGAATTAAGTCATCTGCGAATATTTTAGCACGGGTTCCCCACGAACATTCGGTGTGGTAAACAGGTTCAGAGGTGGAGCCCATCTGTCCACGCTCCAGGCCGGTACCAACGGCACTTCCTGCCAGCTGCGCGAGGGTGTCACGTGTTTAGGCAACTGATGACCTTGCGTGCATTCAAGTTCAACAGTCGGTGTGACAGGGAATGAGGGAAGGTGCAGCCGACTCATATCGTTTCCTCGCGGCCCAGTGGTTGGGGACCACTGAAGTACACTGTGTAGTGCAGGGGAGCTACACGCATGCGCACTGGGCAGAAAGAACGAAACTAAAACCCCACAACCCAGAAACAATCTCTCAAAGGTATCTGTGTATTTCTTTTTTCTTTTTCTTTCGGGATCAACTGGAAAAGTCTCAAAGATCGACCAGTTGATCGCGATCGACGGGTTGTCAACAACTACTCTAGATCAATATCCCTAGTAGCAAAGTTCTCATAACTCTGAGCACATGCTAAACACCAACAATGAGAGTTCTGTTTGAAGGTCATTCAGAACAAGGGATTACCAAAAAAAGAGGAAACCCCAGAAGGATGCTTTTCAAAAAAATTTTTAATTTTGTCTGCTCCATGACTGATCAAAGTAGAGAGGAGTGTTGAAATACTTAAGTCACTTATATGGGAGTATTCAGAAGCCTATCATAGATGGCAGGAGGAGAATATTATCTTCCTATGACCCACTCCCCACCCCATTAAACTCCGCTGGCCACACCTGTGGCTAAGATTACAATTTCTGTATTCACAGATAGGACCAGAATAGCAATAAATAATTAATAAGGAGGAGGTATGCGATAAGCCACCTATATTAAAAACATGTAAGCCACTTAGAACAGTTGTGATGTTTTATAGATTGCTGAGAGAAATAGGGATGGTAGTCACTGGGGCTTGCCACAATATTCCATCAACATCAGATCATGAAAGTGCCAGAGGATCAGAAGATGGCACTTTTTATCAAAAAGTGGTGCCGGAATATAAATGGCTGTTGCAAACCAGTAAGTTTAACCTAGATAGCTGAAAAAGTTTTAAAAATAGCAGATGGGGACAAAAAATAGTAGGCCTATTGAGAAAATAGAGTAAAGGAGAGCTGGCAGGAATTTTTAACAAGTCATGCTTTATCTGCACTCATTGGATTTTTTGATGATGCGATCTAGAGAGTTGATACAGATAACCTGGTGGATGTCATCTGTATGGTTTTTCAGTAGCATCTATTGAAGTCTTCTGAAAGACTGACTGCAGACAGTAGTAATAAATGGTTGTTTTTGAGACTGGAAGACAGGAGACTGATATTTCCCAAGGGCCAATCTTTTTTTATTCGGTGTGCTTTTTACATACATTCCATGGCCACTTTATTAGGTACAGGAGTGGACACTGGTATGGTCTCCTGCTGCTGTACCCCATCCACTTCAAGGTTTGATGTACGAGGGGTGATTGATAATTTCATGGCCTAAGGTAGAAGGAGTCAATCTTAGAAAACCTAGCACATTTATTTTTCAACATAGTCCCCTCCTACATTTACACACAGTCCAGCGGTCATGGAGCATATGGATCTTGGATCTCCAGAAAGTGTCCACAGATGGGTGATTGCTACGTTTGTGGCCTAAGGTAGGAGGCAATGAGTTATACAGCTCTTGTTACATGCACATGCAGGTCAACTCTTTGAGTGATTATGCAGGAAGTTTGAAGTTAATAACTCATGTCCTTCTACCTTAGACCACAAACTTATCAATCACTCATCTGCGGACACTTTCGGGAGGTCCAAGATCTGTATGCTACATGACTGCTGGACGAAGTGTGTAAATTGGGGGGGGGGGGGGGACTATGTTGAAAAATAAATGTGCTAAGTATTCTAAAATTGACATTCTATCTTAGGCCACGAACATCAATCAGCCCTTGTATTGTGCATTTAGAGTTGCTCTTCTGCACATCATTGTTGTAATCCATGATTACTTGAGTTACTGTCACCTTCCTATCAGCTTGAACCAATCTGACTGTTCTCCCCGACCTCTCTCATTAACAAGGTATTTTCGTCCACAGAATTGCTGCTCACTGGATTTTTTTTCTCTCTGTAAAGACTAGAGACCATTGTGTGTGAGAATTCCAGGAGAACAGTAGTTTCTAAGATATTCAAACCACTCCATCTGGCACCAACAATCACTCCATGGTCAAGATCGCATTTGTTCCCCATTCTGCTGTTTGGTCTGAACATCAGCTGAACCTCTTGATTAAGTGTGCATGCTTTTATGCATTGAGTTGCTGCAACATGACTGGCTGATAAGATACTTGCATTAACAAGCAGGTGTATTTAATAAAGTGACCACTTTATATGACTGTTCACAGTAAAATCGCAGACCAAATGTGAAGGAAAGGAAGAGAGTAGTACACTGTAATTGGGTAGAGATAAAGCGGCAAATTGCACAGTCACACAACTGCTGGAATTTAATAGAGAATTATGAAGGTACATTGGCAAAAAGAACAAGTAAAGGAAAAGCTTCTGAATATCTTGAGAACTGCTGGAGCTAAGTACATGTAACCATTTCTGCATCCAGTCTATCTGTGTTGCATTGTCCCTGTAATTGTAACTGTTTTCTGCTTTTAATGGCCATAACACCATTAGATATCGGAGCAGAATTAGCAATTTGGCCCATTGAGTCTGCTCTGCCATTTCATCATAGCTGATCCATTTTCCCTCTCAGCCCAATCTCCCGCCTTCTCCCTGTATCCCTTCGTGCCCTGACTAATCAAAAATCTATCAACCTTTGCCTTAAATGTACCCAACAAACTGGTCTCTACAGCCACCTGTGGCAATGAATTCCACAGATTCAAGACTCTCTGGCTAAAGAACTTCCTCCTCATTTCTATTCAAAATTGACTCCCCTTCATTCTGAGGCTGTGTCCTCTGGTCTTAAATTCCCCTACCATAGGAGACATCCTCTCCACATGCACTCTATCAAGTCCTTTCAACATTCAATATGTTTCTCATTCCTCTGAATTCCAGTGAGTAGAGGCCCAGCGCCATCAAACACTCTTCATATGATAAGCCTTTCAATCCTGGAATCACTTTTGTAAACCACCTTTGAACCCTTTTGTCAGCTCATCCTTTCTTAGATAAGGACACAAAACTGCTCACAATACTCCAAGTGAGCCCTCACCAGTGTTTTATAAAGCCTCAACATTGCACTTTCATTTCCTTTAGCACTTGCCTCAATGTACAGCAAGCAAACTATAGCATTTCACTGTGTCTCAGTTGATGCGATGATAGTTGACTAGTTACCAATTACAATGAAATGAGTAAGTGGAGAGTATCCTAGCGTGCTTCTGATTTGTGTCTTATAGCAATGCTTTGAGGAATCAGGAGGTAACCCGTTCTCAGAATTTGGGTGGCTCATCCAGCTGAATTTATGATCATTGGTGATCATCAGAACTTTGTTGGTGGGATCCTGACAACAGTAGTTCTACTGCATATGAAAGTAGATATTTGGATTTTTGTCTTGTTGGAGATGGTTATTGCTTGGGATGGATGTTACTGTCACTTAACAGACTTTGGTTAATAGACTTAATTTTTTGCCTGGGAACTGTGAATGGAATTTAATTTATGATTTGGATTGGTTACATGCCAGTGTGGCAGCCGTGCTGAAACAGCCTGGCTCTAGTGCACGTCTTCCATGTCCCTTTGTCTTTGATGGTGTTAGTGGAGCTACACTCATACAAACAGCTGCTATCTGAATATTTTCTTACTTTTGCTTTCTGAATGCTGGATCAGGAGATAGAGCTTTGACCTATCCTTATCCACCTTCTGCGTGGCCCCATAACCTTTTCTGTATCCAGTGCTGTCAGATTTTCATTTTATTGTGTAGAGAGAATTAAACTGGCTGAAGATTGGCTTTCAGTTTAAGCTGGTTTAATTCAGTCCACATAAAGCTGGCTTTTGAGATGATAAGTATCATTAATAATTGCGATTGTTCTTGTTCTGATCATTCTCAGTATGAAGGAATCCAGTCACACATTCAGACCTGTTCCCTTTGGATTAAAAAAGGTTGTGAGGAGATTTGTCTAAAGTTTACCAGATTGTGACAAGTTTTGATAGGTTAAATGTAACAACACATTCCCGTAAGCAAAATATTTAAGAATCAGACAAGATTGTTTCAATATAATGGGAAAAAGCAAAGAATGTGAAGAAAACTTCCTTATCGGGATCATAATTATGAATTCATTGCATGTAAGAGTCATGGGAACAGATTTAATAAGGCCTTCAAAAGGCGATTGGATAAGCACTAAATGGAAAATAATTTTCTAAGCTATGAGAAAAAGAGTGGTTAAATCATAAACACAAGAGATTATGTAGATGTTGGAAATCCAGAGCAACATGAAAAAAATGCTGATGGAATTCAGCAGTCTGGCGGCATCAACGGAAGAGAATAAGAAGTCAACATTTCAGCTGAGACCCTCCATCAGTGTGGGGGGAATGGAGATGAACGGTTAGTCGAGAAGGAGCTGGTACATATTCTATCAGCCAAATAGCGTCCTGTTCCGTAATGATTCTATTTTATGATTCTATTTACAGCATCGAAGCACTGCTTTCAGTAATTTTGTTATACTTTGTTGTTTTGCTCAGGAATTGAATGTGCTATCCAAGCTAAGAAAATGTGGAATTCATTAGAACAAATCAGTAAGCTTTTCTGAGAGCTGGCACAAGCTCAACAGATTGGTTGGCTTCATGTGCAGGACAACTAAAATTACGTTTTTGCTCTTTTCCTCCTCTTCCAGTGGGTCCTTGTGATATCAGTTCCTCTCTGCAGCAAGTTGTGAACTGCTCACTGCTATTTGTCAATCTTCTTCGATAACAGCATTCATTCCCTTTACTCGCCTCTGAAAGTTTCCCTTAGGATTGTTGCCAAACTAACTCACTTGAAATCTAGAATTTGGTTATAAGTGTGAAAGAGTTTTCTGTTACAGTTTGCTACACACTCTTTATTTAAAGAAATAAATGGGCACTACTGAGGTAAGAATTATACCATTGGGTATCACAGATAAACCTGGTATTCGCTCATTATCGACACTCAGAGTACTGATGTATCGTTAAAGTCAAGTGGTCAAAATATAATTGAAGCATACCAGTTCATTAGGAGCATGCAGACACTGCTACATGCAAATTATGTTGGTGGTTGGACAAAGATCACATTGATTGCTTGCCATTTCATTCTGTGGGTTTATCATCACATGAGTGCTGCTTAGTATTTGGATAGTTTGACTCTGAGGTTAAGGTATAATTTCCGACTGAAAAATAACATGAGCAGCATCAGAGATGCCATGTGATGTGAGATGGTTAACTAGCAGAAGTATGTAGTTTCTGAACAAAAGCCTCAATGATTCTTCTTAAAGAAAGCAGTTGGTAAGATACTCTGAACTGGAAACAATGTCTCTTCCTTTCATCATCATTTCTGATGGATTTTGAGTTTTGCACAAGACGTACTTGCTTCTGTTAGGCTTGTATTTACACGGCAATGTTTTGAACTAAAACGAAAATGTCAAGGAAGTCTTGAAGTTCATTACAAATCTTTTGCCAATTTTCACCTGGGTCTACTGTTGTGATTTTTTTGCCCAAGATGGCACCGTTGAACCACAGTAATCTGTTGCGGACTGCTTACAAAACTTCTTAACTTGCCTCTTCTTAATTACTCTCACTGCAATCTGCTACCTGTAGTTTCTCTTTAATCAATGCACTTCTGCCAGTCTACTGTCTTTTGCACATTGGTTGTCTGTCCATCCTGTTGGGTGGGGTCTTTCACTAATTCTATTGTGTTTCTTACATTTACTATGTATGTCTGCAAGAAAACAAATCTCAGGGTTATATATGGTGACATATATGTACTTTGATAATAAATTTACTTTGAACTTTGAGATGTGTTTCCCACAGAAAAGAATGCTGTTTTTTTATTGATCTTACTGGGTGAACTGTTTCGGTGATTGATTGACAGATCAATAAGTCAAAGCGTAATGCTAAAATGAAGAAACCTTATACTATTTGTAACGATATATCAAATCTGCCGTTTCTGGTGGTGAAAACAACTTCTACCAAGTTCAAATCTTGCTAGTGATTGCAGTTCAAAATTACTTAATCATGAGAAACATTTCAAATTGCTCCATGATTGCAGCACAGCTTTTTTTTCCCAACCTTAAACCATCACATGTTACAGGTGATAATGAAGCATTGATACTTTCATAGATTGCCACATTAATAATTACTCTTCAAGGTCAATGTGTTTCTCTGTAATCTACTATCGTTATAATAACAATTACTATGTCTACCACATCCTGTTGTTTTTAACTTAGCCATTAAGGCAATTTTCTTTTCTAGTTTCCTTTTGTGTTTAAATCTTTGTGTTCCTCCCTTTCTTAATTAAAAAGCGGAAAATTACTTGCTATTATTTTCCACATTGCTCGGAGTCTTAACTTCCCATTGTACCTTCCAATCAATACAGTAATTTTGATGTGTGTTTAACATTGCACTGTCGGCCTCACAAACAGCAGAGTGATAATGGTTAGTAGTTCATTTCACCAGATTGATTCCTGGGATGGCAGGATTTTCATATAAAGAAAGACTGGATCGACTAGGCTTATACTCACTGGAATTTAGAAGATTGAGGGGAGATCTTATTGAAACGTATAAAATTCTAAAGAGTTTGGACAGGCTAGATGCAGGAAGATTGTTTCCAATGTTGGGGAAGTCCAGAATGAGGGGTCACAGTTTAAGGATAAAGGGGAAGCCTTTTAGGACCGAGATGAGGAGAAACTTCTTCACACAGAGTGGTGAATCTTTGGAATTCTCTGCCACAGGAAACAGTTGAGGCCGGTTCATTGGCTATATTTAAGAGGAAGTTAGATATGGCCCTTGTGGCTAAAGGGATCAGGGAGTATGGAGAGAAAGCAGGTACAGGGTTCTGAGTTGGATGATCAGCCATGATCATACTGAATGGCGGTGCAGGCTCAAAGGGCCGAATGGCCTACTCCTGCACCTATTTTCTATGTTTCTATGGTTCTATGTTTCTATTACAATAATGTTATTCATGAAACAAATATTGGTCGTGGCATCAACAAGTCACTCTCTCTTTGAATTTTTCCTGTGGGATTGTTTATGTTAACCCAAAAAGCCAAAGTTTAATATTCAATAGACTCAGTAAGTTCTGTGTTGGGTTTTGTATTTTGATTTCTGTTAGGATTTATACTCAGGTGGATCATAGGCAAGAATGTTATCACAAAATTAGCTGTTTTCTGGTATTTGCCCATTTCCAGCCTACAGTACACGCATCAAATATGTTGTCTAGATCTATGTTAAAGGTTAGACTGAAGGAAATGTGTCAGATAAATTCCTTCAAATTTTTCAAAACTGGAGGTGGCTAAAATAATAATGTATAAGTTGCCCACTGATTTTCCAGAAACTAATGGTTTGGCAACTCTTTTAATTTGGATGAAATTATGAAGTCAAGGGTCATTCACTTTTCATGAAACACTTGTTTGATGAGGTGAATGCTGGTAATTCTGTATTGACACTAATTAAAGAATTTAACATGAAGGATGTTCTTTGGTTCATTGCTCGAGGGTGGGAGAAGGTAGAACCTTATACACTAAAGAATGGCAGGTGTAAACTGCGGCCTGCCTCGATGTTTGATAATGCACCTGTAGAAAAGTTTGACTAAGATTTTACAGGATTTCATGTACCAAACGGGGAAGTAGTTGTTCATGATTTGCTTGGGTGTGCAAAAAAGTGTTATGGACATGCTTTCAAGGATATAGCAAGTAGTCTTAATAAAGAAAATCTACGCGAGTGGATAATTATTGACGACAAAACACCTGTTGTGCATCACCTTAGAGACTGGGAAATTAAAGATTGTGTTCTGAATGCTGATAAAGACACTGCTAGAGATGAAGATGGCAGCAATGATGATGAAATAGATGAAACAGAAAGATTTACTATTGACAAGTTAATTGAGTTGTTGGGTAATTTAATCAAAGGGTTAGAGAAACGTACCTTCATGTCAGAACAAGAGCTAATGGATTTTTATTTGATGCAAGAAAAATTACACAGGGAGAGATCAAAACACATGAGACAACCTTGCCTGGATGAACTGTTTAAAAAGGTAACTGAGAAACAATGTTCTTTGTAGGCACAATAATTAATAAATTTACATTTAATTTTTGTTTAATTAACAATCCTTTTTAAGCTTCCACAGTCCACTTTTGCCATTATTATTGTGCAATCTCTTTTAATCCAGTAAAAATGTTAATCCAGCAAAGCTCAGGACCCGAGGATGCTGGAAAATTGGTGGTCAACCTGTATTAGAATATTCACATGCAGGCAAAGAAAATGTAAAGACAGCCAAAAAATGTAAAATTAACATACTGGGTGGGATTCCTTGTCAGAACAGTTCAGATATTATTATAGTCTACTCTTTTAGTTGCTGACGGAACTACGGCAGTCTCTAGCTTTTTTTTTCATTTTAATTACAACTCTTGTACAATAAAACAAGCACCTTTTTCTTGCATTTAGCGACATCATAATTTAAGATCAATTTGCACTTCATGCAACAGGCCTACATTCAGCCAAAGTAAGTTTTCTGTATGACAGAGAAACAAACATAAAATTCTCAGGGTTATTTATGCATGTGCTTGGAGACAGATTATTTTTTTATGTATGATGCTTGGTAGAGTCGTACAATCAACGAAAGGTCAGTATGCCTCTTATAAGTGGTGTGTGATTATCAACAATTTTAAATAACTCCTGAATAAATTAAATTTACAACAGATTGGTTTCACTTTTAATGTCACATCCCTTAACAATTTTATATATGAGCCATTTATGTTTTCATTTTAAAAGAAAAACCAAATTAGACCTGTGTTATTTAATGCATCCCAATATAATTCATTACATTAATGTAAATTAGGTAATTGTATAATAAACAAGGAGGAAAAATTCACCAAACCTCATAATGGAATTGAATCAAAAGGGGAAATGAAAAGTAGAGCCTTAATGTTCCATTCCCTCTGGAATCCTGGAATATTCCCTCTGGAATATTGACTGCCTGCATCACAGCCTAGTATGGAAGCACCAATGCCCTTGAATGCAAAATTGTACAAAAAGTGCTATTGAACACATCTACACAAAGCCTTGTCAGAGGAGAGCAGCATCTATCATCAGAAACCCCCACCATCCAGGACATGCTCTCTTCTCACTGCTGCCTTCAGAGCGATGGTATAGGAGTCACACAACCAGATTCAGGAACAGTCATTACCCCTTCAACCATAAGGGTCTTGAACCAAAAGGGATAACTTCACTCAACTTCATTTGCCCCATCATTGAAATGCTCCCACAATGTGTGGACACATTTCCAAGGACTTTTCATCTCATGTTCTTGATACTTATTGCATATTTATTTATTATTATTGTTTCTTTCTTTTTGTATTTGCACAATTTGTTGTGTTTTGCACACTGCATGACTGTTCAAGTTGGTGTGGTCATTCATTGAGTCTGTGATGATGGATTTATCTCAGGGTTGTATATGATGAAGTATCTGAAAACTTTAAACTTTGAACCCAAGTGACAAGTTGCTGCAGACTGGAGACTAATTAGTCCTTCAGAAAATAAAACTGAAGTCTCATAGATTTATATGAACCAAGGTTCCATAAAGTCAATGCAAAAGTGATTGCATCCACAGCATTTATTCTAAGTGAATGCCAAATTGCAAGTGTCCTCTATGTGAAGAAACAAATATTCTTTTCGCAGTTGGTTGACTAGTGGTGTTCCACCGGGATCTGTTCTGGGACTCCTGCTCCTTGTGATTTTAATAACTAGTTTGGATGAGGGGGAGGAAGCATGGGTTAGTAAGTTTTGCAGATGTCATGAAGGTTGGTGGTATTGTGGATAATGTAGAAGGTCTTCATAGGTTATAATAGGACACAGAGCTGGGCTGAAAATTGGCAGATGGAGTTCAACATTGAAATGTGTGAAGTGATACACTTTGGAAGATCGAACTTGATGGCAGAATACAAGACTGATGGCAGGACTTTTAGAGGGCTATGGGTAACCCTAGGTAACTTCCCAGGTAAGGACATGTTCAGCACACCTTTGTGGGCTGAAGGGCCTGTATTGTGCTGTAGGTTTTCTATGTTTCTATAAAACTCTGATTGGACCACACTTAGAGTATTGTGCTCAGTCCTGGTTGCCTCATTATAGGAAACATGTGAAAGATGTGAAAGAGGATGCAGAGGAGATTTACCAGAAAGTTGCTTGGATCAGAGAAGGTTTTATGGAGAAATATTGAGCAAGCTAGGGCTATTCTTTTTGGAGTGAAGGAGAATGAGTTACAACTTGATAAAGGTATATAAGAATGTAAGAGGCATGTAAGAGAAGTAGATAGATTGGGCAGCACTTTTTCCCCAGGGTAGCAATGGCTAATGCCACAGGACATCTTTTAAAGTGGGTGGAGAAATGATTAGGAGAGAGGTTAGATGTTTTTACACAAAGAGTGGTGCATGGAATGCACTGCCAGGGTGGTGATACATTCAAGAGATGATACATCCTTCAGATGAAAGGACAATCAAGGGTTATGGGCTCTTTAGGAGGGAAGGGTTAGATTGATCATGGAATAGGTTAAAAGGTCACACAACATTTTGGGCAAAGTGTCCGTACTGTGCTGTGCTGTTCTATATTCTATGCTTCAGAACTTAATCTCCCTGTGTTACCACCAAAATGCATTCTCCCCATACATTCCCTACCTGCTGTGCCCTTTTCCTGTTACAAATTAATGATCAGATGCCAGTCAAACAGTGACCAGTGATGTACAGATGAACCCTAGACGGCACAATAATCGTGCATTGTCCCAAATTTCAGCTCTATTAACACACCAGTCTTCAGTGTATTCTTGAAAGGTAGCCAAAACTGAAAAGATTATATTTATTGCCCATCTCTCGGTGGCCGGAAAGCTTGGTTTTGCATCTTTTCCTTTAAGTGTTGCGGCCTTTTTGGTGGCAGTGGTATTTGAAAAGCGGTTCCAGATTTTTTTTTTCCCCAGGAGTCAGTGGTAATGGCTCATTCCTCTTTGCAGTGGTTTTATTGTAGTTCTGAAACAAAGGTTCCCTGTTAGTCCTCATCATACTGCATAAACAAGGGCCTTAAAATAGAGTAAATATTAAATAATGATGCAGCAGAATAGCCCTAATAACATGAATATTTCAAAATAATTGAACACATTAGAGATCCTTTAAAATAGATGAGTTTAATTAGAACTATGCAATATTAGTGGCACACCTATTAATGTTCATATGAAATCCCTTTGCTCACAATTTTAATGAAAACATTAATCCAAATAACCAAGTTAAAATGTCTTTAACCTCAGCAGGCAGTACAAACTTCATGACTCCTGATCACAACTTCAGGAAATAGAGTCTAACCCTTACTACAATAACATCTCGTTTTGCCACAGCAAGATTCTGATAATCTGACGCTCCTGAGACTTTGGAGATACTGGACTGGCAGGTTTTACTCTGAGTAATACACTGGTGCACTGGTAATTCATTATTTTTAGATTTAACAGTAGTATAATAAGTTTTCCAGTGATTCCATGTTGGGTGAGTTTGAAGAGATCTTAAGAACAGGGGCATGGTGAGTTCACAGTGAGCAAGCAGGAAATGGGACTAGTACACGTAAGAATACTGGAGATGGAGCCCTATTGAGTTGAACCAGAGTGTTGGAAACAGGGCCCTGCTGGGTAGTGTATAAATCGAGGGTCTGAGGAATATGAAGGGATAGAGGGATATGGGCCAGTGAAGAGCACTGAGAATAGGCCCCCTAGAAGTCTAAATGGAGCACCACAAAAAGACGCTTGTGAGTTTAGAGTGCAGGGAACAGGGCCCTAGTGATTTTAAAGGAAGTGAGATAAATGGCTCCAATGAGTTTAAAGGAATATTTCTCGTGTTGGGTGGGGAATTCCCTCAAACATTCGGAGGCTGTGTCACCTCAGGGACCTGCATGAGTGGCAATGGAGTAGCTTGTTTGTGACTTTATCTATTCAAAATTTACACTACTGAATGTACTGACCACAAATGTAAAGGGTTTCTTTAGTATTCTTTCTTCCTTCGGATAATTTATTTAAATCATGAATAGAGTCCAGTTTTGGAATAAGATATCTTGCCAAAGTGCGGCCCATTCCCCTCTCCTCTGCCTTGGTAATCACACAAGATGTCTTCCAGTTTATCTGGAGGTCCAGGATGGAGCAAGTCTAATTTGTCATGTTGCACCAGTCCCCAGAAAACGGGGACACCCAACCTTGCCCCCATCCTGATGTGCGTGTCCCTGTCGGGCCGAGTGTGGACCCAGTGTATGTGGGCTTTGCGAGCTAAGGTTCTACCATTCACTTCTGTTGTGGGACATAGGCCTGGCCCTGTTACAGCGTAACATCCTTGCCAGCTGGATATTCGCTGTATTACTTGTCCTTTATGGAGGAGTTTGACCGGAAGTGCATCAAGGGAAGGTCAGCACAGAAGGTCCTGGGGATACTGTGGGACAGAAACTCTATAGATACGGAGAGCAGTTCTCTGAGTAGACTGACCGAACCATCTGGCAGAATACCTCATCATCAGATCTCACTTACAAGCACCAAGGTCTGTGAGAGGGGCCCTCCCAGTCCGAGGTTTCTTGTATGAATGACGTATCACCTCTTTCAGGAAAGCTGCAGTGAAGAGGAGACAGTCACCCACTTCTTTGCATGGTATGGATTTGCAAAAAGGGTGCAGGACGCACGCAGAAATCCCAGCAGCTGCGTAACAGAGGACACTCTGATAAATGTGGTTCGCAGGTACACACACCAAGTGTTTCTGGAAATCCGTCAACTTGGTGAATAGCACCCTTTGACTGTCTGAAGCTTGTTGGTCTTCCAGCACAGTGCGATGTGGAGTATTGCGTACAGTTCTGGTCACTGAATTATAGGAAAGCTGTCAACAAAATAGAGTGAGTACAGAGGAGATTTACTAGAATGTTACCTGGGTTTCAACACCTAAGTTACAGAGAAAGGTTAGAAAGGGGGATAGATAGAGTTGACGTGGATAGACTTTTTCCATTGAGAGTAGGGGAGATTCAAACAAGAGGACATGAGTTGAGAGTTAGGGGCAAAAGTCCAGGGATAACACGAGGGGGAACTTCCTTACTCAGAGAGTTGTAGCTGTGTGGAATGAGCTTCCAGTAGAAGTGATAGAGGCAAGTTCGATTTTGTCATTAAAAAAATGGATTGGATTGGTGTATGGACAGGAAAGGAATGGAGGGTTATGGGCTGAGTGCGGGTCAGTGGGACTAGGTGTGATGCACCATCAATAACTCACACTGAGACGTAAGGCGAGATATCGGCTTTTATTGACTGGAAGAAGGAACCAGGAGTGAGTGTCTATCATACAATATCTTGGAGACTGAGGCCGAGCGTCAGGCCGCAGATCTCCTTTATACAGGGGCCTGTGGGAGGAGCCACAGGAGCAGTCAGCAGGGGCGTGTCCCGACAGGCACATAGTTCACCACAAGGTGAGAGTAAGCGTTTGGCACGGACTAGGAGGGCCGAGACGGCCTGTTTCCATGCTTTAATTGTTATATGTCAGGAAGAGAACACTGCAGACTGGCACATTCCAGGCTGTTGGGATACATGTTAATGATACACTGAAGCTTGGTGCAGCCGATGCCAAATCCCTGTGGGGAAGAACCACACTTAGACTTCTTCCACCACCATACCTGGAGGGTAAGGAAGCCTCGCGAACAATGAGAGTGGAGCCACATGACTGGCAATGATGTTATGTTTGTTAGTTTACATTTTCCTTTATAACTTTGCACTACTGAATGTAATGACCATAAATGGAGAAGGATTTTTTTTTTGCACAGTTTCTTTCCTTACATATATTTTTATTATTATGAATGAAGTCTATTTCTGAACTTAACATAAAAGACTACCCCATACTAGCTGCAAAAATGAAACAAACCACTATAAGCCTTTCATAGTGAAGCCCCCTCATTGGGCTTGTATAGAAACTTGCCTGGTTTGCCGGCTCTGCGAACAGCCACTGAGACTCAGCAGTGAGAAAGCCACCTTTCTCAAACAATGTTCATCTCGGATAGCTATGATTTGGGACCCACCAAACCAGAAAGTTGGGATGTTTTGACTAATGGTACCCCAATTTGAGTGAGTGCTGTGTAAATACTACCCAAGCAATTATCTGTTGGCAAGAAGTAACAGATTGTACACTGCATAGAATTATAAAGGAAGTGCATTTAGTAATTTCAGCTTAATCAAATAGTTATTAAAAAAATAAAGAAATAAAAGGGCCTATTACAATTAAACCGGTCTAAATGTGCATACGTTTGAACTAATTTCTTCCAAAAGCTGGGTGTGTATCTTACTCATTGTGCTGACTTCTTATCACCAATCACTAGCAGGACTTCCTATCTTGGACTCCTTCGAATTGTGCCTTCTCGTCGGATCGAATCCAATGATCTTCTCCTCTCTGCATCTTCCACCAAAAGACCACGAACCCCACCAGTGTCCGCCACAAATCCTGTCCACCTAGCTTTCTCCAGAACGTCTCCCATACCGACATCCTGATTGGCTGACACAGCACTCCTAAGTTGAACATCACAGCCCCTTATCTTTAACCAAAGCCCAAACTCTATCAGCAGCACACACTGCTTCTACAGAAAGTTACAAAATGAAAAACCCTACAGCATTAACAGTAAAAATCTTAACCAGATCATTACAGTAGTAAGATAATATCAGTTAGTATTCAGAAAATTGAAATCTACTGCTATAACTATATTCACCTTACACATTGCTGTGATTTGTTTAGAGATCTGCTCCTCGATCTTCGCTGAGGGAGACCTGTAATATTTCCACAATAAAATGATCGTCCTAATTTTATTTCATGACATTCTTCCAATACCATGTATCCTGTCTTGCTTGTAGGGGTCACACCTTCCCCAGAAATGGTCAAATGATCCTAAAATCTAATGTCCTCCCTTCTGCACCATCCTTTTAGCCACCTATTCATCTGGCCTATCCTTCAATTCTTATCCTCATGTGCACATGGCACTGGAAGTAATCTAGAGATTAAAACTTTAGGGGTCCTGCTCCTTAAAATATTATCTAAACCTTTTTCACAGGACTTCATTGTTCTAATTACCTATGCCGTTATTACCACTATGAGCTGTAAGGTCTAGTTCTGTTCTATCTCCTTGGGAATGCTCTGTAGCCACTTCATGACATCCCTGACCACATCACCAATCAGGTAACATATTGGTTCTTCCACCTTCCTTTCCAATCCTGATGAAGGTTGTCAGCCCAAAATGTTCACTATCTAATCCCATCCATAGATGCTGCCTGAACTGCTGAGCTCCTCCAGTACATTGTGTGTATTATCCGAGAATCTTATTTGTGGTCTCAGAAGTGCCTGTCTGCTCCCCCTAAAGTTAATCCCTCTATCGTCATGGTTCACAGAGTAATGCAACAGGGAAAAAGGACCTTGGTCCAGGTCAACCAAGATTCCCATCTAAGCTGGTCCCATTATCCATATCCTTCTGAACCTTTTCTCCCCTAGTATTTTACTTCACTTCCTATGCCACAGAGGCAGCAAGGGTGCCACAAACATGGTTGTTGTGATGTTCCCTCAGAGGCAATGCCTCCTAGAGTGGTGTACATCTACTTGTGAGGTGGAGTGCCTGCATGAGACCGCTGATGTACCTGTCTGCTCCAACTGGTTTGCTTGGTAGTCACATTTATTTTCTGCCTCCATTGTCAATAATGATCAGTTCATTGGATGAGTTGTCCAAACTATCCTCAGCCTATATCTCGCTTTACATGTTTAATTATTTTACACAGTCGGTTACTTTTTGCTTTATTAAATATTTGCCAGTTATAAAAGTAATAACAATTTATAAAAGTAATAAAGTAAATAAATTCATTAAAGTAATAACTTATATCCCCACACCTACATTTGACTCATTGTGCGAGCTATGAACACAATTAATCACAGATTAATTTGCTGGTCTGCAGTGTGAAATCTGATTTTGTTTTGGAATCGGACTCTCATGTCCTTACCCTGCCATTTTTAATACTTGGCCTGCTCTTTTATCACTTCAAGCCCCCAGCCCATTCTTTTCCCAAATGCTTTACATCGTTAGCTCACCACACTTCCTTCTTTCTGTACGTGGACTGTACTCTCTCTCAATGCCTCACAGCCTTGGAAAATTAAATTAATTGGCCCTCTCCTGTTACTTTAATCCCTGGACACTCTTTGCTCTAACTTGCTGTTTTAAGATAGTGGGCTACTTTTACTCTATCGTGTTCCTTTAATTTCTCATTAGACTCATTCTCAATTTAAACTCTTGACCCTTCTCACCGCTTTAACTTGCACGCCAGCCTCTCACAATGCTGTCATCTCTGGGACGTCCTTGCGTCCCTCTTGCCTCTGTAATAGCTCCTGACATTCACTCCCACACAGTCTACCTTTTGACTCATGTTCTCTCTTGCTGCTTTGGACTTGTGGACCACTCTCCAGCTGATCACCCTCTTGGCTGTTTCTTATCTCCTGCTTTAAGCCCTGGGTCTGCTCCGTCTCATTGCTTTCAGCCCTCAGTCCATACACTCTGACTGTTTTGAACCCTTGGTCTGTGCTCTTACTACTCTAAACCCTTGCCTGCTCTCTCTCAGTTGTAAACCCTTGTCCTGCTCTCCAACCCTGGTTTAAACCCTTGGTCCATGCTTCCACATTGTATTAAATCCTTGGTTGTGATCTCTCACTATTTAAATACCTGGCCCACTTCCTATCACTGCTTTAAGACTAAGTTTGTTCTTGCATCCCCTCACCAATTTTCCATTTCAGCTTCTCACATTTTCTCGTGCTACTCTTAATCTTTGGGTCAACCTCATCCTTCCTCTCGCCACTAATGAATTTCAGCAAGATTTTAATTTAAGATCTTTTAATAGTGTTACAAACCAGCAGCAACTGATATGAAAATGAGACAGGGTTTATAAGCAAACCACTAGATTCATTAACCTCTGCTCAAAACATCGAAAAGTAAACAAATGACTAACTTAACTGGAAGTTAACAGTTAGGCAGCAATATCTAACAAACAGTCAAGCTTAGAAACTGTTCTGAACAAGTTCTCATCCAAGCACAGACTTAAAGTGGTAAATTCAAAAGTCCATGTGATTTATACAGTCATTAAGGAGAGACTTCCCAGAAACAACGATTCCTTCAAAGTAATGGTGAATCTGCCAATCACAGCCGAGAGATGCCTTGTCTGAAGAAATCATGAAGTAATAAAGGAACTGACCTTTTTGCTGGAGGGTGGTCACTGTACAAACCTTCCTGGCTTTGCAGATGTTTAACTTAAATGTGCATGCCACAATTCCCAAATGAAGATTCAAAAAGGCCAATCATTCCTAAGACACTGAACAACAATAACTTTACCCAATCTTTTAAGCTTGGATAACTCTGGTAATGCCTTCACTCTCCGATACTGGACTGTAAGGGAAAAATAAATGTGCAACAAACAAATTTGGAGGCATCTCCAAACATCCACCCAGCAACAACAACATTGCACAAAAATAAAAAATGAAAACTGCATCACAGTGTTTAAATACCGTCTGGAACATGCCATCACGTGACATAGTATCACCCCATGATCTTGAGACAATTACATCATCCCACCCACAGGACCATTACACCATCCCACCCACAGGACCATTACACCATCCCACCCACAGGACCATTACACCATCCCACTGTCCTGTGATCAGACTGTGGGCATGTAACAATAAGTATCTTTGATTATTGCTACTACTTCCTGTAATAGGTTCTTTTCACATGCAGATAAATTATGAGGTGTAAACACATCGAATCTTTCAAATTTGATGATTTTGGAAGGTGGTGTTTTTTCCCCAAAGTGATTGACTCCAAGGTCATGAACTATACATTTCATGTTCTCTCATGACATAGGAGGAGACAGTTCTACCACTGTAGTCTCTGGGGGATCACAAAGCAATCCCATCAGGCTCATTCTCCCACTTATTTGCAGGAAACTCATGCTCATCCATTTCCCACTGTTTCTCCTACCATCTGTTTGCATGTGGGGCAATGCCCCACAGCCAATTAACCTGTCAGCCAGTATATTATAGGATGTAGCAGGAAACTGAGCCCGTGTAGTCACAGGGGGAGCCTGCAAACTCCACTCACTCAGGTGTTGGAGGTCAGCCGCTCTCCCCACTTAACATGTTCACCTGTTAATCTGGTGAAAAAGGAAAACCCGTTTACATGCAGAGAGATTAGAATGCATACTCCTGTTGATTAATAAGCAAGTAGCAAAAGACTCTAATGTTAGCTAAAGCAGAAGGTAAAAGGAGGAGAGGATGACAGAGACTACAATGAATAGATAATATTACTCAGACAATGTGTATGACCTTGGGGGATCATAGAAAGGAGTTTCCAACAGGAAGGCTTGGTGTGCAGGACTCCATGAGGTCACAAAGAGTTGGACTCGACTTAATGACTGAACAACAAAGCATTAGACCATGAAGGGAAGAGAAAGATGAGCAAATGGGTCTGATGAAGCCAAATTGGAGAGAGGAAACCTTGTGTGGTTGATTTGCAGATCAGTTGAGCTGCATCACCATTTCAGTCCCAGACATTTTGTAACAATTAAAGCACTCCAGTTTTAGCCTTATTAAACCCTTCCACTTTTCTTTTTACTGATCTAAAACATGAATGAACTCTGATCCTGAGTGGGTTAAGGCATCACAGTGCAGAGCTAATTCCAGATGTTGATTCTAATCTTCATTGTTTTGCCCTTTGAAATGTTGTATCGTGTCTTTGCTTCACAAGCAGCAAATTTCCAGTTTACTTGTTTGTATTTTGTTATTTCACAGCGGTATTGATTGCTTCATGGGCCTCAGTCCCATTGTGCTTCAGTAGTGAAGAACATCCTCTGTTAACTGGTTGATAAAAGGTACCCTGAGCATTGTCCCATCTCTCTTGAAGAATTCATGAACTGTCACATCAGCAAACCCAAAAAGCTATGGGAAGTCCTTCAGAGTAAGTACCTCACCACACATTACGAAGTGACTTGTAGATGCTGGAGATCTCTTTCATTGCAACAGGTGTTGTCTCCCACAAGCTTAGTTGCAGGAACTTCTGAAGAAAAAGTACATCAGCTAAAATTGTAAATGTTTCCTATAGTGGTTGGTTATGTGTGAACATGAAAACATTCTTCTCTTCTTCATAGATTTTTTTTTGGGGTCAAGTATACTCTTCTTCCACTCTAGATGTTCTGAGGTGGCCAATGAGACCAATGTGGGAACCTCAGCCTCTTCTTGGGGCAGAGGGTGCGAGGGAGGTGCAGTTGTTGATTAATTTGTGAGGTAATCCATGCCTCCCACTGCTTATAAAAAATCTCTGTTTCTGCATTCTCCTCCTCTCAATGTTCTCAATGCCTTTCTGAATGATCCATCTCCAGGTTGAGTAGCTATCGGCTACATGCTCTCAAAATGCAATGGGGATGTCACAATTCTTCCGAGAGGCTTTGAATCCTTTCCCTCTGTCTGTCTGGTAATCTCTATCTATGCCAAAGTTCAGAATGGAATGTCTGCTTTGGGAATCTGGTGTCAGGTACGCAGATGATGTAACATGCCTATTGTAGCTAAGTGAGTGTAACTAGGGACTTAGTGTTGTGAATGTTAACTTGAGGGAGGACATTGAGAGGACATGGGATTGCTTACCCTTCTAGTAAATTGAGGAAATGTAAGTGAGAGTGTGTTAGTGGTATTTTTCTTCTGTCATGGAATCTGTTGCATAGTCTAAATTTAAGCATACCTACACTGCTGGAAATGATTTTGGGTGAGATGTTAAACTGAGATCGTCGAGGTGGATGAAAACAACTACACAACATTTTCCTAACTCTTGCAGTTGTTATCTCCAGCATCCTGACCAGAACGTAAGCAAGCCCCAATTGAAATGGTCAAGAGAGATGATCAAAACAATTTTCATATTGTGTACCGCGTTGCTTCTTTGAATAAAATGCAGACAAAAATGTCTGGTTTCCTGCTGTGAAGCAGTGATATACACCCACACACTGCTCTTGCCAGCAAAGTTCTCATCCTTGAATGAATTTTAAATGTTAACAGAACCCATCCTAATAATAAGTTTATGTTTTATGGGGCACATTATTAAACATAGAACATAGAAACATAGAAACCTACAGCACCTTACAGGCCTTTCAGCCCACAATGTTGTGTCAACCATGCAACCTACTCTAGAAACTGCCTAGAATTTCCCTAGCGCATAGCCTTCTATTTTTTCTAAGCGAGTATCTGCCTCCACCACCATCACTGACAGTACATACCACACACCCACCACTCTCTGTGTGAAAAATATACCCTCCGACATCCCCTCTTCCAAGCACCTTAATACTATGCCTTCTCATGTTAGCTATTTCAACCCTGGGAAAAAGCCTCTGGCTGTCCACACGATCAATGCTTCTCATCCTCTTATACACCCGGATACTGGACGCACCTTATCCATCTAAAACACTCAGAAACTCTACAACTTCACATGTAGACATTTTCCTGAAAATAACTTCACAGATTCATGATGGGGAACATAGAAGTTGTTAAATGTGCATTGTAAGAGATTTTCTTCCATTTACTGTCATACATGAGCATGTTCTGAATCACTGTAGTGTTCTGTAAACTATTACAATTAATACTAAATATGTTGTTGGCATCTGAGTGCTGTTGCAGTTAATGCTTTGTATAGCATCATTAGTGTAACTGTCAGAAGCTCCATGTTAAGGAGCAGAGCACATTCAAGTTGCTACTACACGTATGTTTGCTTTGTCTGCAGTCCATGGTTTATCATCAAATCTTTGAGATGCAAGAAACACTAAAAGTTTCAAAAACTGAAAATTGAGAAGAACATTTGTGAGAAATATTTTTCCAGAAATCCAAACCTCAACAATAGTGCTAAATGTGTTAATCATGCGTTCCGACCTTCAAAATTTGTTTTATTGACAATGATGGGATGAAAATGCAGCATACAGATGTGACTGCGTTAGTGTATATTGCATTACTGCTTAAGAATAAATTGCTAGGCAATCAAATAAGATGGAAAACAGTTTATATGAAAGCATTAAGGAAAAGACTTGGAAAATGAATATGGGTTCATTTGGGATCAATGCAACTGTGACCGTAGTAGATTATAAGGGAGCAACAGATATAAAAAGGGAAATAACTCGGCAGACTTCTGAAATGTATATTTTGCGCAGAAAAAAAGACAAATACTAGCAATGAAGGGGAGCTTTAAAATATCAATGAAAAGACTATTGTGGATTTATTAAGTTAAAGAAAGCAGTAATAAAAACAGTAATAGGTTTCAGTCTCCACTTAGAACTATTTGCACCACAGTTTAAAAGAAAACAGAGAAAATAATGTAATCCTCACACAGGGGCTGGTGTAGAGACTTGCTTCATTAGTTGACTTTGCTAACATCCACATGGCTCAGTGGCAAGAAGGCCTCTTTTCACAAACAATATGTCTAGCGTCAAAATGATCAGGGATTCACCCAGATAAGAATGTTGGGAATTCTAATTAAAGGAACTTCAAATTGAACAAATACTATGTAAGTACTGCCTAAACACATAGATTGTTCACCAAGAAATAACAGTACACCGCATAAAAGTATAAAGGAAGTATATTCACCAATTTCAGCTTATCAAGATAGTTAATAGGAAAAAGAAAAGAATTAAAAGGACCCATTACAGTTGAACCAGTCTAACTGGAGCTCATTTCTGTAGTGGTTGGGTATGCTCACAGTGTTGAATTCTTGTCACCAATCACAGGTAGACTTCCCTTCTTGGACTCCTTTGTCTCGTGAAGCACTCCTTGCATGAAGGTCATCCCTTCAGATTGGATCCTCCAGGCATCTTCCCTGATCTGCTCCTCTCCGCACCTCCCGCCAAAAGACCGTGCACTCGAATACTGTCCGTCAGAAATCTCTCTTGAACCTTCTCTCCATCCCATCAACATTCCTAAGATGGACAACATGGCTCCTTATCTTTAGCGGAAACCAAAACACTTTCACTAGCAGGACACACTTCTTTTACAGAAAACTACTAAAAGAAAAATATCTCACAGCATAGCAGTAGAAATCTTAACCAGGATATTACATTTTCCCCCAACAAAAACAGTCATGACCTCATAACTTCAGAATTTATTAAACCATTATTAATAACACAGTATTCAGATGAATATTGTGATCTCAAGATCCCCTAATCCATTTGTAAATGGCATGAACGTATCTCACAATTGGGATGGACGCAACACTCTGTTTCTCCACTGCGTCATATGCCAGCCCACCTAGCAGTTTCTTGACACTCTGAAAACTTCTTATCTAATTGTCAGCTTCTTCAGCCTCAGGCACTTCCTGTGACTATTCCTCTTCACTTGGGGATGTCTCCCCTTGTCTATCACTCGTCCCTTCAGCTATCTCAGGTCCCACAGCCACCTGACTGTACTCCGCTTCATCCCCAATTGCATTGGAGCCCAGTTTTCCCTCACTGTCTATTATCACATCTGCCTGTCCACTGGTAGTCCTTCCCGTTACATCCAAGCCAGGGCTGTGAGATTCAGAAAACTCGTTGTCAATTTTTGGAGAATTTGCATAAGGTAAAGCTTATTTTACCCTACTCCCATTTCCTCATCCTCTGAGTCTGTACAGTTTCTCTGGTAGGTCACTCTACAGGTCTTTCCACAGAAATCACACTGTTGTAAGCAAGTTGCCTTTCTGTTTGTTCTCTGCCTTCTGTGCAGAGTTCTAGCAGGTGTAGGTTCCGTGTCAGGCTTTGGGTCAACATGTACTCCCTGCCCTAGGAGTAGAAGTTGATTCTAATGGAGAATTTTGACAGGACCATTCCCGTCCTCTGGCTTCACCTAGATAACTGGCAAATTTGGCATTTGGCTTTCCATTGTGTAGACAAGCAGTGGCTGGCTAACTTGTGCTTTCCTGGTAGCTCCAAATTTCTTATTAAAACTCTGTCTCTTGGCATCAGTTGAGAGAACCAACATTTTTGATCGTATCTCCTCTTGTTTCCTTGGTTTTGCTTGGTAATGGAAACTGCTGCTAGCTCATAATCTTTTTGCAATTTTTTCCTCATGTTAGACACGTACTTGAGATAAGTCTTCTGCGGCAACTCTTCACCACTGGCTCCAAAACAGAGATCTACAGGTAATCTCACTTCATGCCCAAACATCAAATACTATGGTGAGTATCCAGTAGCTTCCTTCTGTGTACAGTTCTAGCAGTGGACCAAATACCCAATATGCTGACTCCACTTGGTTTTTTTTTTGCTGGCATCCAGGGCTTCAAGCATGTCCAGCAATGTCCGGTTGAACCTTTCAGGCTGAGGATCACCTTGAGGGTGATATGGCATGGTCCTTGACTTCTCGGTTCCAAGCATGCCCACTAACTGAAGTATGAGCCTACTCTCAAAACCCCTTCCCTGATCACTGTGCATTCCTCTTAGGAGACCATAATGAACAAAATACTTCTCTCATAACACTTTGGCAACCGTGGATCCTTGCTAATCCTTTGTGGGGAAGGCTTGAGCATATTTGGTGCTGTGATCTGTGATGATCAAGACATTTGCAGCATTGCTAGAATCAGGTTCTATAGAGAGGAAATCCACACACACCAAATCAGGTGGCCCTACACTCTGTAAATGAGTTGATGGAGCAAATCTCATGGGCAGTGTCTTCCTCCGACTACATCGTACATAGTACTCTTCAACCTCAGACTTTATTCGGGGCTGGTAGAATCAATCTCAGACCAATCCGTAGGTCTTCAAATCCAAAATGACCTGAATCTCATGAAGTGATTTTAGTACAATCCTCTGGTACTTCTCAGGCAAAAGCAATTGGGAACAGCAAGGTCTGTCTGGAGGACATGACCCGGTATAAAACTGTTCCTCAGCTCCAGTTTGTCCCATTCCCTCATCAGTAGGGGTATGGTAGGGTGTTTTGTCTTCTCAACTTGGGGCATAGCCCTCTTGACAACAGGTGCCCAAAGGGCACCTATACAAGAGTCGTCTCGCTGGGTTGCTGCCAATTCTGCAGGACTCCAGGTGGGCAACTGCTTCGTATCCAGAGCTGGCAAGTTGCAATATGTTTGTGGAATTGCACAGCTAGAAGCTCCCAAATGACTCTCAGCTCTACCATGCTATAGCCTTGCCTCTGATTTCCCCAGTGTGGAAAATGAACACTTTGCTTTAACACCAGAGGCAGGAATGCCCCGCCACTCTCCGTCCATTTCCGGCACCTCATGTGAACATCGGGACAACACGTCCACATCAACATTCCAAATGCCCAGCTGATATTTCAGTCTGAAATCATAAGCAGACAACATCAGAAACCATAGAAAATTGGTGGCATCCAACTTCGCTGAGGTCAGAATATAAGTCAGTGGATTTGACCTTGAACTTAGCATCATATAGATTGTCACTTAACTTCTCCACCACAGCTCATTTAAATGCCAGAAACTCCAATATGTGCATAGAGTAGTTAAGTTCTGGGATGCGGATGGGGGTGTCAGGTTCCAGCTGATGAAAGCAACAGATCTCAACCCTTTGCCCTGGTCATGATATAGAACACCCCCTAAACCCTCACAGCTGGCGTCAGTATGCAGCACATAAGGCAACAAGGACTTTACAAAGGTCAATGCAGGTGCTTTAGTCAGCAACTCTTTCAGCAGCTGAAAGGCCTCTTCACATTTTGTAATCACATCTTTCCCCAAAAGGCTCTGAAGGACCAAGATAAACTTTTCCTCCTTCTCCTTTCATTCTCTTCCTCCAAGTTGGGGGGGTGTCAGTAGTCACACAGAAGCAGATTCAAAGGGTGGTTTACTCTGGAGCAGTCCTTCACAAATCTCCAGTACTACCCACGGAATCCGAGGAATGAATGTAGGGCGCTCACATTCCTAGGCCTTGGCCATGTGGTCACCGCCTCTACCTTGGATAGATTTGTAGCCACTCCTCCCTTGAGACTGTGTGTCCGACATGGTTGATTTACGTCTTACAGAGCTGGCACTTGTCCAGTGACAGATTTAAGCCTTCAGTTTTCAGGCAGTCTAGCACCTTCAGTAGACTCGTTCTCATGCTCCTGCAGTATGGACCCAACCACTATGAAATCATCCAAGTACACCAGTACCTCAAGAAAGTTCATGTCCCCAAAAGTCTACTCCATGACATGTTGAAAAATAGTCGGTGCTTCTGATATGCCCTGGGGCATTCTTTCAAACTGAAAGAATCCAAATGGACACGTAAGTGCTATCTTCTCTTTATCAGCTTCTCTCATGGATATCTGATAGTATTCACTCCTTCGATCTAACACACTGAACTATTTTGCTCCATCCAGACAGGCCAGAGCAGCCTCAATCTGTGGAACAGTATATTGGTTGGTGGGCTGCATGTTGGTTCAGTGTCCAAAAATCAACCTTCCCACTCTTCTTCCTCCCCAACACCATGAATGACACATAAGGATTGTTTGACTCAGTGCTAATTCCAGTTTCCTTCAGTTTCATTAGATGCCACTGAACATCTTCCATCTCTGCTGGTGTTAACCGTCGAAACCTCACTCTGAAATGGGCGTCCTCCATCACTTGAATAGTGTGGCGAATACTCTTGGAGCAACCCACATTGAAGATCATCAATAGAAAAGACATCTTCAAGCTTCAATATCTTCTCCGTTGGTCTCCTTTTCTGGTGACCTCTCTCTCTGAGATGTTCCTGACAATCACTTTCATCCTCCTTATGTGTACAACAGAAGGTTTCCGCAGTTCAGGTCTCAGCAGCACTCCAGCAGCTAAACGTGACTCTTTCTCGTGATCCTCTGGAGCATCCTTCAAGAGGACCTTGGCATCAGTCAGTCCAGAGAATTTTTGGGTTTCCTGTAACTTTAGCTACTTCCCCTGAATGTAACATGACAAGTTTGGCAGGGTGTACCACACAGTTCCCATTTCTGCTCATCATCGTGCTTAAGAAGGACTTGTACCTTCTCAAAAGCAGCATGAACACCAGGTGAATGGACAAGATTTTCAAAAATTTCTCTCCATTTCTTTCCTTGCATGCTCCCATGACCTTCTCACAGTGGGAGTATTTGTTCCCGCAATAATGGAAGCTCCACTTTTTTCAACCATCAAAGATCTCAGCTACTCTGAAAACTCCAGCTTCACCAACAATTTACCATCATGTGGGTTATCATCAGTACTAAGGCCCCAAATTTCTAGGGCACTGAGTGATATCAATAGTGAATATGTCAAACTCTGGTTGTAAAAGGATCTGTGGAGTAGAGTAAAGTGACCTGAGAACCTGTGTCAAGTATGGCTCTAGCATAAATACCCTTAATCCACATAGATACACTCAAGCTTCACCCCACTAGGCCTTCAGGATTAGGGTTTTGCATTTTAGACTTTCCCTTAATGCATTGATTGGAATGTGTTCTCTTTGAGACACCTGGCCATTCTCTTACTGGGTCCCTCCAAAGTTTCACAACTTCCTTTTTTGGTTTAAGCAACCATTGTGTTACTTTCTGAATGATTTCCTGTCCTTCATACTTCCGCTTGAAATGTCCATCCTCACCATAGTTGTAACAGAAAGTACCAGCTGATTTCCTTGTCAAGAGACCCCTGCCAATATCAGCCACCTGTTTAGTACGCCCTGCTGTCGGGTCTGGTTTCCTATCGGTCCTGTTACGCTTGGTGGTAGCACTAGCCAACAAGGACTGAGATACCTCAGCTTGCAGGTTTTTCCACTGCATTCTGCAAAGCCCACACTTGTGTCGCATCAGCAGTCAATTCTGCTGCAACTGAGGACTTTGCCCTACAGGAGGAGGCCTCCCTCTCCTCCATCTTACTTTCCTCCTCTCTTACTTCTCTGATACTCCACGACCTAGATCAATATATTGATGCCATGTGGAGTCTTGCATGCTTCTAGGACTCCATCAGGTGATGCCAACTCAGGGTCACCCTTGTTGGAAAGGCTGAAAGACAAGATGTGAGTCGAAGATTGATTTAACCCCAGTTCCCAAATGGATAGACTCGCACCTGCCCCTCCCGGCCCACACTTCATCTTAACAAAAAACAATTAGAAGTGTGAAGAGAAAAATGCCTGCCATATGAAACAACACAAAAACCTTCCCTGAGCAGCTCAATGAATGAGGGAGGGGTACACATCTCATGGATGATTTGACTACTTAAAGTGATCATGTTGCATGATAGCGCAGCTTACTCCACCCTTAATCAGTTTGTCTCAGCCAGTTGAATGGCCCCTTTACGGCACAAGCAGTGAAGCTGCCGCTCTAGCCTGAAAAAGTAGGCAGAAAGTTTCTCTCCTTTCTCCTGGAATGCGTGCCTAAACTTCATCATTTGCTCCGCTGGGCTGTCCATCATAGCACAAATGTTTTCTAATGCTTGCTTGCAGTCCATAGGCATGGTTTTCTGTCTTTCTGGACCTCACCATCTCAGCAGCCAGAACTCTTAAACTCTCTACCAGTTGCTGTCTTTTCATATTACCTGAACACAGCTTCTCCGTAACTGAGATGTCTGCTCCTCTCAGATCTCCCATATTTCTTCCCCGTCAGGAGTGGGCTTCACTCTGGAGAACATTCTCAGCCTACAATAACTTTGGTTCTCTGCAGGTACACTTTGGCTGTCTCACCAGTAGGACACACTGCTTTTACAGAAAACCACTAAAATAAAATACCTCACAGCATACCAGCAAAAATCTTAACCAGGGCGTTATGGTAGCAAATATTTTCGTCATACATTTCAGAAAATCTGAATTCTGCCTTTGTAATGGAAAACTGGATTTAGTTATTTAAGAAAACATGAGGGGCACACTAGCTAATTAAAGAGACTATAGTTTAAGATGATTGTCCAAAAAATATTGGAATCTATCATCAGACACATCCACAACATTAATGGAATTAAGCTGCATTAAAAACAGAAAAAGTAGGGACATTCAGAACATGCAGCCCTCATTCCTGTAAAATGGTGAGGGGTTTCACTTGGCAATCAACCAGATTGACAGATCAGCCAATGAACAGGATCAATAAGCAAAGGGAAGAATATGATCTGCCACCACACCACTTCCCACCCCCAACATAGTTCACAGTAATTAGGAAAAAGTCCAGGCAATGATTAGGATGAGGGGTGTGAATGATCTTTCAAAGATCACAGACTTGATCAGGAGCGGCAGGGAAAGATGGAGAGTTCTGTATGGGGTGAGGAGAAAACATCTTGTCATGATCAGGATATCTTTCAGCTGTCCGCCACATTCCTGGATGCCTTGTGAAGCCTGGAACTAAACAATTGACCTTTGTAGCCCTGAAGAACACTTGGTAATTGATCAGCCTTGAGCTGCCTTGGCTTGAGAAAGGAGCCAATTGCTGGCACTACCCTGTACGCGACTGGGCAGCAATATCAAGATATAGGGATCACTGTCAAAGAGCTCCACCTACAACACACATCTATCATTATCCAATTAGAGAGTGAACCCTTATAGTTGTACATGGAGAGGGGTGATCTAATTTTGTTTAAAATACCTTATTTTCTTTTATAATTGTATTTAGATTTCCCAGTCACCAAAAAAAACCTTAATGAATACACAGATTTTGTCTAATTGCTTTCTACTTTTCTTTTCTATGCTAAGATTTTACTGTGATTTCTTATGCCAGGTGAGAGAAAACAGAACCAAGCTATGAACAATTGGGGATAGGTGCAGGGAAAAAGCAAAAAGAAAGTCATTAGAGTGGTTTCAATGCTTTCTGAAGGTATGAACAATGGGTATAGGCTCAGCAGCCAAACATTTTCTGTGCATGAAAAGTAAAGCATCAGTAGCTGCAGGAATTTTGAAATTAAAGAAAAACATATGGGATCCTGTGGAAAGAAAAATGCAGTTAATTATTTTCCAGTTTGAAGGCCTTAACCTAACCTAAGAAATTCATCATTACTCTTCCCACAGATACTACCCGACCTGCTGGATTTTATTTTTAGCGTTTTCTATTCTTTTTCCAAAGCACGTTTTAGAGAATTAGCTAGACAGGGACACCTGAGAACCATAGCTTTAGAAAAAGACAGTAACATTAGTTAATATTATGTTGATATGTTTGTCATAAAAACATGGCAACATGGAGCCACACAACATAGGAATAGGCTATTTGGTCCACATATCTATTTCAACTATTAAAGATCCATCTACATTCATCCCATTTACCATCATTTGGTTCATAGCCTTTGATGTACTAATGATTCATATCGTCATCTTAAGCATTATGAGAGTCACCACTTCTACCACCCACTCAGAGAGTATGTTCCTGATTCCAATGCCCACTGGGTGCAAAAAGATCTATCTTTGATCCACTTTGAACCTATTGCCTCTTGTATTTGACTATAGTTTTATGGTGAGTTTCCTACTCTCTCCCCTTTGGATGCCCTCCATGATTTTGTGTGCCCCCTTTGGATTCCTTCTCAGTTTCCTCTGCTCCGAGAAAAACAGATGCAATCTATAAAGTCTCCCTTCATATGTGAAATGCACCATCCTGCGTAATATAGGGGCACATCTCCTTTGTACTTTCTCCAATGCAATTGTGTCTTTCCTTAGTGCGATGACTTAGGCTGCACACAGTACTGCAGTCGTAGATTAGGTGTGAATCTCCAACGGTCAGGCAAATCCAATCTCAAAAAACTCTTCACATCTAACATCCTCAGCCACCTACTACCAAACCAATACTTGATCAACTTTACCTGTCTGCCTCGGGTCCCTTGAGTTCTAGCCTTTTGGACCAATCTCCCATATAAGACATTGTTAAAAATCTTTATACTGTTCATGCAGATTACATCACCTGTGTTATCCTTATCATTACATTTATTTACCTCTTTCAAAGCTTCAGTTAGATTGGTTAGATAACATGTACTCTGAACAAAACTGTGATAATCTGCTGGGTGAACACTGCTGACTAACTTTCTTTGACCACCCAATCATTCTCAGGCCTTTTGTTATCAGGCTTATTCCTGCTGCTCTGCTCAGTTTGGGTCACAGAAGGTCCAAGGACTGGCGTGATTAGAAACCAAACAAAGTAATTCCATTCACAAAAATTCAAGGTACCCCTGCTCCAAGGAAAACAAATTGGACGGCATCTGTAGAGAGAGAGAAACAGAATCAATATTTCAGGACAATAACCTTTCAGTGGAATTGCAAAAATAAGAAAAAGAGCTTACTTTAAGCCATGGAGAAGGAATGAAGACTAACATGTACCAGTGATAGATTGGAGGCCAAGGTAGGTAAAATGACACAATTCCTTCAGTGTCATCTGAGAGATGGATCCTTCTGAAGGAGTGTGAAAAGAAAAAGATGAATGAGGGAAAGTCAGAGAAAAGAAGAAAAAACATTACTGAAACAGTGTGCTCTTGAACACAACAGTTTTGTAAATTGTAAGTGAAAGGGCCTGCTGGAGTCCAGATAGAACCTGTGGAGAGAGAACAATGCAATTCTACATAAATTAATGTACATCAAAAAATCATGACCTTTGACCGAAGGATGAATGGCTGGTTATCTGAAACCATTGAATTCAATATTAAGTCTAGACGAATGCATGATTGTGACTTCATTACATGTATTTCCTGTACAGTTTATTTATTATTCAACATTCATGACTAAGACTAAGAGGATACTCTTGGATATTACTCCCAGAGTGTGAGAATACAATTGGATCAATCACTAGAGATAAATATCTAACAAAATTTTAATGGGTGAATAAAATTTCATTGGAATATGTAAGAGCAGAATTTTTAGTGTACATAATGATTGGATTACGATGGTACGAAATGGACAATTTAATAATTTGGAGAGGACATTATGACTGATAGGAAATGTTGAATAGCATATGATTAATTGGAACTTTAAATGCACCACACCTACCATTTGTATAGCCCTCTGATGGTCATTGACCTTGTCTAGTATACCCAATTTCCTTTGTATACTGACTCTTCTGACCATCCCTCTCCCTCTCCCTCACACTCTCACTCTCCCTCACCCAAAAAGAGAGATCTAAAAGCTAATGCTGAGTTATAGGGAAGTTGATAACACAAAGGAAAATGAGGCAACTTAATGTTTCCTTTTTAGCCCTCTCTTTCTCATTTCTGACTCTTTCCTGAAACATTAATGATCCTCCGCTTCCCATGGGTCGTAAAATACCTGTTGAGTGTTTCCAATCTTTTCTGTTTCTATTTCACTTTCCATAACGGAGCCAGAAAGCCATGTGGTACAAAGTGGCAGGAGGAAGGACTTGTAGCTGCGGTAGCAAAAAAAAACTGATAAAACAGAGCTGGAATTTATTAAAAAATATATCCGGTGCTTCTGGTTCTCTATGTCGGTGAGGCCCGATGCAGTACAGTCAATACTGATGACATAAGTGATTATGCAGCATCAACACAGCTTGTTGCTTGTGCATCATAAGACCTGTGGGCTATGCAGCTTTGCTCCGCTAATCATTTAACAACTGAAGGAAAAAAACAATTGGTAGCTCAGTCATGGCAAGATTTCAACACTATAAAGCAATGATGGACGTACGTAGATACAATATATGTCATAACAACCATGTTTATATGGTTGCAGGTCACTCTCCTTTATGAGCCTTAGGGTCAGAGAAAAGTACAGCTCAGAAACAGGCTCTTTGGCCCATCTAGTCTGTGCCAAGCCATTTCAACTGCCTACTCCCATTGATCTGCACCAGGACCATAGCCCTCTATATGCCTACCATCCATATACCTATCCAAACTTCACTTAAATGTATAAATCGAGCTTGCATGCACCATTTGTGCTAGCAGTTCGTTCCACACACATATGACCCTCTGAGTGAAGAAGTTTCCCCTCATGTTCCCCTTAAACTTTTCACCTTTTACCCTTAAATGACAAATATGCTGATGGTTGCATGTTAAATAACAGCATTGACGTTTTTCAGGAAGTGACTTGCAGTAAATTTCAAAATGAAGGTAAAAGTTTGATTGAGACTCATTTATTTATCAAATGTGCATTGAAGCATACAGTGTAATTCTTCACCTGCATTAACAACCAACACAAGCTAAGGATGGGCCAGGGGATTCCCACAAGAGTGCCACACATTCCAGTGCCCACGTAGCATGTCCAGGCTGCTTGGGAGAACAACACTGAACAGAACAAGCAATAACACAAGCTGCAGCAAAACAAGCCCAGTTCCTCCCTGATACCCCATCCACCCATGAACAAATAATCCATCAACCCCAAGATAGGACATCTTTAGCCTTCAGCCTCCGACCGCCTGTAGACCCATGGATTCACAGATATTGGGTCTTTGACTCTCCCAGTGGACTTGCAGACTCATAGACAGAAGGCTCTAAATGTTAGAAAATTAAAAGAACTTACCTGGAGCTTATTTTGGATTGGATGTAACCATTGCCACGCTAGTAGTTGCTGACTATTCAACATTCTGAATCTGCTGGTAGGCCTAATATCGGAACCTCTTCATCCGTATGGTGAAGATGATGCCATTACAATGTGATTCAGTAACCATGAAGGATAGCAAATGACTTGAATGCAGCTTAGATAGAATTTATGCTTCACATTCCTTTATGACGCTGAAGGAGGTGATCTGACCCATCAAGTCTATGCCATCTCTTAGAAAAACCCCATTTTTCCATTTATTCCCTTGTGGTTTTTTCTCTTTCGTACAATCATCTATGGCAGCCTCATTCTCCTACCACATACCTGTAACAGCGTAACTTGGAACAGCCTAACAATCACCATCTCTTTGGGATATGGGTGGAAACTAGAACACCCCAAGGGAAAGCAATGAAGCCACAGAGAGAACATGAAATCTTCCCCCAGATAGAACTCGTGCTCGGAATTCAAGCCAGGTCACTGGAGCCCTGGGGCAGCAGTGTGGCATGTTGTATCTTTGTTCCAGGGTGGTGGAGTCTGTGTATGGAGTCTTTGAAGAGTGATCTCACTGGATCCTTTGACGTGGCAGCATGTTAGCTGGCACATTACAGTACCAGCTGAAAGATCAAGGTTCAATTCCCACTACTGTCTGTATGGAGCTGGTACATTTTCCTTGTGATCCCTGTGGGCTTCCACTGGTGCTCCAGTTTCAAGGCTCAAGGTACATTTATTATCAAATAAGTATGCATTATGCAACTCTGAGATTCATCTTTTCCAGACAGCCAGGAAACAAAGAGAACCATGGAAACCGTTCAAAGGAAAACATCGGCCCCTCCCACGTGCAAAGAAGAAACAAATTCCTCCCTCAGTCCAAAGATACACGGGTGTAGGGCTCAGGTTAGTGCATTGTGGGCATGCTATGTTGGTGCTGAAAGCATAGTGACACTTGTGGCCACAACCCTTTCTAGCTGGATTTGGTGCAACCAACACATTCCACTGTATGTTTTGATAGATGTACATGTGATAAATAAAACTCATCTTTTACTTTCTTCAGATCTTTCTTTTTCCCCTTTAGTTAACCCAATAGCTGATCATGGTGGTGCATCAAGTGGACTTTTGGACTGATGTTGGCAAAGGACCAGATTGCTTTGTCATGGACAACATTCCGATACCCGGATTCTGCTTGCTGCAGCAACTGTGGCAGAAAAGTGGGCTTTATTGTCAGTGCTGACTCATCTCATGTAAGAAATAGCTAGGCTTTAATGAAGCAGAAATTGAACTAGTGGCAGTCAATGTCCAACCCACAACCCTTCAGTAACAATGAAAAGATACAGCTCATCTGTTTGAATTTCCCTCAGGATCTAATGGTGAGTGGACTTGATCTTGGAATTGCAAGCTAATGATCAAGGGCTCACCGTGGCAGGGCATGAAGCACTGATTTAAATGTATTCAAAGAAGGCAGCTGAAGATTCGTCAGAAAATCCATGACTAACTGGAGTTCTGAATTTACAATTTACAGGTGTAAGCACTGTTGTTGTGGATCAGCTGCCCATTATGGAAACTACCCAATTTTTACTTCCATTTTAATTGACAGAAATGAAGATTAGAAGGATCTCAGCAGGAGGCCAGCTGATCAGCCATGCCATGCCTGGATGCCAAACTGAACATTTCTTCCTTTCCAGCCATGATCATTGTTATTCATCTCCCAGCATCGTTCACTGAGCAGTTGGTAACAGCCTCAAAGCACTTGCAGTCTGCTGAGGTATTATGAGCAAAGATACAACACGAAATTATAGAGGAAATAAAGTTACATCAATTTAAGCTTTGTTTTAATAACATTACTGTAAGCTCTTAAATCACTTGAGGATTTAATTGGAAGTGTTTATGTACATAGTGTGTGTCAAATAGATGGTGTGGAGTTTGATGTGTTAGAACATCCAGGAATTTTCAGAGCAGCTGGATATTAAGTGCATTGCAAGTATTTGCAAAGACCGTAGATGTAAACAATAGAATATTGTAAATGAGCAAAGGATTATATTTATATTACTCTTCTTGATGTTGTGTCCTCCACCCATACAGAAGAATGTAAATATAAGAGAAAATTTATCCATATTTTTGAAATTTTTCACCATGAGAAATAATATTATACATCTATAGCAAAAGACTGTTAATTTTTAATAAAGATAGAACATTAGGCATAAAGCAAGGTAGAAGATTTCAAATTTCTTTTTTAAAAGACGAAAACAAAGCTTTTGGAAGCAATGAACAAGCAGAATGAGAATCGCTGGAATTCTCTTCTCCTGAGGTGGAGAAAGATGAAGTTTGAGAAGCTGAGAGCTATGGAGAACTGGCACAGGAGCAGTTGAGGCCAGCAAAGATCAGCCATTATCAAATTGAATGCTGGGACAGGTTTGAGGGAACTGGTGACCTACACCTGGAATTTCCGGCAAGGTGTAAATTAAAGTCAAAACCTGATCACTGAGCCATCAGTGTTGACACCTGGTCAGCGCCAGATGGATCTTTCTTGAAGACTCAGTTCTGCTTGCTTCTTCAGGCACAACTGTAGTACTAGGAGAAGGCTGAACACAGCTGACGTGGTGTTCCTTACCAAGACAAGGCCATCACAAAATTAACCTGTCCAGAGAAGGCTGAGTAAAGCAAGGGTATTTTCATTTTGTTAACTTTTCTCCATGACGGCAGGAACTCATCTCTAAATCAATAAAATTATTCAAGCTATGCATATTCCTGATATTTTTCTCCGCCCACTTTACAAATATAAAGAATGGTAGGTTATTGCCCTAATAACTGAAATCCACCTCCTGGTCATCTGATCCTTATGGAAATAAATTGTGAATTAGTTTCCATTGAGAGGATATGGATGCTGTTTCTGTTCTTTAACTGTATGGATTTTGAAGTTGAGACATGTCTCCTCAACCTTCATCAACACTACTTCCTGACCCTTGCTCCCAGTTCATGGCCTGGAGAAGATATAGTTTGTTAGTCCATTAATTACAAAATGGAGTTAAACGTGGAAAACCATGTATCATGACCCCTACAAACAAAACAAACAATGATCTGAATCTTGACATTGCAGCTGACAATAACTTCATTCAATTACTCCATCCCCTACTTTACCGTAAGCTTTAGCCTATTGAAAAGTGCTGATTCTTGCATTAAAATAAGGAGCAAAGAAACGTAAAAGGAGAATTCTCAGCTTCTGGAAATTTGATCATATTTTCTGTATTGAAAATAATATTATTTACGCAGATGATGCACTCGATGCTGTTGATGTGCAGTGAGTTCCACATTGAATGATAAAGTATTGTACGACAATTATTACAGGTATTGAAGAGTGACGGCTAGCAGCAAGTTGCTATAAAGTAATTAAATCAGTGGGAAGGTGTTGCTTTATTTTTCAATCAGCAGCCGCTTACTCACTGTTGAATGTATTTTCCCTTCTTCCTGAACATAGCTTGTCATATTGCAAATCCTTATATATGCATTTATCAACACTCAATTTTAAGTTTATTTTTATCACATTGAAACACAGCCAGTGCGTCACTTGATAACTAGGGATATTTATTTCTTTGAAGGAGGACTGATTGATTGAACAATGGTTCAGAATAAAATCAGAGTTAAGGTTGTTGATTTTTCGAATAAGATTTCCTCACTGATTTTTAATATTCACCATATTGAATTCATTGTAGTTTGTAACTCAATAGAACCCATTAATTTCTCTCTTAATCATGTTTTTCCTCTGATACCATACATCTCTGCTTCAGGGTCTTTTGTTTATCTCTAGCCATTATTTAGTGGTAATGTGCCTTCAAAGATCGTTGGAATACATTCATCTCACATGTGGTTTAAATATTATGATTATCCCTTCATTGGTATATCAGCTTTTTTAAAGATGTTTACTGTCAAGGAACTTTTCTTGCTGTCATTATTGGTCAATGCTTAACTGATATTGTTTTTTAAAAATATTGTGCATATATGTTGTCCAATAAAAACAAGCTGAACAGAAATAAAGCCCCTTAGTTTGATTTTGATCTTCAGGCCAGATTCTACCCAAGTCATTCATGGAATTTTCGAATAGAAGTAACCTTCCTAACCCAACAGGGTTCTGGTGCTGAGTGAAATCCAATATTGCCATTACAGTAGTAAAGGAAAAGCATCTTAAAGAATGTTATATTAGACTTACTGTAAGTTAAGAATTTTTTTGTTTGATTCAAAATGTCTAATAAATTGCTGCAGTCTCTTTGGTACAGACTGTACACTACAACTATTGCATCAAATTTAATATACTACAGTGTATTGTGATGCTTTTCATCACATGGGTTAAGGATTCCCTAGTGTTTTCGAAGCTGCACCACCAGAGCAACTGAAAACTATTCTCCAATGTTTTGGGAGCTAACCTGACAAAGGCAAGTGCATCGCCTTCCTCGATGGCTTTGGAACTATGCATAACTTTTCTAGGCCTACACCTTGAGGGTGGTAGAATATGGTCCCACATAGGAGATTGGTGGGTTAAATCAAAGCACATGGCATTGGGGGGAAGATATTGACATGGATAGAAAACTGGTTGGCAGATAGAAAGCAAAGGGTAACGGTGAATGGGAGTTTCTCGGAATGGCAGGTGGTGACTAGTGGGGTGCCACAGGGCTCGGTATAGGGACCACAGCTGTTTACGATTTACGTCAACGATTTAGATGAAGACATTGAGAATAACATCAGCAAATTTGCTGATGATACTAAGCTGGGTGGGAGTGTGACATATGATGAGGATGTTAGGAGAATTCAGGGTGACTTGGATAGGTTGGGTGAGTGGGCAAATACTTGGCAGACGACGTTTAATATGAATAAGTGTGAGGTTATCCACTTTGGGAGTAAGAACAGGAAGGCAGATTATTATCAGAATGGTGTAGAGTTAGGTAAGGGAGAAATACAAAGAGATCTAGGAGTCCTTGTTCATCAGTCACTGAAGGTGAATGAGCAAGTGTAGCAGGCAGTGAAGAAGGCTAATGGAATGTTGGCCTTTATTACAAAGGGAATTGAGTACAAGAGCAAGGAAATCCTCTTGCATTTGTACAGAGCCCTGGTGAGAGCACACCTGGAGTATTGTGTACAGTTTTGGTCTCCAGGGTTAAAGAAGGACATCCTGGCTGTAGAGGAAGTGCAGCGTAGATTCATGAGGTTAATTCCTGGGATGTCTGGACTGTCTTACACAGAGAGGTTAGAGAGACTGGGCTTGTACACGCTGGAATCAAGGAGATTGAGATGGGATCTGATTGAAGCATATAAGATTATTAAGCGATTGGACAAGATAGAGGCAGGAAATATGTTCCAGATGCTGGTAGAGTCCAGTACCAGAGGGCATGGTTTGAGAATAAGGGGTAGGTCATTTAGGACAGAATTAAGGAAAAACTTTTTCTCTCAGAGAGTTGTGGGGGTCTGGAATGCACTGCCTCGGAAGGTAGTGGAGGCCAATTCTCTGGATGCTTTCAAGAAGGAGCTAGATAGGTATCTTATGGATAGGGGAATCAAGGGACATGGGGACAAGGCAGGAACCAGGTATTGATAGTACATGATCAGCCATGATCTCAAAATGGTGGTGCAGGCTCGAAGAGCCGAATGGTCTACTTCTGCACCTATTGTCTATTGTCTATTGTCTAATAGTTCTGTGAACAAAGGCGATAAATCCTGCACTGCAGCCTACCCAGCCCCCCAAAATGCTCTTGTAACCAAAAATACATTAAATGCTTGATTCATGTTATTTTTAGAATGAGGCTGTTTTTAGTGGCGGAATGAAAAATGGAAATGTCATGAAATGTCAGGGCAAAATTCTAAGATTTCCACGTGATTGCTAGGAATACCCTTTGAGGGAATTTGCTGAAGTTCTGCTGTGAACAGCCCTGTGTCCCTGATTTCTGTGTGTGCACTTTCAAACACAGATATCTGGGAGATTCCAAATAACAGATGGGACTGCATATGTTATTACACTCTATCGCTGGAATTCAACAGTAAAACCCAGTCTTGTTGGAGTTTCCCAGAATTACACAAGGGACTCATCTCTTAGATCCTGTGCCTGTAAAATCTGGCTGAGGATTTGAAACTCTGTTGATTTCACTGGGGATTCTAGGTCGGTGGATTAAAAGGAAAATGAGAAGTTTAGTACTTTTTCATTATTCTGCTTTAGTTTAATGCTTTCAATTAGATGTGTTTTATGGGTTTTTAATTAAGTTTGTTTTTTTATCTTCTTTAATTTTAAAATAATCTTTATCATTATTAATTACTTACTTAAATTTTCATAGAATTTAAAAGCTATTAAACCGTTTGCTCATTTCACAGCTCCAAAGCCCCTTCAGGCTTTGACACTTCTAGAAGCCTGTCTAGAATTCTGCATTAAGTGTCTCAGATCACACATTTGGTGTCAAGACTCTTAAGGGCAAGCAAGGTGGGTCCTATACATTCAGTTCAGCAAGCCTGAATAGTGGGTTCTGCAAACAGTAATTTCGAACAGTGAATCTGCTCTAGCTCAGTCTGGCCCAATATTTTTCCAACAAGATTAATGGTATTAATTTTAACAATATTATTTAATTTTCTCTTCTGAATGCTTTTGAATTGATTAATCCAAGTGTTATTTCTAAGTCATGCAGTAGCTATGTTCTCTTGGAAATTTACTATACAGTTCTTATAACGGGCAAGTTGGGTAATGAGTAATATATCACAAAGGCTGAAGAAAAAGTATTCATATCATTGACGACTGCGATTTAAAGGTTCTCCAGGGAGATCTGATAATTATGCTGTCACTATCACATGACACTGTCTCCAAACCACTTTGTATTGCAACAAAACTTACATTGCCAGCAGCTTCCAGTCTCACTTTAAAGTTTCAAAGTGGATTAGACTTACCATCATTCATTTCCTGTTCAAGACTTCCCCTGGGTTTGAAATCCAACAACTCAAAGAATGACTATATTTTCTTCTGATAAAAGTGAAATATTAGTCACAGAAAAGGACAGGTGCATCAGCATTGCTTAAAATATCATTGTGATGCAATAATGGAGTTTCTAAAGTATTTCATTAACTTCCAAGTCAAAAAATTTTTGTTTCCTTGTGTTAACTGGCAACAATGTTCCTGAAATGTGAATCAATTTGTTGGAGTATTGTTCAATGCTGGTAGAGAAGTTGTAAACTCATGTTAATGCAATCAAAATCAGTATAAACATATTTCTGATGTCACCATAAATAGGTAACAATATAATACTATACATCATTTCTTTCAGAATATAGATCTTTGAACATTTCCATCTTCAATCACAACTATTGTTGGCAGAATTTCAGCTGGTGATGGAAAGGCATACAGGAGCGAGGTAGATCAGCTGGTCGAGTGATGTCACAGCAACAACCTTGCCTTCAACATCAGTAAGACCAAAGAACTGATCGTGAATCTTGGAAAGAGGAGGGCACACACGTCAGTCCTCTTCGAGGGTTGGTAGTGGAAAGGGTGAGCAATTTCAAGTTTCTGGGAGTCAACATCTCTGAGGATCTATCCTGTGTCCAGTATATTGCTACATTTACAAAGAAAGCACAACTGTGGGTTTTTTTTCAAAGACTCTTGCAGACTTCTACAGGTGTAGCATGGAGAGCATTCTAACTGGCTGCATCACCATCTGGGATGGAGGAGTGGGAAAGCACTGCACAGGACTGACATAAGTTGCAGAAAGACCATCATGGGCACTAGCCTCCCCAGTACCGGTGATATCTTCAAGGAGCTGTGCCTTAAAAATGTGGCAGCTATCACCCAGAAGATGTCCTCTTTTCATTGTCACCGTCAGGGAGGAGGTAAAGAAACCTGAAGGTGCACACTCAATGATTCAGGAATATCCTATGACTAGATAATTACACAGTCAGCAATTCAGGAACGGCTTCTTCCCCTCTGCCATCAGATTTCTGAACGGACACTGAACCCTTGTACACTACCTCACTACCTTTTTCTTTCTCATTGCATTATTTATTGAATTTAACTTCTTAAATATGTATTTACTGACTGTAATTTGCAGGTTTTTATTATTATGCATTACGATGTGCTGCTGCAAAATATCCAGATTCACAACACATACTGGTGATATTAAACCTGATTCTGATCTTTGTATGATCAGTAAAAATGTTCTAATATTTCTTTCCAGATTTCCAGCACATCTTCTCTCTGTTCTTTCTGTTAGTTAACGTAGAAGTATGTTCCAAGGTACTTCAAAGTGGCTTTATCAGGGATGTACTCGCTGGAGTTTTAAAAAATGAGAGGGAGTCTCATTGAAAACTATCCATTGTTGAAGGGCCTAGATAGAATGGATGTGAATGGATGTTCTCTATAGCGGGTGAGTCTAGGATCAGAGGGCACAGCCTCAGAAAAGAGAGTTACCCCCTTAGAACAGAGTTGGGGAAGAACTTCTTTAACTAGAAAGTGGCAAATCTATGGAATTCATTGCCACAGACATCTTTGGAGGCCAAGTTTTTGGGTATATTTAAAGTGAGGTTGGTAGGTTTTTGATTAGTCAGTGCATTAAAGGTTAGGAAGAAAAGGCTGGAATACCTGGACAGCAAAGATGCACACGTCAGGATACTCTTTATCGATTACAGCTTGGCATTTAACAACACTGTCCCCTCAAATCTAATCAGTAAACTCCAAGACCTGGGTGTCAGTATCCCATTGTGCAATTAGATCCTGGTTTTCCTCACTTGTAGTCCCCAGTCTGTTTGGATTGGCAAAACCATCTCCTCCACTATCTCTAGCAGCACAGGAGCACCACAGGGATGTGTTCTTATCCCCCTGCTCTACCCTCTTGACTGTGTGTCTAAGTACAGCTCCAACATTATATACAAGTTTGCTGACGACACCATTGCTGTGGGCTGAATCAAAGGTGGTGATCAGCACTGAATCAGCATACAGGAGGGAGATTGAAAGTTAGGCTGTGTGGAGTAATAACAACCACTTACTCAATGTCAGTAAGTCCATAATCTGATTGTAGACTTTAGCAGAAGGAAACCAGAGGTCCATGAGCCAGTAATTATCAGAGGATCAGAGGTGGAGAGGGTCAGTAACTTTAAATTCCTGTGTGTCACTGTCTCAGAGGACCTCGTCTGGACCCATCATATAAATATAATAGTGAAGAAAGCAGGAGAGTGCCTCTACTTCCTCATGATTCTGTGGGGATTTGGCACGTCATCAGAAACCTTCGCAAACTTCTATTGATGTGCGATAGAAAGTGTGCTGACTGGCTGCGCTACAGCCTGGTTTGGGAACACCAACGCCCTTGAGTGGAAACTCTGACAAAAGGTAGTGGATTTGGCCCAGGACATCACGGGTAAAACCCTCCCACCATTGAGAACATCTACATGAAACATTGCCGTAGAAAAGCAGCATCCATCATCAAAGATCCTCACCACCCAGGCCCTGTGTTTTTCTCACTGTTGCCATCAGGTAGAAGGTACTCAGGACTCACACCACCAGGTTCAAGTACAGTTACTCAGGCTCTTGAACAAAAGAGGATAATTACACTCATTAAGGACACTTTTATCCTGTCATTTCATGCTCATTATTTGTTGTTATTTACTTATATCTGCATTTACACAGTTTGTTTGCAGTTTACAGCTTACAGACCCTTTTTAGAGCTACTGTTCTATAGATTTGCTGAAGTATGCCTGCAGAAAAAAGAATCTCTGTTTATGTGATGACATGTACTGTATGTACTCCGATAATAGATTTTACTTTGAACTTAGATGAAATTATACTTCTCTCATTCTCTCTCGTGCTATTTGAAGCTCTCCCTGAAACGTATGCAAACCACTTATCTTCACATTGCTTGTCATAGCAAGTTCTATATCCTCAGCACCATCTAGATAAAGAATTCTTGCTATCTTGCCCTCTACTCCATCTATCTACTTTATCAAATGCATTCCTGATTTTTAAACACCTTGAAGTTGTCATTCTGCAATCTTTCTTTTTCAAAGGAAAAAAAAATGACCAGTGCATAGAAATTTCTTCTCTTAAAGAGCAGTGAATCTCCTCATACTTTCTGCCCCAATGAGTACTGAAGGCCAGTTGATTCAATATATTTAAGGTGAAGATAGATGAATATTTGAGTGATTGAGGAATTGATGGTTATGGGGAACTAGCACGGGAGAGGAGCTGAGGCTAACATGCAATGCCTTGAAAAAGTATTCAGCCCCC